>NC_092749.1:9891832-10265165 GCF_047496795.1 Chiloscyllium punctatum | reverse complement strand
ATTTATTTCCTTTTAGATGTTATTTGCTGCTACTTTTCTTTTTCGGACATTCTGTTCCGCTCTGGGTGTTGCTTTTCATACAACTGCTCTGCCATTCCTTTGCATTGTAAGTCTACATCCCCAGCCCCCCAAAACTCTTCTCTAATTACTTTAAATTCCTCTTAACAGCCCTAGTCAGTCATTCAATGCATCAGGATATTGGATTTTGTGTATTTCAAGTGAAACCCATCCCACCAGAACAGCTCCCTTCCACCCCAGGCCTGATACTAGTGCCTCATGAGCTGAAGCCAATTCCACCCACACCAGTCTTTGAGCCATGTCTGGAGAAAGTTGCGAGATGTAGAGGTGTGTGTATGTGTGTGGTGTGTGTGTGTGTGAGAGAGATGCAAACATTCCATGTATGAAGTGATTCTCCACCCATGAATGCGTGCAGGCAGATTAGGATGGAATGGTATCAAGGTTGGCATGGACATGGTGGGCCGAAGGGCATTTTCCTATGCTGTACTGTTCTATATTCACCCCTGAAAAGGTCCCAGCTCTAATTGTTCATACCCAAGCCCTGCCACTCCCATTCTAGACTCCTCCCCACCGAAGGAAACAATTTCTCTCTGTCCACTCAATCAAATTCCTCCTTCATTTTAAACACCTGAATTGGATCAACCTGCCAGCTTACTAAACCAAGATTCTGAAGGCAATGTGACAAATAATCCCTGTTCACCCCAGTATCATTGTAATGGAATCATCTGATCAAGGATCATTAATCTGAAACTTTGTCTCTGTCTATATACTGAGAAACATAGTGTGTTCATGTGTCTCTCTGATGAATCTATACTCGCACCCCTCCCATGTCAATGTGATATTGCACTGCCCACAACTTAGACCCGTGAGACAAGTCTAACCTGTTTTATTCCTTTCTTGGGACGGGGTCATTACAATTGTATATATATTAATTTTCTAAGCTGAGATTTGAACTCATAATGCTAACTCGGTTTCTCTCTCCACAGATGGTGCCAGATCCGCTGCATTTTTCTAGCACCCCTGTATTTGTTCCCCAGAACATTAGCCTGGGGCTCTGGGTTATTCATCCAGTGACATTATCACTACCCCACTCTCTCTCCAGATGGGGACAGTTCAGTGTTACATATATTTGAAGGACAACTTCCACTTCCTGTTTTTGTTCGAGGTCAAGGTTAAAATTTTATCCACAGTTCCCCAAATACAGCTGTAACACTGTATTTTGCACTCTGTTCTGCTTCCCTGATGCACTCTGTATGGTAAGATCTGCCTGTGTATCAAGCAGAACAACACTTTTCACTGTATCCTGGTGTATGTGACAACAAGTCATTCAACAGGGACAAAAACATAGAAAATGGACCCTTTGAGCCCAGTCTGCCATCTAACATAACCATGACTGATCCTTTATCACTGCATCATATCCCTACTCTGTCTACACGTCCTTCTAGCCTCTGGAAATGTATTTCTTGCTTAAATATATTGAGGGATTTGATCTCCATTGCCTTTTATGCTAGAGAATTCCACAGGTTCGCCGTGAAGAAATTCCCCTTTATCTCGGAGCAGAATGGCCTATCCTGAAACCTGAGAGACCCTTGCTCGGGACACTCATGGTCAGGGGAAAGATCACATCTTCCCCTCCCCACCCCATTCCCCTCTACCCTCCCCAAACGCCCTTGGGGAAAGGAAAGAGGAGTTAGCTGAATTAAAGTTGTGCAGGTTAGACTTGTCTCACTGGTCTAACAATCGGTTCAGCCGAAAGTGCTACAGAGCAGATTGTTTCAATGTAACTTTTGTCAGTTTGCTACTTTGTAGCAACTCTCTCAGGATGTCGCAGTGAGACAAGAGCCCTAGATCTCGGGAGGTGGGGGACAGAGGCTTCAATCTGCAACACCCCCCAACCAACCCTCCAATCTCTGAGGGGAAACTCTCTCCATTTAATAAAAGGTTGAGTTTCTCAGTTTCGGAGCTTGCTCAGTGAGCGCCAAAGCGGCCAGCGCTTCCTCCCCCAACCCCGCGCTTAAAATACACCAGCCTGGATCCGCCAGAACAGATCCCCGACACCCTCAAACGGTCCCGCCAGATTCCACAGCCCCCTACCCCAGCCGATAGATCACCCCCCCCACCCCACTCCGCGTCAGCGACCCGGCAGATCACCCACCCCCAACCCCCACAGGGACCTACCAGATCCCACCGTCCCTAGAAATTCGCCAGATCTCCCCCCGACAAGACCCCACCAGATTCCCCCCCTCAACAAGACCCCGCCAGATTCCCCCCAACCATACCCCGCCAGATTCCCCCCCCCTCAACAATACCCCGCCAGATTCCCCCCCTCAACAAGACCCCGCCAGATTCCCCCCAACCATACCCCGCCAGATTCCCCCCCCCTCAACAATACCCCGCCAGATTCCCCCCCTCAACAATACCCCGCCAGATTCCCCCCCTCAACAAGACCCCGCCAGATTCCCCCCAACCATACCCCGCCAGATTCCCCCCAACCATACCCCGCCAGATTCCCCCCAACCATACCCCGCCAGATTCCCCCCAACCATACCCCGCCAGATTCCCCCCCCCTCAACAATACCCCGCCAGATTCCCCCCCTCAACAATACCCCGCCAGATGTCCCCCCTCGACAATACCCCGCCAGATTCCCCCCCCCCAAGACCCCGCCACTCACCCCCAACAAGACCCCGCCAGATTCCCCCCCTGACAAGATCCCGCCAGATTCCCCCCCTAACAAATCCCCGCCAGATCCTGCGTCCATCTGTAGGTCCCCAGAGACCTGCCAGATCCTTCAGTCCCCCGCTGGATCCCCCCTTCCGCTTCCCGCTAGATCCCTACACATTCCCCCTTACCTCCGCCAGATCCCCTTCATCCGCCAAACCACCCCACCCCAGAGGCCCGCCAAATCGAGATCACCGTAGATCTCCCGAGCGGAGACCTGTTCACGAACCCCAGGATCCACAGAGACCCGCCAGATTCCCCAACTCCCGCCAAATCCCCACATCCACCCCCAGGGTCTCACAGAGATATCATGCTGCTCCCCCCGGCTGATCACCGGGAGATGTCCCGGCCCCAGACCACCCCCTCCCCAACCCCGGGAAAAACCTGGCACCCAAGGGTGGGGGAATAGACGTGAATGGCCGCTACTCACCCACAAGGTCTCCGCGGCCCGGATCCCGCTCTATCTCTCTCTCTCTCTGTGTGTTCCTCGGTCCCTGGGGCTGGATCCACTGCCTCTCCCCGCGCTCTATCTGCCCCAGTGTCGAATCCGCTTTCTCTCTCTCTCTCTTCTCTCTGGGCTGGATCTCCCTCTGTGTCTGTTCCTGGGGCTGGATTCTCTCTTTCTTTCAATCCCACTCTGTGTTCCTGGATTGCAATTCCCCTCCCTCTGTTCCTGGATCCCTTTCCTTTCTGCTCCTCTTATGATTTTCCCCCCTCTCGGTCTCTACCTGTTCCTATTTGGATTGCCCTCTCTGTCCTCTGTTCCGGGCTCTGCTGGAACTGGCGCTGAAATTTAGCCGCCGCCACTCTGATAGTTTGAATTTCGTCACCAAATTTCTGATTGGCTGCAGCACCATCCAATCACCGCCCTCATTTTCGGCACAGCCAATCAGGAAAGAGAAAGACCAGGAAATTACCAACCTTTCAAGGCAAGACTTTTAAAGTTTCGTCTTCGCTTTAAATCGGAAGAAAAGCGTATTTCCTTTTATTTCTGCAGCTGTGAATGTCTGATTTGATTTGTGAAAATCATTTCATACTTTTTCTTTTGTTTTCTGCGACTAAACAGTCTCTTCACAACCTTGATACCCTCATACTGATCGACCATTTCTTTATGGGTGAGGGACTTGGACAATTTACCCAAATCGCATAAAGCAAACAGTCCAATTTTGGAATTGTCTGAGATCTATTTGCAATGTCAGTTGACAGGACAACATCTCCGTGAGTGAGGTTCGTGAAATGTGCTGTGCCATGATCCAATTAGAAGGGGAAACTGATTATTTTCTTTGTCCCACTCCTGGCCACAACAAGACTTGATCTTAAACAGGGAGGTGATATTACTAACTATACAGTGTAAGACTGCAATTAACTTCAGTGGTGGGGTAACTTCTGGGAAAATTTATTCAGGATCAAATGAATAATTACATGATGAAATGTGGGTTGATTCAGAGAGTCAGCATTGATTTGTTAACTGGGAGACAGTAAGGACTGCGGATGCTGGAAATCAGAGTCAACAGATGTGAAGCTGGAAAAGCACAGTCGGTCAGACAGCATCTGAGGAGCAGGAAAGTCAACGTTCCAGGCCAAAGCCCTTCGTAAGATGTCTTATGAACCTGCTGAAGTTTGGCAAGCTGTTATTGTTGTTTACATGGATTTCCAAAAGGTGTTCAGTAGTTTTGCACAACAGACTTGCGAGGAAAGTTATAGGTCATGGAATAAGATGGACAGTAGCATCATGCATACAAAATTGTCTGAGGGATAGGAAACAGAGAGGAATTGGTTGCTGGGTATTTACAGGTTGAATGGAGATTTGTAGTGGAGTTTCCTTAGGGGTTGGTTTTGGAATCCTTGTTTTTTTTCTGATATACAGTAATGATCTACATCTTAGTGTGCAAGGGACAATTTCAAAGTTTTCAGATTACACAAAACTTTGGAGAATTACAAACTGAGGCAGACGCTAGAACTTCAAAAGGGCAATGACAGGTGGGGAGTGAAGTTGAAGATGGAGTTCAGAGGGGAGGAGGGTGAGGTTTCAGATAAGGAACATGGACAGACGTTATAAAGAGTTCTCTTTCACAAGGGTATTGGAGCAGAGACCTGAATACATATGTAATATTCTTGCCTTCATAAATAAGGAGATAGACGATAAGAACCAGGAGGTTATGATGCACATATATAAAGCATTAGTTAGACTTCTTCTGGAGAACTGTGTACAGTTCTGGCTGCCATGCTATAGGAAAAAGGTAATTGCACTGGTCAAAGTGCATAAGCTGTTTGTGAGAATGGTTCTAAGGTTGTGACACTTCAGGTGAGAGGGGAGATTGGAGAAGTTGGGACTATTTTCCTTGTATTAGGGGAAGGCTAAGAGGACCTTTGAAAGAAGTTTTCAAAATCATGAGGTGAGGCTGGAAAGAGTATATAAGGAGAAACTGTTCCTGTTTGTGAACAGATCGAGAACCAGAGGGCACAGTTTTAAGGTGTTTTGCAAAAGAGGAAAATGTGAGATGAAAAAATAAAACAGTGAGTAGTTAGGGTATGGAATGCATGTCTGGAAGTGTTGGAGCAGGGCACTTGTGGCATTCATTGGATGATTATTTAAATTATCAAATAAATAGATGCAATTTGCAGGGTTAGAGGCAATAGACAGGAGATTGATATCAAGTTCAAATGCTCAGACAGCAATACAGGCCAAATGGCTTTAGGGTGTAGGTTTGCTCGCTGAGCTGGAGGTTTGATTCCAGACGTTTCATTACCTGGTTAGGTAACATTATCAGTGGTGACCTCCAAGTGAAGCGAAGCTGTTGTCTCCTGCATTCTATTTATAAGTTTGTCCTGGATAGGGTTCCTGGGGTTTGTGGTGATGTCATTTCCTGTTTGTTTTCTGAGGGGTTGATAGATCATATCTAGATCTATGTGTTTGTTTATGGCGTTGTGGTTGGAGTACCAGGCCTCTAGGAATTCTCTGGCATGTCTTTGCTTTGCCTGTCCCAGGATAGATGTGTTGTCCCAGTCGAAATGGTGGTTTTTTTTCTTCTGTGTGTAGGGCTACGAGGGAGAGAGGGTCGTGTCTTTTTGTGGCCAGCTGGTTTTCACGTTTCCTGATGGCTAACTTTCTTCCTGTTTGTCCTACGTAGCATTTGTAGCAGTCCTTGCATGGAATTTTGTAGACGATGTTGGTTTTGTTCATGGGTTGTACTGGGTCTTTTAAGTTTGTTAGTTTTGGTTTGAGAGTGTTGGTGGGTTTGTGTGCTACTAGGATTCTGAGGGGACTTAGTAGTCTGGCTGTCTTCTGCACCAGGAGGATTTTATGATTCTGTAATGCAGTGATCAGTACCAGAACCAACTATCTTGGTTCATTAAATAACAAATAAATAATTTGTTTTGCAAACAAGATGTTTACCATAAAACCACAAGAGTGTAAGTGAGCCATTCAGCCACTTGGGTTGCTCTGCCACTCAATGAGATCATGGCTAATCCAGCAATCCTCAGCTCCACTTTCTTGCCTTTTCCCCTTTACTCTTGATTTTCCGACTGATATGAAATCTGCCGAACTCAGCCTGGAATATACTTAATCATCCAGCCTCAACAATCTTCTGTGGTAAAGAATTGCATAATTTCACAACTCACTGAGAGAAGAAATCTCTGTCAAGTGAAAAAGGCTGCTGCTTCCCAACTCTATATTCAAATCCAGTATTTTTTGTCACTCACAACTTAAGAGTCGCTAGATCCTTCTGAAAGGGTTGCAGATTTGGTGTCTCCATCTTAGCTGCTTGTTCTTTCTAAGTGTAACATCGTTGCTGTTGTAATGGGTGACCTTTGCTTTGCAAAGTATTCTAAAAAAGTTCATATATATATATATATATATATATATATGTCCAGTCAATGATATTATAAATAAATAATTTGGAAAATACATCTCATTACAACTGCGTACCTGGCAGTGAGAACACGTTTATCAGAGCTCATCTGTAGTATAACAACTAGGATTCTTACATACCAAAAGCAATACTCTCTAGCTAATGCAGCACAGGACATCCCAAAAGTATACAAGGGAAAAACAATGACTGCAGATGCTGGAAACCAAATTCTGGATTAGTGGTGCTGGAAGAGCACAGCAGTTCAGGCAGCATCACAGAAGCTCCTTGGATGCTGCCTGAACTGCTGTGATCTTCCAGCACCACTAATCCAGAATCCCAAAAGTATAGACAAAGACAATTTCAGATCTTGCACAAAAGACAGAAATTGCTGGAAAAGCTCAGCAGATCTGGCACCACCTGTAGAGAGAAATCAGGGTTAATGTTTCAGTTCGAGTGGCCTTTCCTCAGAGCTTGCAAATTGGATCCCCAATTGCAAACTGGGGGGAAGCAGCCATAGTCAGACTTAAACAGGGAAATCTGGTGATTTCAGCATTTCAGGACAGCTTGCCTTTGGGACAAGTGAGTACCAAAAGCCAAATCTCCACCCCATTAACATTATCAATCAGTTACACAAATTAAGACTTGATCAGATATTGCACATGAGAGAACATCTGTCAAGACTGTAGATTGGACGATTTGTTTTGCTGCACTCATCTGTTGAAATGACAGGAGTATCCAACAGACCTATTGTCAGAAATAAAAATAAAATGTACAACTTTAGAAATACAAGTGCAAGAATATGACTCAATGACTTAAGTTTTATGATTTTTTTTCTGAAATATAATCAGTCTGTTCACAACCCTGGTGTCACACTTGGCCACTTGGTGACATATCTATGTCATCGCTGAGACAGCAAGAAAGTGAGGACTGAAGATGCTTGAGATCAGAGTCAAAAGTGTGGCGCTGGAAAAGCATATCAGGTCAGCAGCATCTGAGGAGCAGGAGAATCGACGTTTCAGGCATAAGGCTAATTGACTCCATTGCTGCTGAAATCCACATGTCTGTTACCACGGATAATAATAGTATAGTTAGGGAGTGTGTTCCAGGATTTTAACGCAGAAGCAGCAATACATTTCCAGGTCAGGATGGTGACTTATTTGGAGCATTATGTGGTTCTCCCATGCATCTCCTGTTGGATTCTATTCATTAATTTCCCTCAATAATCTACACTTGTTCTAAATTAAACAGACATTAGAATCAAAATTCTTAACTTTGTTTTCAATTCTCTCCATGACCTCATCTTTCTGTATCTCTGTCATGTCCTCCAACCTATAATTGTCTGAGATCTCTGTGTTTCTCTCGTTGTAGCCTCTTTACCTTTTGAATTGTTCTACTATTGGCAACTATGCTTTCAATTGCCCCAAATGGGTCTCCAAGATCTGGAATTTCCAAAATCTCCCTAATTCTTGAGCTACATTCCTTTCTTTAATGTATTTCTAGGAATGAGGAACATCCCATTGAACATATACTGGTGGATGGTCCCCTAGCCCAGCAACAGGCAACTCCCAGTAACATTTTTCTGTCTGAGTTTCCCGCTCACAGGAACGTCAGTACATTTTCACTTACCCACTCATTGTGATATCACAATTGATCCTCACTTTTGAATGCATTCCTCAAATATCATTTGAAATCCCCTCACATCTGCCCTTTTCTGTAACGTCCTCTGATGTTAGACTATATTTTGCTTGTTCCCTCTAAACTTTCTTCCTCAGATTCAAATCTATTGCCTCATGTGAGTCCCAAAATGTTGTGCATGTCTTCAACTGGGTCAGCCCCATGTTCTGAATTTCCCATTTCAAATTCTTCCACCCTCTCCTCTTTTAAGCCCCTTCGTAAATCCATTCTCTTAGCTTATTTTTAGCTCCATGTCATTTTGTTCTGAATTTTCCTTTGAGATTCCATCAATGCAAAGTTGCTCTTGTAATGAATGGAGCAGATGGTGGACTCTCTTCCATGACTTACTTAACATGAACGTATTGGTCTAAAAGGCATTGCTATTTGATTTTCCATTCCTGCCCTATATTGACTGAGTAACAAAGAAATAAGTTCAGAGCTATTGTGTCTTCGGCTGCAAGCTGCGATTTGGTTGTTTAATACATAAAGCAAACAATCATACCCACTCTGTCTGCCAACACCTCCCAACCCCCGCAACAAACACAGACCACACCAAATAGCTAATTCTCTTATAGGAATTCTGTGCACATTTTGGCAGCCACTTTCCCTAAATCACAACAATAACATGTAAAAGTATTTCATTGGCTGCATTATACCGAGTGAGGAAAGGCACTGGACAAGTGTAAATTCTTCTTTTTCATGACTGAGCAGGCTGTGCTGGCTTTGAGGGTGTGGTAGGAAGGTGGGAGAGTTATGAGAATTATTTTTAATTCTATTGCTAGACAATTACAGCTGATCATTCTTCTTCTTGGCTAATCTCTGATACCTCATTGATTTGAACAGAATACAAAATGGGCAGTTTGCACAGCAGGGCATGTGGTCTTGAAGGTGAAATTCATTCCTGCCCTGCCAGTCTCATCCCGAGATAGCTGCCAAATTTACCTGATGAGGAAGTAAGTTCAAATTCAACCACATTCCACCTCTGAACCTTTAACTCACATAGCTCTTTACCTCTTATCAAGTAGATTAAGATCATTATCTACACTCAAATCCACATAGGTCCAGCAGTCCCTTGGGTTTGTCGATGGTTTCAGTGGGTTCTGGGATAGCTGAAATATTCAATGTCACAACTGTACTGCTACTAATAAATTTGCATACAAGTACATTGTGAAGTTTTGTCTCCTGGTCTCTCCTGATACCTCTCCCATGCACTCATTCTCTCATAGGGGTTGGTTTAGATGAATTGTTGGATGGATGGTTTGTGAAGCAGTGAGATGCCCACAGCATGGGCTCAATTCCTATCACCATGTGAGGTTACCATGAAGGACTCTCCTTCTCAACCTCCCCACTCGCCTGAGGTATGGTGGTCTTCAAGTTAAATCACCACCAGGTGTCCCTCTCAAATGAGACAGCAGCCCTATACTCTGGTATAATTTGAACTCATTGGCCTAATTTGTATTGGTTTTGTATAACATGGGGTATATTCTTTCATCTGAGCTTATCGTAATTGCCATTACGTTATTTGATCATATGGGAATTCTTGCCACTTTTGCCAAAAGATCCATGGGTCAAGAATCAGTATGTTCACTCACATAATGACCCCATGGCAGAAAGTGGAGATGGAGCAGACAAATCCTTGAATTGAGGGACAGATGATGATGGTGTTGTTTGAGCAAGGGTTGAGCAGATCACAGCAATTCTAGGGGTTCCCTCACATCAACCAGTCATCCCAGACTGTAAAATGGCACAGTTAAACTTCAGGCAGGTTATGGTATCCCTGACCTGAGGCACCGAGTCAAATATCTGCTCAGGGATCACCATAATGGTAGGGCACTAGCTCTCAGTCAAAGCGGGATTAACTGTGCGAACCTCCATGGATATCATATCACAGAAGTGCTGCTGTATTAAGAGTGAGATATCTGTCATCTCAGGTGGACGTAAAATATCCCAGACAGAAGAAGGGATTCCTCTCCAATGTTTTGATGAGACTTACCAAACAGATTATCTGATTGTTTATACTGATGTTTTGTGGATTTTTCTGTGTGTACTTTGCCTGTCATGTGTCAGACATTACAGGAGTGACAACACTTTAAAGGTGTTGACTGTTTCAGAGAATTTCAGACATCCTGATACGGTGCAAGGTGCTGCAGAAATCTGTTATGAAGATGTGGGTGTACTGTACCTTTAAGAGAGTTCAAAGCTAGCAGAACTACCTGAAAAAGCACCAAGTCTTCTGAATAAGATATAATGTAACATTTAGTCAAACAACTCAATTAGCTGGTTGCCTGGAGATGACAAAACAAATACAAATTAGGCCAATGAGTTCAAATTATACCCCTAAAAATACCAAACTCCAATCAAGTTTGAATTTAGTATATTGACAATCTTAAAAGCCAGCGACACAATCTGATGCTTTGGAGGTATAAGATCGGGGAAAATTGAACAGTTGGGAGGAGACTGCCAAGTCACTAGCATCTGTGGACTGCCCAGAGAATAGCTCTCTTTAAAGGTACCTTTATCGATCAATAACCTGTGAAGCAGAAATCCCTAAGAAGAAGAACAGAAGACAGAGGAAGACATAACAATAAGATTTGACATCTGGCTGGTTTTGAAAAGTCGAATTTTGGTAAATCTCAATTGGTGGTTTTATCAGACTAGTATTATAGAAGGAAAGGTAAAAGGTGGGTTAGACGAAGGAGTTGTAAATAGTTGTAATTATTCTGTGTTATACTTTAAGAAGTAAAGTTGTTAATTTTTACTTTTAGTTGTTCTTGGCCTCGGGAATTTTCACAGGTTACTGCACGGGATAAATCTTTTCTGTGTTGCTAATTTAAATTATGCAGGAAGGTTAATCCCGTGTCATAACAAATCCAAAAGCTTCCTTCTCTTGATTCCTTTTACTTTCAGAGAAGTTACATTTTGACTCCACTAACTCCACTTCAGGCTGGTATCCACAAAAGTCAGAATGTAGCATAGAAGAAACGTTTCCTTCTGTTGACGTACCACACAAATCCTGTCATAGTACAGAAGAAAGTTGTTAGAACCTTGCATTTGTATACCACCCTTCACCACCACCTCGATATGACACTCAGTGCTTTACAGACAATGTAGAACTTTTGAATTAGTGTACAACATCAGACTTTGCTCTTGACCAATTGTTAAGATATTTTCTTTTGAATTATTCACTAGCATTTACAATCAGTCCCCTGTAACAAGATCATCACAATACAGTTCCATGCTCTCTGCTTCTGATCTGCACATATATGAATTGCTTGCAGGGGATTACTGGACAGTGGGATACAAGGGAAAAACATCCACAGATTTCCCCTCTTCCTTTACATCAATCTAGCATTTTAAAAAAATCATTCATGGGATGTGGGTTTCACTAGCTGGGCCAATATTTATTACCCATCCTTAATTTCCCAGAGGGCAACCAGGAGTCAACCACATTGTTGTGGGTCTGGAATCACACATAGGCCAGACCAGTTAAGGAATGGCAGTTTCCTTCCGTAAATCACATTCGTGAACCATATGAGTTCTTTCCCCCAAATTAGCAATTCTCTGGCATTCTAGTTCCTGGACCAATGCAACCTTAGTATCTAAAATAATCCCAAAACTATTTGCAAAAATAACCCTGAGCTTCCTGTCGCTTGCCACTCGAACACCCCACCGTGTTCCCTGGCCAACATCTCTGTCTCAGACTTGCTGCAGTGCTCCAGCAAAGGTTGGAAGAACAGACTCTTATTTCCCAGTTGGGGCACCGTAGCCTTCAGGACTCGATAACAAGTTCAATAGTTTTCGAGCCTGAACATCTTCTCCCAGCCCCACATACCAGCCGAGTCATTACTTGGGCTGCTACCACAACGAAGCTATCATTAGATAATAATGGTACCCATTTTTAGCTATTCATCCTCCCAGGCTGAGCATTATACATTCTTTCTGCTCAACTGCTGTTCTCTCTCTCTGGGCTCCATCTCCACCTCCTGGGAATGCAAGGTTTGAGTTACAAAGAGTACTGGATAGGCTGGGACTTTTTTCACTGGAGACTAGAAGATTGAGGGGTGACCTTATTGAAGGTTATAAAATCACGAGGGACTTAGATAAGGTGAATAGCATGAGTCTTTTCCCCAGAATAAGTGAGTTCAAAACTAGGGGGCATATTTTTAAGGTGAGGGAAGAAAGATTTAAAAGTGACCCGAGGGGCAACTTTTTCCACACAGAGAGTGGGTCATATGTGGAATGAACTGCCAGAGGAAGTGGTAGATGCAGATACAGTTACAGTATTTAGAAGACATTTGGACAGGTACATGAAATAGGAAAGGTTTGGAGGGATACGGGCCAAACGCAGGCAAGTGGGGCTACTTTACTTTGAGAAACTTGGTCAGTATGAACGAGTTGGACCAAAGGGTCTGCTTTCGTGCTGTATGACTCTATGACTCCTCCCCCCACCTCATCTTCCTCATCTATACCAGCCTTTTCCTTGCTACAATCTGTTTTGAAGAAGGGTCACTGGAACCAAAATGTTAACGGTGATCAGTCTCCACAGATACTGCCAAACCAACTGAGCATCTTCAGCAATTTCTTTTTGTTGTTATCTTAGTATCTGTCAGAAATGGAATCTGGTACTTTCTGGTTTGAACTGCTGCAGTACCCTAATGGAGCTATAGGTAGCGCTCTTTCACTCCTGGCTTGTTTAGATCCTCAAAAATAACTTGCATTTATAAGTGCCTTTAACACAGGACTGCATCCTAAAACAACTCACGAGTGTTACTATGGAAAGACTGATGGGAGCCGAACAAAAATATGAAGCCGGATCAAAGAGAAAGGTTTTAAGGAACACCATAAAAGACGGAAAGAGAGGTTATGATGTTTAGGGAGGGTAATTCAGAGCTTCTGGGCCCAGGTAGCTAAAGGTACAATTGCCAATGATGCAGCGATTAAAACTGGGGTGCAAATAGAGGTTAGAATTGGAGGAATGCAGAGATTCATGAAGGAGATTACAGAGACAGGGAGGGGATGAATCCACAGAAGAATTTGAAAACAAGGATCGGAACTTTAAAAATGAGGCGTTCCCAGATCAGGAACTAATATAAGTCAGTGACACAGGCAGCAGGAATTTCGAGCACAGGTTTATGGAGGTGGTCAGTTAGAGATCAGGCACCAGATCACAAGAATAGTCAACACTGGCAAATATTTATTTATACGTTCATGAGTTGATTACAAGGCTGGATTTATTGCCCATCCCTTATGCTCATTTAGCTGATAGTAATGAAATGCCTCCTTGAACCACTGAAGTCCATAAGGGGAATATACACCCGTAGTGCTGTTAGGTGGGAAGTTCCAGACTTGAATATGGGAAGCTGTCGATTAAAGTGTCCGAATACTCCCGTCCTGAAGTGACAAAGAAATGGCTAAGGGACAAGTTAGTGGAACTCTGTACAGACCTAAATCGAACTGTGAGGGGTACCTTTTCATTGAGAGTTTAAAAAGTGCCCGTTCTGACACCTCACTGATGTCTTTGCTCATTTTGCTGGCTCGATGTACTCTGTTCCAGGAACTCGAGAAGGGATTCACTGTCTGCCAGACTCTTCAGATCTTCAACCATCTCATCCAAGAGCTCCTCACCCATCATGAAAGTCCTCAAGTCATGAAATGACTTGCCAGTCCGATGATCGGTAATCCTATCTTGAGGGAAATTGTACGTCCGGATTTTTTCCGACCTTCCCTTGGTCCCAATCTGGAGAAAGAATTGGAGAAGTTGGCAGATCACTCGTAACTTAAGACAGGCTGAACTTATGCCATTTCCCTGGGGAGCCTAGAATAAAGGAGCCCCAAGTTTTAATGTGCAGCTAAGCCATTCAGGAAGGATCTCAAGAGTGCTTCTTCCTCGCACACAGCTCAGTGGAAATCTGGAACTCTCTCCCTACATGACCCTACTGAGGTTCTGGGTCAATCGAACATTTCACAATTGAGTGACAGAAATTGTTAACAGAGAGATCAGGGAATACAAAACTAAGACGGATAGTTGATGTTAAGATGCAGAATGGCTATGATTTAATTGAATGGAGGTGAAACAGACTGGAGACACTGAATGGCCTCATTCTATTTCAAAATGTACCAATGCAAACATCTCATCACAAACGAACTGAGGGTACTCAGTAGGCTTTAGACCCTTACTCCAGTGTTGAACACACATAGGGGCAAATGCCATTCAGCCCCTTCAACCTATGCTGCCATTCAATCAGATCATGATTGAGTTCCACTTTACTCAGATCTCTTGATACTCCAACCTAATCAATATCCTCACAACCTTTCCTGCTCAACTGAAAACAGTCCTGGTATCTCAGGGCTCCAGACAGAACTGTACTCTCACATCCCAGATAACTCCTGGGAGTGCCTGATTACATTAATACTATTTCTACAATAGGGTAAGTAAAACTGCAAATTGTCTATGTTAGTTTTTACTTGGAAATCTTACTTAAATTCCACAGCATCACTATAAAAGGCTCTTTGATAAGGGATTTACAGATATTTATACTTTAACAAGATTATCAGCTGTGGTTCGTCTCTAAGTCACAAGGTGAGGAATTCTCAATTCAGCACTTGAGCACAGACACCCACACTGAGTGAGGGCTGCACTGTCTAATACAACATCTTTCATAAGACCATAAAATAAAAGAGCAGATGGAGGCCATCCAGCCTGTTCTGCCATTCAATAAAATCACGGCTAATCTCTTTATCCTCAATTCCATTTTTCTTCCTTATCCCAATAACCCTCAGTTCCCTGTTTGGAAGAAGACTCACTCAACGCAGAATGTTAACTCTGATTTATCTCCACAGATGCTGCCAGACCTGCTGCATTTTTAAAGCAATTTCTGTTACTGTTTCTGATTTACAGCACCCACAGTTCTTTCGGATTTTCCTCAATTCCGTTCCTAATTAAAAATCTGTCTGTCTCAGCTTTAAGTAGCCTTAGCCTCAACATGTCCCAGTCTCAACAGCCCTCTGTAGTAAAGAATTCCACAGATTCAATACCCCTTGACAGAATAAATTTATCTTCATCACTGTCTTAAATATTAGTTACAGAGGTCAACAGAACAGAAAAAGGCCTGGACGTCCTCCAATGCTGTTATTTCTCCTCAGATAAGGGACCCAAAACTGTTCATCGTACTTCAGGTATGATCTGGCTAAAGCCTTGTGTAGTTATAACAAACCTCCTTATTTTTATGATCCATTTCCTTTGAAATAAAGTTCAACATTCCATTTGTTTTATAATGACCCACTGAGTTTAATACTAGCCTTTTGATGATTCTTGGACAAGAACTCACAAATCCCTCTGCTCCACAGCTTTCTGCGGCCTTTCTCCTTGCAAATAATATGTTAAAGGGAGAACCATAGAATCCCTGAGGGTTGATGTAGATCATTCAGCCGATCAAGTCCGCACCAACCTTTCAAAGAGCATCCCATCCAGATCTATACTCCTATCCCATCCCTGTAACTCTGCATTTCCCACGGCCAATCCACATATCCTGCACAACTTTGGACTGTGGCAGGAAACTAGAGCACCTGGAGGAAACCCACACAGAGGTGGAGACAATGTGCAAACTCCACACAGACATTTGCTCAAGGCTGGAATTGAACGCAGGCACTGAGAAACAGCAATGCTAACCACTGAACCAATGTACTCAATCTGCCCCTCCCTACTAGTGTCATTGAGTCAAAGAGCTGAACAGCCTGGAAAGATACCAACTCGTCCATGCCGACCAGATATCCTAAATTAATCTAGTCCCATTTCTCTCTAAATGCTTCCTATTCATTTATCCATCTGGATGCCTTTTAAATGTTGTGATTGTAGAAGCCTCCGCCACTTCCTCTGGCAACTCATTCCATATGCACACGACCCTCTGCATGAAAAGGTTACCCCTTAGGTCCCTTTTTAAAGCTTTCTCCTCTTGCCTTAAATCCATGCTCTCATGTTTTGGATTCCGCTACCCTGGGGAAAAGACCTTGGCAATTCACCCTATCTATGTCCCTCATGATTTTATAGCCATTTGGATACAGAGTTGGCTCAAAAGGTAAAAGATAGAGGGCAGTGGTGGAGGGTTGTGTTTCAGACTAGCTGCCTGTGACCAGTGAAGTGCCACAACGTTCGGTGCTGGGTCCACTGCTTTTTGTCATTTATATAAATGATTTGGATGTGAGCATTAGAGATATAGTTAGTAAGTTTACAGATGACACCAAAACTGTGAGGTGCTGCATTTTGGGAAAGCAAATCTTAGCAGGACTTATACACCTAATGGTAAGGTACTCAGGAGTGTTGCTGAACAAAAAGAGACCTTGGAGTGCAGGTTCATAGTTCCTTGAAAAAAGCATCACAGATAGATAGGATAGTGAAGGCGGTGTTCGGTATGCTTTCCTTTATTGGTCAGAGTATTGAATACAGGAGTTGGGAGGACATGTTGCGGCTGTACAGTACATTGGTTAGGCCACAGTTGGAATATTGTGAGCAGTTCTGGTGTCCTTGTTATTAGAAGGGATTTTATGAAACTTGAAAGGGTTCAGAAAAGATCTACAAGGATGCTGTCAGGGTTGGAGGATTTGAGCTATAGGGAGAGGTTGAATAGGCTGGGGCTGTTTTCCCTGGAGTGTGGGAAGCTGAGGGGTGACCTCAGAGGTTTATAAAATCATGAGGGGCATGGATAGGGTAAATGGACAAGTTCCTTTCCCTGGGGTAGGGGAATCCAGAACTAGAGAACATAGGTTTAGAGTGAGAGGGGAAAGATGTAAAAGAGAACTAAGGGGCAACTTTTTTACGCAGTGGGTGGTATGTGTATGGAACGTACTGCCAGAGGTAGCGGAGGAGGCTGGTACAATTGCAACATTTAAAAGGCATCTGGCTGGGTATATGAATAGGAAGGGTTTGGAGGGATATGGGCCGGGTGCTGGCAGGCGGGACTAGATTGGTTTGGGATATCTGATCGGCATGGACGGGTTGGACCGAAGGGTCTGTTTCCATGCTGTACATCTCTGACTCTATAAGGTCACCCTTCAGCCTCCGACGCTCAAGGGAAAGTAGCCCCAGTCTATTCAGCATTTTGGATATTACCTTTCTTCAGGATTGGTCCAGTCCTGAAAAAGGGTTATACCCAAAACATTGACTTTTTCAACTCCTAATGCTGCCTGGCTTGCTGTGTTCTTCCAGCCTCCTGTTTGTATAGTTTGGATTTCAGCATTTGCAGGTTTTTTTTTGTCTCCAGCCTATTCAGCCTCTCCCTACAGCTTATACCCTAAAACCCTGGCAACATCTTTGTAAAGCTTTTCTGAACTCTAAAGTTTCACAACACCCTTCCTATAGGAGGGAGATGAGAATTGAACACAGTACTCCAAAAGTGGCCTAACCAATGTCCTGTACAGCCGCAACATGACCTTCCAATTCCTGTACTCAATACTGTGACCAATAAAGGCAAGCATACCAAATGCCTTCTTCACTATCCTATCTACTTGCGACCCCACTTTCAAGAAACTATGAACGTGTCGTCTAAGGTCTCTTTGTTCAGCAACACTCCCCAGAACCTTACCAGCATGGGAATGACTGCAGTTTTAGTTTGAATAAGGAAAGTGACATCAGTACTTTGCGAATAGTTATCTCTCAGTCAACATCACTAATTCAGTAGGACTGACGGCAAACACAGTCTTAATGTTTCAAGTCAATGACCTTTCAATGGAATTGGAAGGCTTCAGGGATGAATAGTCTAAGAAATTCAGAGCCAGAAGAGCAAACATAACAGATCAGTTTGCCATAATGCTGGTTAAACGACAAAAGAAGGTGATAATGAGAAAGCCATTAATGCCACAAAACAAAGAAATAAATTAGATTAGATTCCCTACAGCGTGGAAACAGGCCCTTCGGCCCAACCAGTTCACACCGACCCTCCGAAGAGTAATCCACCCAGACCCATTTCCCTCTGACTTGTGCACATAACACTATGGGCAATTTAGCATGGCCAGTTCACCTGGCCTACACATCTTTGTGACTGTGGGGGGAAACCGAAGCACCCAGAGGAAACCCACACAGACACAGGGAGAATGTGCAAACGCCACATGGACAGTCACCTGAGGCTGGAATTGAACCTGGGACCCTGGTGCTGTGAGGCAGCAGTGCTAACCACTGAGCCACTGTGCTGCCCCAAATTGTTAAAGAAACATAGCAGGTCTGGCAGCATCAATGGAAAGAGAAACAGAATTAACATCTCGAGTCCAGTGCGACTCTTTTTCAGAACTGGTTGTGTAGTAATAGGAATATGGGTCTTAGGAGTAGGAGCAAGCTATACAGTAAGAAAAACAGTAATTGCTGGAAAAACTCAAAACTTGTTCTGATTTCCAGCATGTGCAGGTTATTCAATCCTTTGAGCCTGCTCTGTCATTTAATAATACCATGGTGATCAGATTGTGTTCTTTAACCCAACTTTCCTGTCTGCCCTATAACACTTAACACTCTTGCCTATCAAGGGTCTCTCCCAACTCAACCTTGAATGAATTCAATGACCAGCCTCCACTGCTTGCTGAGGGAGTGGATTCCGCAGATGACTAACCCTCTGAGAAAGAACTGGGAAAGTTGTCTTCAGACTGTTAATCCAGAGACCCAGGTAATGGTGTAGGGACCTGTGTTTGAATCCCACCATGGCAGATGGTGGAATTTGAATTCAATATAAATTTGTAATTATGTGTTCAAATGATGACCAGGCATCCAGTAAAAACCCACCTGGCTCACTAATGTCTTTCAGGGAAGGAAACTGCCATCCTTACCTGGTCCGGCCTACATATGACTCCAGACTCGCAGCAATGTGAATTCGTTCTGAGGAAGGGTTAACTCGGATTTCTCTCCACAGGCGCTGCCAGATGTGCTGAGCTTTTCCAACAACTTCTGTTTCTCGCAGAAATGTGATTGACTTTTAATTGTGGTCTAGCCAGTGATGCCTTCATTCCATGAAAGAATTTTTTTAAAAAGTTCAGAGAGGGTTCACTAGGCTGATACCAGGTATAAAAGGGGCCATCTTACAAGGAGAGCTTGAATAGATCAGACCTGCACTCATCAGAGTATAGAAGAATGAGAGGCAGCCTTATTAATACATACACAATTACAAGGGGACTTTGCAGGGCAGATGTGGAAAGGCTGATTCCATAAGACATAGGAGCAGAAATCAGGCCATTCACCCCATTGAGCCTGCTCTGCCGTTCAATCATGGCTGATAAGTTTTTCAACCCCATTTTTCCGCTTTCTCCCTGTAACCCTTGATCCCCTTTACAATCAAGAACTTGTCTATCTCAGTCTTAAATATACTCATTGACCTGGCCTCCACAGCCTTCTGTGGCAGTGAATTCGACAGATTCACCACTCTCTGGCTGAAGAAGTTTCTCCTTATCTCTGTTCTAAATGGTCTTCCCTTTATTCGACGGCTGTGCCCTTGGGTCCCAGTCTCTTCCACCAACAGAAACATCTTCCCAACATCCACTCTGTCCAGGCCATTCAGTATTCTGTAAGTTTCAATTAGATCCCCCTTCATCCTTCTGAACTCCATTGAGTACAGACTCAGAGTCCTCAAACATTCCTCATATGTTAAGTTGTTCAGTCCTGGGCCCATTCTTATGGATCTCCTCTGAACAAGCTCCAGGGCCAGTACATCCTTCCAGTGATATGGGACCCAAAACTGCACACAATACTCCAAATGTGGCCAGACTAGAGCCTTATAGAGCCTCAGAAGCACATCCCTGCTTTTAGTTTCAAGTCCTCTTGAAATAAATGCCATCATTGCATTGGCCTTCCTAACTACTGACTCACGATGGCTCAGTGGTTAGCACTGCTGCCTCACAGCGCCAGGGACTCGGTTTCAATTCCCACTTTGGGCGACTGTCTGAGTGGAGTTTGCACATTCTCCCCGGGTCTGCATGGGTTTCATCCGGTTTCCTCCCACGATCCAAAAATATGCAGGTCAGGTGAATTGGCCATACTAAATTTCCCATAATGTTAGTTGCATTAGTCAGGGGTAAAGATGGTAGGGGAATGGGTCTGGGTGGGTTACTCTCGGAGGGTTGGTGGGCCGAAGGGTCTGTTTCCACACTGAAGGGAATCTAATCTAATCAACCTACGAGTTTACCTTGAGAGAAACCTGGACTTGAACTCCCAAGTCTCTTTGCACTTCTGAATTTTCTGCCCATTTAGAAAATAGTCTATGCCTCTATTCTTCTGACCAAAGTGTGACCAAACCTCACACTTTCCCACATTGTACGCCAACTGTCGCTTCTTTGCCCACTCTCCTAACCCGTGCAAATCCTTCTGCAGCCTCCCCACCTACTCAATACTAACTGTCCCTCTACCATTCTTTGTATCGTCTGCAAACTTAGTAAGAATGGCCTCAGTTCCTTCATCTATATCGTTAACGTATAAAGTGAAACATTATGGTCCCAACACGGAGCCTTGCGGAACACCACTTGTCACCAGCTGTACACGAGGCAAAAACACTGGACAGGGAGCCAAATGAACAGGGGAATATCCCAGTGGAGTGATTCCTGCATGAAGCCAGGATCGGACCTCCCTGTGATTCCTCCCAAAGTCAAATAGCCCAACAGTCACCCTGGCAGACTGGCACCCTTTAAGCTGACTGCTGTGGAAATGGAACGAGTTGCATGAGTCTGGAGACTCAGCAGGAGCATGGGGAAAACCAAGAGGGAGTTGAAAGCAAGGCCACAGAGGTACCTGAATCTTTCGAGCATAATGTCTCTTGTTAGTTTGCTCCTCCAGCTTCATGCTGTACAGTTTCGCTCGCAGCATCTGCATCGCCTTTTCTCGATTTTTCAGCTGGGACCTTTCCTGCTGGCACTCAGCTGCCACACCTGCCAAGGGGCAGAATGAACCAGTATCAGAACGAATGCAACTGCATTTCAGGATCCCAAAGTAGCCAATTAAATACATTTAATTAATATAATTATCATCATAATGCAGGAAGCATGACAGACAAATAATACTAGAAATTGTTCCAATGAATCCCCATCAATGTTCCCAACTCAGTGACTGTACTCACTGAGGATACGTAATGCTCCTCCTTCACCAACCAACTGAGAAAAGGATGCAATTATTACTTTTTCATCTCAGCGTCACAGTCAGAATCCTCCAGTAACTGCAAATGAAACCCACGGTATTACAGATGCACACTTGGGTGAGAGCAAGGGACTGCTGTTACCTGTTGGGATGTGCAGGATGCGAACTGCACTGTCTGTCGTGTTCACATGCTGACCACCAGCTCCACTTGCCCGTTTTGTCTCTATCCGCAGATCCTTGGGGTTGATGGTCATGTCAATCTGATAACAAGATTATTGATTAATCAGATGAGTGAAGACATAGATCATACCCATTATTCTATCTAATTACTACGTGTCCAGCAAATATCCACAGTCTCTCTAATTCCAGCCTCTTACACAACCCCAACATCCTCAATCCCTTCATTGGAGGCTTTGCCCTCCAGATTTCCAAGCTCCAATAGATTCACCACAACACTCTGTCCCTCTCTCTCTCTCCTCCTTTTAAACTGAAATCTCTCTCTTGGTAAGGTGATACAACTTGGTGGCTAATTCCACATCAGAGAATATTAAGAGTCAAAGACATTGTGTGGGGATGAAGCCACGTATAGGAGACAATGGATAGTTACTACCAGTTCATGTTTTGTAAAACTTTTTCTGATACATCCAGATTTTTCTATGAACTGAAGCAGGTTAGATTTGCACTAGCTCAGTAAAATAACCACTGTAAACTGGAAAGCATATTCCAGATTTACACTGTGTTTTGGAGCACAGTATGGAGGGAACTTTAATCTGTACCTAACCCCACAATATCCCCGTCTTGGGAGTGTTTGATGCGGACAGTGTCAAAGGAGCTTTGTTCTGAATCTGACAGAGCTGTACCTGTCCTGGGAGAGTTTGGTGAGGACAGTCTTAAGGGAGCTCTACTCTGTATATAACCTCATAGTATAACTGTCCTGTATGGGTTTAATAGGGACAGTGTCAAGCAAGCTTGAAATACAAGAGAGAGAGAGAGAGAGAGAGACAGACAGAAAGAGGGAGATTGTAATCGTGGATGTGCTTTCAGCTCCCTAAGTTTTACAACTCCTCCACTAAAGCACTCTACCTCCCTCTTCTCCTTTAAGACAAACCTTTGGGCAGCTGTCAATTTAGTCAGGAATTGGTACAAATTGCTGAGAAGATTGTGAATACCTCAGTGGGCTGTGGTAGGATGGCGACGGTCATTGTGCTGGTGTGAGTCCTGCCTTGTTTTTCAGTTTTGGGAATCCGCTGGACTCTATGCACTCCCCCCTCGTACTTCATGTGTTTGTAAGTCTCCGGGCCACTCACACTAGCTGCAGCATGACGCAGACCCCCTGTGAAATAAAAGACCAACTGTTAATACTAGCTTACAGGAACAGTAAAACAATCAGACCATAACTGCAGACCAAGGCCATTTAGAGTCATAGAGTTATACGGCATGGAAACAGACCTATAAGTCCAACTCGTTCATGCCGATCAGAAATCCTAACCTAATCTTGTCCGATTTGCCAGCACTTGGCCCATATCCCTCTAAACTCTTTCTATTCATGTACCCATCCAGATGCCTTCTAAAACATTGTAATTGTCCTCACCTCCACCACTTCATCTGGAAGCTCATTCTATACACGCACCATCCTCTGCATGAAAATGTTGCCCCTTAAGTCTCTTTTAAATTTTCCCCCTCTCTCCCTAAACCTATGTCCTCCAGTTCTGGTGTCCCCCACTCCAGGGAAATGACCTTGTCTGTTTATCCTATCTATGCCCCTCACGATTTCACCCATCAAGTCTGCTCTGCCATACATTTAGATTATCTGATAATCCCCAACTCCAGTTTCCTATCTTATCCCCCATAACTCTTGATTCCTTCACTGATTAAAAATATATCTCAGACCCAAGTATACTAAATGACCTCACCGACTGGAGCCCTTTGCAGTAAAGAAGTCCACAGATTCACTCTCCTCTGAGAGAAGAAATTCCTCCTCCTCTATGACTCTTGTCTTAAAGGAACACCTTTAGCACTAGCTTACAGAAAAAGGACAGTCATAGAGATGTACAGCACAGAAACAGACCCTTCGGTCCAACCCGTCCATGCCAACCAGATATCCCAACCCAATCTAGTCCCACCTGCCAGCACCCAGCCCATAACCCTCCAAACCCTTCCTATTCATATGCCCATCCAAATGCCTCTTAAATGTACCAGCCTCCACCACTTCCGCTGGCAGCTCATTCCATACCCAACTTGGAACTTGTTATTTTTGTCTATAAATCCCTCCATGGCCTATCCCTTCTCATTTTGCAACTTCCACCAGCCCTCAATCCTGCAAGATCACTGCACTCCCCCAATTCTGGCCTCTTGAGCATCCCCCAATTTTCATCACTCCCCCCCTCATCTGTCTCACCCCATCTCTGGAACTCCCTCCCTAAATCACTATTATTTCTCTCTGCTAGCAAATCCACCTCTGAGCTCAAATTTCTGGTCACCTAGTCTGATAGATCATTATGGGACTCCGTGACAAATCCTACTCCTGCATGATGCCTTCAGATAGAACATAGAACAGTACAGCACAGAACAGGCCCTTCAGCCCACGATGTTGTGCCAACCACTGATCCTCAAGTTCTGTGACCATATGCATGTCCAGCAGTCTCTTAAATGTCCCCAATGACTTTGCTTCCACAGCTGCTGCTGGCAACGCATTCCATGCTCTCACAACTCTCTGTGTAAAGAACCCGCCTCTGACATCCCCTCTATACTTTCCTCCAACCAGCTTAAAACTATGACCCCTCATGTTAGCCATTTCTGCCCTGGGAAATAGTCTCTGGCTATCGGCTCTATCTATGCCTCTCATTATCTTGTATACCACGATTAGATCCCCTCTCCTCCTCCTTTTCTCCAATGAAAAAAGTCCGAGCTCAGTCAACCTCTCTTCATAAGATAAGCCCTCCAGTCCAGGCAGCATCCTGGTAAACCTCCTCTGAACCCTCTCCAAAGCATCCACATCTTTCCTATAATAGGGTGACCAGAACTGGACGCAGTATTCCAAGTGTGGTCTAACTAAAGTTTTATTGAGCTGCAACAAGATCTCACGACTCTTAAACTCAATCCCCCTGTTAATGAAAGCCAAAACACCATATGCTTTCTTAACAACCCTGTCCACTTGGGTGGCCATTTTAAGTGATCTATGTACCTACACACCAAGATCCCTCTGTTCCTCCACACTGCCAAGATCTTATATTACATTAAGGGCTACATATATGCAAGTATGAAAGCAAAAACCCACAAATGCAGAAAATATGCATAAAAACAGAAAGTATTCGGAATACACAGCAGGTCTGGCAGCATCTATAGAGACAGGGTTAATGTTTGAGGACTTTGCTTAAGTCTCAAGACTCAAAAGATTCACTCCATTTCTCTCTCCACAAATACTGCCAGACCTGTTTCCTCCAGCACCTTTTGTTTTTATGATATAAATGAAAATTCTTGTTCTTCTAACATATTCTTCAGTCGTAATCAGAGTGATTAAAATGGAGAATTTGCAGCAAACCAAAATGAAGGAGGACAGGGATTTCAGAAAGCGCTGCAGCTGAAGAGATCACGGAGTCAGGAAGTATCATATCTCTCTATCTCTGTCATGTCTTTCAGTTCTAAAAGCTTCTGAGGTCTCTGTGCTCCGTCAGCAAGGCCATGCAGAGAATGTAAGGCTCTGCTGTCTTTTAATACGTCCTGGATGTAAGCATTTCTGGTTACACCAGTACTTATTGCCCATCCTTAGTTACCCTCGGCAAGATGGTGTTGAGCCGCCTTCTTGAACTGTACGGAATACGAAACTACAGTGCATACCAATATCGCTGTGGCAGTAATCCAGAACCTCAAACTGCCAGTTTTTGTAGGAGGCGTAATTCTGGTACATTTCGAACATCTCAGCAGTAAACAACATGGCCTCCTGTCCCCCGACTCCCGCAGTCACCTCCAGAATCAGATCATTATCGTCTGCTTCTTCAGTGGGGATCAGGAGTGAAATTATCTGAAACAAAAACGTTTTTTTTTTGGAGGGGGAGGGGGGATGTGGAGCAGAGCAGAAGCGAAAGAAAAGCAAAGTTTCAACAAAGTGTGAAAACTTAATTGACTGGCTGCTGATGGCCAGGTCTGCAAGTCAAAACACTTTCCCCATCGTAACCTTTGGACCCAAATCCTTCTCTATCATTGTGAGGATAAGGACTCTCTTTAGGGTCCTCCTCCCCTAAAGGACCCTAAACACAGTACCAACCTTATTCTTCTCTTACTCAGCATATAAGCTTCACCATGCTGGCAGCATTTCTGGCACTGGGGCAGAAAACCACACAGAGTGATCCCAATCTATTCCTCCAGGGCGCAATGGTTGACAAGGACTCCCATGTTTGAACTAGTCTGTCCACAGTCTCACAACGAGACATCCTGCATTTCATTTACAGAATATGTGGATTGAATACCTGGAACACGCTCTTGTGTGACTGCACAGAGAGCAGTATTTCTCAGGCCACGGGGTCTGTGATCTGGTGCTAATTTCTGACACCAAACCTATCTCTTTCAACAAGACGTGAGTTTGTGAATTCCTTCTGCTCCACCACCAACACCATCCACTTCCAACTATATGACATAGCTCCACCTCCTCCCTCAGCTCAGCTCCATGGCACAAAACCTCCTCCTCTTCTTTGAATCATCTGTTGCCTTTCCTGTCTTATCCCGAGAATCTATGAGATGGAGAAGTGGCAGGTTTGACAAACTAAATGTTCTTTTCCCATTCCCTGATTCTCATTTATCCACTAATCTGACACATTCCCGGTCAGGTTATTACCTTGGACTTTAGAAGCTGGATGGTTTCCAGACATGAACTCTCTTCATTTTCAGCAAGCCTCTTCAAATCGATATCTTCATCTGTAAGAAAGATTCTGCACATCATTTTCCTGTCTCAGACATCACTGAGAGTTAAAAAACATAGTGATAGTTCTTCAAACTTTGGGAGAAGATTTGTAGCTCAGGTGCTCGTTGTTGTGGTTCTGTTCGCCGAGCTGGGAATTTGTGTTGCAGACGTTTCGTCCCCTGTCTAGGTGACATCCTCAGTGCTTGGGAGCCTCCTGTGAAATGCTTCTGTGTTGTTTCCTCCGGCATTTATAATGGCAAACCACTATAAATGCCGGAGGAAACAACACAGAAGCGCTTCACAGGAGGCCCCCAAGCACTGAGGATGTCACCTAGACAGGGGACGAAACGTCTGCAACACAAACTCCCAGCTCGGCGAACACAATCACAACATAATGATAGTTCAACAAGAGCTCACCGTGATCGACCACATTGGACAGGGGCAGCAGCTGTTTATGCAACATGAACTAAATGGGAGCAAGTGGATAGTTCACTAGGGCTGTATGAAAATGAGTCACGAGATTGGGAAAACTCAAGGTGGTTGTTCATGCAGAACCTCCATGCTTAACAATATCTAACTGTGTTTTAAACAACCTCATCAGCTATGTCACTCCCCATGCTATAAGATTTACCATGGTGAGTGGTAATCTTGTCCCTGCATCAGTAGGTCATCAGTTTAATCCCATTTGAGAGACTTGAGTAAATACTTCAGGGCAACACTCCCAGTGCAGTAATGAGATAGCGCCAATCTGTAGGAGATAGATGCCGTGTCTTTGGTTGGGATATTATACCAAGACCTTTTCTACCCTCCCTGGTGAACGTAAAAGACAGACTGGTGCTATTCTGAGGAGCAGAGGAGTTTTTCATCCACCCAGTGTCCTGCTGTCCAATATTTATTCCTCAACTGGCAACATAAAGGCAGGGGGAGAAAGTGGCATAGTGGTAATGAGTCCAGAGATCCAGACAAATGCCATGGGAAACTGGGTTGAAATCCGAGCATGGCAGCTGGTGAGATTTGAATTTGATAAATCCAGAATTAATCATTAGTCTAAGGACGACCATACCACCATTGTCAACAGTTGCTTAAAAAAATATTCTCTGGCTCCCAATACCCTTTTGGAAAGGAAATCGGTCATCCTGACCGGGTCTGGCCAACACATGACGCCAGACCCACAGCAATGTGGGTGACGCTTAACCGTCCACTGAAATTATCCTCCAAAGCCCTTCAAAGGCAACAAATGCTGGCCTTGCCAGTGACACACACATTTAATACAAGAATAAACAATTAGAATTGCTAAGGTAAAAACAATGACTGCAGATGCTGAAAACCAAATACTGGATTAGTGGTGCTGGAAGTGCACAGCAGTTCAGGCAGCATCCAACGAGCAGCGAAATCGACGTTTCGGGCAAAAGCCCTTCATCAGGAATAAAGAATTTGCTAGTCATTATTATCTGGGGAGGTGATGGCCTAGTGGTGTTATCGTTAGTCTATTAATCCAGAAACTCAGCTCATATTCTGGGGACCTGGATTTGAATCCCACCATCAGAGATGGTGGAATTTGAATTAAATAATAATCTGAAATTAAGTGTCTACTGATGACCATGAGACAATCGTTGATTGTCAGAAAAAACCCGTCTGGTTCAATAATGTCCTTCAGGGAAGCAAATCCACCTTCCTTCCTTAACTGGTCTGGCCTATATGTGACTCCAGAACCACAGCAATGTGGTTGACTCTCAACTGCCCTTTGAATTGGCCTAACAAGCCACTCAGTTCAAAGGCAACGAGGGACGGACAATAAATGCTGGCCAGCCAGGGGCACTCATGTCTCACACATGAATAAAAAGTTTCATTTAGCTGATTGCTGGAGCTTTCTCTGTACAAATTGGCTGATGTATTTCCAAACTTACAGCACTTTGAAAGAGCTCGTTTGGCCATAAAACTTTCTTTTTGTAAACATGAAAGCAATTATATAAATACAAGCCTATCTTTCACAAACGGCGATCACAGAACACAGCAGCCAGTCACAGATCTCTCCCTGGTGTTAGTCATAGAGTCATAGAGATGTACAGCACGGAAACATACCCTTCGGTCCGACTTGTCCATGCCACCAGATATCCCAACCCAATCTAGTCCTACCTGCCAGCACCCAGCCCATATCCCTCCAAACCCTTCCTATTCATATACCCATCCAGATGCCTTTTAAATGTTGTCATTGTACCAGCCTCCACCACTCCCTCTGGCAGCTCATTCCAGACATGTGCCACCCTCTGCATGAAAAGTTTGCCTCTCAGGTTTCTTTTATATCCTTCCCCTCTCACCCTAAATCTATGCCCTCTAGTTCTGGACTCCCAACCCCAGGGACCTTGTCTATTTATTCTATCCATGCCCCTCATGATTTTATAAACCTCTATAATGTCATCCCTCAGTCTCCGATGCTCCAGTGAAAACAGCCCCAGCTATTCAACCTTTCCCTACAACTCAAATCCTCCAACCCTGGCAACATCCTTGTAAATCTTTGCTGAACCCTTTGAAGTTTCACAACATCTTTCCGATAGGAAGGAGACCAAAATTGCATGCAATATTCCAACAGTGGTCTAACCAATGTCCTGTACAGCCGCAACATGACCTCCCAACTCCTGTACTCAATACCCTGTCTTTTAAATGAAAGCATACCAAACACCTTCTTCACTATCCTATCTACATGTGACTCTACTCTCAAGGAGCTATGAACCTGCACTCCAAGGTCTCTTTGTTCAGCAAAACTCCATAGGACCTTACCATTTAATGTATAAGTCCTGCTAAGATTTGCTTTCCCAAAATCCAGCATCTTGCATTTATCTGAATTAAACTCCATCTGCCACTTCTCAGCCCATTGGCCCATCTGGTCCAGATCCTGTTGTAATCTGAGGTAACCCTCTTTCCTGTCCACTGCACCTCCAATTTTGGTGTCATTTGCAAATTTACTAACTGTACTTCTTATGTTCACATCTAAATAATTTATATAAATGACAAAAAGTAGAGGACCCAGCACCGATCCTTGTGGCACTCCACTGGTCACAGGCCTCCAGTCTGAAAAACAACCTTCCACCACCACTCTCTGTATTCTATCTTTGAGCCAGTTCTGTATCCAAATGGCTAGTCCTGCCTGTATTCCGTGAAATCTAACCTTGCTAACCAGTCTGCCATGGGGAATCTTGTCGAATGCCTTACTGAAGCCCATATAGATCAGGTCTACCGTTCTGCCCTCATCAATCCTCTTTGTCACTTCTTCAAAAAACTCAATCAAGTTTGTGAGACATGATTTCCCACGCATAAACCCATGTTGACTATTCCTAATCAGTCCTCGCCTTTCTAAGTACATGTACATCCTGTTCCTCAGGATTCCCTCCAATAACTTGCCCACCACCGATGTCAGGCTCACCGGTTTATAGTTCCCTGGCTTGTCCTTACCACCTTTCTTAAACAATGGTACCACGTTAGCCAACCTCCAGTCTTATGGCATCTCACCTGTGACTATCGATGATATAAATATCTCAGTAAGAGGCCTAACAATCACTTCCCTAGCTTCCCACAGAGTTCTAGAGTACACTTGATCAGGTCCTGGGAATTATTCCACCTTTATCCGTTTCAAGACATCCTGCACTTTCTCTTCCATAATATGGACATTTTTCACAATGGCACCATCCATTTTCCTACATTCTATATCTTCTATGTCCTTTTCCACAGTAAATACTGATGCAAAATACTCGTTTACTATCTCCCTCATCTCCTGCGGCTCCACACTAAGGCCTCCTTGCTGATCTTTGGGGGCCCTATTCTGTCCCTAGTTACCTTTTGTCCTTAACCCCTTGGAGTCTCCTTAACTCTATTTGCCAAAGCTATCTCATGTCCCCATTTTGCCCTCCTGATTTGTCTGTTAAGTATACTCCTACTGCCTTTATATTCTTCTAAGAATTCACTTGATCTATCCTGTCTATACCTTACATATGCTTCCTTCTTTTTCTTAACCAAAACCTCAATTTCTTTGGTCATCCAGCATTCCCTATACCTACCAGCCTTTCCTTTCACTGTAACAGGAATACGCTTCCTCTGGACTCTCGTTATCTCATTCCTGAAAGCTTCCCATTTTCCAGCCGTCCCTTTACCTGAGAACATCTGCGCCCAATCAGCTTTTGAAAGTTCTTGCCTAATACTGTCAAAATTGTCTTGCTCCAATTTAGAATTTCAACTTTTAGATCTGGTCTATCCTTTTCCATCACTATTTTAAATCTAATAGAATTATGGTCACTGGCCCCAAAGTGCTCCCCCACTGACACCTCAGTCACCTGCCCTTCCTTATTTCCCAAGAGTAGGTCAAGTTTTGCACATTCTCTAGTAGGTACATCCACATACTGAATCAGAAAAAAATTCTTGTACACACTTAACAAATTCCTCTCCATCTAATCTCTTAACCCTATGGCAGTCCTAGTCGATGTTTGGAAAGTTAAAATCCCCTACCATAGCCACCCTATTATTCTTACAGATAACAGAGATCTCCTTACAAATTTGTTTCTTAATTTCCCTCTGACTATTAGGGGGGGATATAATACAATCCCAATAAGGTGATCATCCCTTTCTTATTTCTCAGTTCCACCCAAATAACTTTCTTGGATGTATCTCTGGGACTATCCTCCCTCAGTACAGCTGTAATGCTATCCCTTATCAAAAACGCCACTCCCCCTCTTGCCTCTCTTTCTGTCTTTCCTGTAGCATTTGTATCCTCGAACATTAAGTTGCCAGTCCTGTCCATCCCTGAGCCATGTTTCTGTAATTGCTATGGTATCCCAGTCCAATGTTCCTAATCTTGCCCTGAGTTCATCTGCCTTCCCTGTTAGGCCTCTTCCATTGAAATAAATGCAATTTAATTTATCAGTCATACCTTATTCTCTGCTTTGTCCGTGCCTGCCCTGACTGTTTGACTCGCCTTTGTTCTCAACTGTACCAATCTCAGATTGAAATCTTTCCTCACTATCTCCCTGGGTCCCACCTTACTCGTTAAATCCTCCTGATACTTGCAGTCAACTGGGAGACTCTGCCAGAGATATGGGGCAAGAGCAGAAATTGTTCTAGAAGCATTATACATAACTTCACAAGTAATACAATCCTGGAAACAAAGCGAATCAAGTCTTACCCACCTTTCAGCAGTGCCTCAATGTCCTGCAGCTCCTGCATTTTGAGCTTCAGTTGCTGAAGTTCCATTATCACCGGTGCCAACTCAGTCACTCTCCTCTTCAGCAGCTTTGTCCTTTCCCCCTCCACCTCTCTGGTGGATGTCTGTGTGGAATTAAGTCTCTGCACAGACTCCGTGTACTCCTGTTCCAGCTTCCTCAAGTAGGCCTGCAGCGAGCTCTGCGCAAAAAGTGTTTCCACCATCTCCGCGCTGGCCACGTAGGTACGTACATGCTTTGGTATGCCAGCAAGGAGGTTGGCAGAGGGAGACCAGCAAAATGCAGGCCTGGCAACTTGCTGGAAACATTTCCTGAGGCACAGGAACCTGGGCTTCACAAGGCAGCTCAGTCTGAGAGTTTGCCTGCCATTGGCTTTCAGAGCGATGGGCAAAGTCCGACTTACAAAAAGCATGTTCCATACGCAATGGCACAGCTGACAAACAATGGTCTTGTTCTATAAACTACCAGGAATATTCCAATCAAGAATAATCGTTTGAGATTTAAAAGCTGCAAAACAAAAAGGGCACACAAACATGGTTTAATCACACAAATAAGTCTAATCCCTTTCACTCACCTCTGCACTCCTGATATGGCACAAGAGACCTGTTCAATGGAAACATACTTGAAGAACATTGAACAACACAAACCAAAGGATGATGCATTAAAATGAGATCACATCTGTTCTCTCAGGTAGAGGGAAAATAACCCACAGCACAACGGAGAAGAGCAAGGGAGTTTTTCCCTGGTGGAGTGAATCAACTACCTTCAGTGAAAGATGATCTGGTCATTTATCTAATTGCTGTTTTCAGGAGCTTACAATATACATTACACTGTAACTTAAAGCAGTGGTTATTCTTCAAACATATTCAAACACTGTCTATGAAGTATTTGTGATTTCCTGAGGCTACAAATATTACAGCAACACAAGTCTTTATCTTCAAAGCAAAAGCCCACAAACAGTAATGAGGCAAATCACAATAACAAATCTTTTGATAGTAAAAGTAATAATAAATATGGGCTCAAGTCTGAATGGGCAAACACCTGACTCATTAAAAATTATAAGACTGGCAATACTCAGTAGGTGAGGATGGGGTAGATAAAACAAACTTGCCCTGGTGGCTCAGTGGGAAAATTTGTACCTAGGCTCTTGTGACATTGTGGTATTGTCATTAGTTCTGGTGCAAGTCTCATCTACCACAGCATTGAGTTCAATATATCCAAGCAGTTGATTTTAAAGAAATTATTTTAGCAGTTTTCATAACTATTAACGTCCTGCAATGCTTTACATCCAATTAAGTATCACTGAATTGAGATCTTGGGTTAGATGGTGGTTTTGTGGTAATGTCACTAGACTGGTAATCAAGACACCCAGCCTAACGCTTCAGGGACAGTGATTCAAAACTTATACCAGCATTTGGTCAAAGCTAAATTTAACTAATGAACCTAGATTAATAACCATGACAACTACAATGGATTGTCAATGCCCTTTACAGAAGGAAATTTGCCATCCTTACTTCGTTTGGCCTACATGTGACTCCTAATGCACAGCATTGTGGTTGACTCTTAACTGCCCTCTGAAATAGCGAAACATACCATTTTGCTCAAAGGGTCTGATAGAATAGGTACATTGGTGAAATGATCAAGGACCCGAGGGCACAGATGTAAGGTAATCGGCAAAAGACTGCAGTCGCAACATGAACTAAAGTTTTTTACTTTTACACAGCACGGGGGTTAGTATCCTGGAATGCACCAGCTGAAAGCATGGTGGAGGCAGGATTGAACGGATGGATTCAAGAAGGAATTGGATCATTTCAAGTGAGTTCATGTCAGTGGCACAATGGCCTCTTTCTGGGCTGGTGTAAGGCAGGAAACAAGGTAGTCAATTTATGCATAGAATAAGCACCCACCGATAGCAGCTCATCGGTCTTTGGATGTTGAGGGATAAATATTCCCCAGGACACCAGGCAGAACTGCTTGGCTTTTTAAAATTCACCAACAATTCTTGGACAGCATATTCTAAATACCAGCACAAATTTCATTTAAAAGGACAACAGCAGCAGATGTAGGGGAACACCTTCTGCAAGTCTCCCTCCAAGCCACTCACCATCCTGACTTTATTTGATTGATTTATTTGTCACATGTATTTTGTTACAAAATACTTTGAAAATTGTACTATACTGTAGTGTTGACACTCTCCAGCACCATCTTAAAACACAGAAAAATAAATCTAAACACTGCAAAGGCAGTAAAATAAAGAAATAAAGTTCAACTTTACAGTCCTTCTTGTTACGTGCCCAGCCATGGGCCTGGCCTGGACAGGTGAAAGTGAGGACTGCAGATGCTGGAGATCAGAGTCAAGATTAGGGTGGTGTGCTGGGAAAACACATCTACATCTCGGATGCTGCCTGACCTGATGTGCTTTTCCAGCACCACTCTAATCTTGACATAGTTTGGCCTCTCCAGGCCTGTCGTCGGGTCAAAATCCTGGAATTCCCTCCCTGAGGGGCACTGTACACAGCACATGGACTGGAGCAATTCAAGAAGGCAGCTCACCACCACCTCCTCCAAGAGCAACTGGGCACAGGAAATAAATGCTGACTCAGCCAGCAGTGCCCAGGTTTTTCGAGTGAAGATAAAATGGTGCTGTAGTATCCTCCAATTCCACCACTCAAGTGGGCTCCAGTTTGGCACTACATCCAAAAAGCAGCACTCGCTCAGGACTGCACAGGATCCTGGATGTGAACTTAGGGCCCTCTGACTCAAGAGGGCAAACAATAACTACTCTGCGGGCCGGAGAAAAAAATCTGCGCTGGGGATATACAAATGCACATGGTCCACCTCCTTACACAATGGTAGGGCATGCAATGTCCTGCATTGGAGTTACTAGCTCAATGCAGAGGTGCCCAGCCTCTCCCAGGCAGCACCTACCTGACCACACTCCACAAAACCTGGGCCGGCTGCTTCCTACTCAGGGTATAGACCACTTTCATAACCGCGGTGCATGGTGGGCACTCCCTCCGCCATGCTCACAAACTATTTCCGGCTTCCAACAGGCTTAAACAAACCGGAATAATTGCTGCAGGTTATATTTTATTACCGGCCTGTACGAATTTGTTTACGATGACAGGCTTAGAAATCTGTCATTTTATCACTTGTGATGTAATCTACCGAAGCAGGCGTGCAGAAGTCATTGAGTAATTAAAGATATTAAAACTTAACAAAGCCGGAAGTGGTTGATGAACTAACGATGGAGAAAGAAACAAAAGTCATGGTTTCGAGTCCGATATAATCTGCTTCGGAAATAGATGCGTCTCCGAAGAAAATTAGTTCGATCTCGAAACTTTCACACTTGTCTCTCGCTGCACTGATGCTGCCAGACCTGCGGAGTTTCTCCAGCATTGTCTCTATTTGTATTTCAGATTTCCAGAAATCGCAGAATTTGGCTTTGATTTTATGATGAAGTCCTAATTTTTATTAAAGATTGCTTAAGTCAGATTTTACTGAGTGCCAGTGGGGAAATGTGACAGCAAAGCAGCTGGAAATAAAAGCCGGAAATATTGAAATTCTCAAAAAAGTGTGGACTGATAACTGCTGCCGCCATTGATTGGTTCATGCGACGTGACGCAGGACACGTGACCCAATCGTCATCGGCACGTGACTTGTTTTCTGGCATTAATGCAGATTGAGAAATGCTGGTTTCTTAGTTACCATGGAAAACCTTGATGTTCTTTCTAACTGTGTGTGGCTATGTCTGCTATTAAAATTAAGAATCAGCACTGATCAAGAACAAATGCTGGAAAAAGCTTTTGAATAGAGGTTGAATATCGAGAGATCTGCTGTTTACTTTTTCAGTGAGCACTCAATGCAATTAACTAGACGGGTCTTCTACATAAGTCATTGGACTCGAAACTTTCAATCTGCTTTCTGTCTACAGATTTTGTCGGACCTCCGAATTCCTCCAGTAATTTCTGCATTTGTTTCTGATTCCAAGTATCCGCAGTTTTTTTGTCTTTTTTTTAAGTCTATCAACTGATTTGTTCAAAGGTAGTAAGCGACAAGCCATATATCAAAATATTAAGGAGAAGGGGGATCTCTAAATGGGACGCTCATTTTTTAAAAATTGGCTAGAATTTAAGTGGGGGCCCCAGTACAAGAGACACGTAAGTACAGAAGTGCTGTCGCCTTGTTGAGGGGCAGAGCTGTTCTGGTGCTTTCAAAGAATTCCTTTGAGAATAAAGTTTGAACAATCTCTCAGTCTGTCCGCCAGGGTGGGGACGAGACCCGTTGTGGTATTTGGGGAATTTGTGATTATTTGAGTAGCGAGCCTCATCATTCAACTGTTCCAAGACTGGGATCCTTAAGTGAATTTGAAACCAATACATGCATCAGGTTGGATTTGAATACGAATGCTTCGGCAGATGAGGCAAGGGTTAATAAATGGTGCAGTTCTGCAACTCACCGGTCTGTGGCGCCATGCTTGTGAAGTTGCAGGGGCACCCTCATCACCTCAGGAGATCTCCCACCCACAGCTTCCAACCTCATAGTCCGGGAACCCTGCACTGCCCGGTTCTACCTCCCTCCAAAGATCCACAAGCCTGACCACCCTGGCCGACCCATTGTCTCAGCATGCTCCTGCCCCACTGAACTCATCTCTACCTACCTCAACAGTGTCCTATCCCCCCTAGTCCAGGAACTCCCCACATACGTTCGAGACACCACCCTCGCCCTCCACCTCCTCCAAGATTTCCGTTTCCCCGGCCCCCAACGCCTCATCTTCACCATGGATATCCAATCCCTCTACAGCTCCATCTGCCATGGCCATGACCAGGACCTCCAAGCCCTCCATTTTTTTCTTCTCCAGACGTCCCCAACAGCACCCTTCCACCAATACTCTCATTCGTTTGGCTGAAGTGGTTTTCACCCTTAACAATTTCTCCTTTGAATCCTCCCACTTCCTCCCAAAGGGGTAGCCATGGGCACATGTATGGGCCCCAGCTATGCCTGTCTCTTTGTTGGCTACGTAGAGCAGTTGATCTTCCATAATTACACCGGCACCACTCCCCACCTCTTCCTCCGCTACATTGATGACTGCATTGGCGCCACCTCGTGCTCCCGCGAGGAGGTTGAGCAATTCATCAACTTCACCAACACATTCCACCCTGACCTTAAATTTACCTGGACCATCTCTGACACCTCCCTCCCCTTCCTGGACCTCTCCATCTCCATTAATAACGACCGACTTGACACTGACATTTTTTACAAACCCACCGACTCCCAAAGCTACCTGGATTACACCTCTTCCCACCCTACTTCTTGCAAAAATGCCATCCCGTATTCCCAATTCCTCCGCCTCCTCCAATCTGCTCCCAGGAGGACCAGTTCCACCACAGAACACACCAGATGGCCTCCTTCTTTAAAGACCGCAATTTCCCTTCTCATGTGGTTAAAGATGCCCTCCAACGCATCTCGTCTACATTCTGCACCTCCGCCCTCAGACCCCACCCTTCCAACCGTAACAAGGACAGAACGCCCCTGGTGCTCACCTTCCATCCTACCAACCTTCGCATAAACCAAATCATCTGCCGACATTTCCGCCACCTCCAAACAGACCCCACTACCAGGGATATATTTCCCTCCCCACCCCTTTCCGCCTTCCGCAAAGACCATTCCCTCCGTGACTACCTGGTCACCCCCCCCCCTCCCCCACTGCAACCCACCCTCCCATCCTGGCACTTTCCCCTGCCACCGCAGGAACTGTAAAACCTGTGCCCACACCTCCTCCCTCACCTTTATCCAAGGCCCTAAAGGAGCCTTCCACATCCATCAAAGTTTTACTTGTACATCCACTAATATCATTTATTGTATCTGTTGCTCCCGATGCGGTCTTCTCTATATTGGGGAGACTGGGCGCCTTCTAGCAGAGCGCTTTAGGGAACATCTCCGGGACACCCGCACCAATCAACCACACCACCCTGTGGTCCAACATTTCAACTCCCCCTCCCACTCTGCCGAGGACATGGAGGTCCTGGGCCTCCTTCACCGCCGCTCCCTCACCACCAGACGCCTGGAGGAAGAACGCCTCATCTTCTGCCTCGGAACACTTCAACCCCAGGGCATCAATGTGGACTTCAACAGTTTCCTCATTTCCTCTTCCCCCACCTCACCCTCGTTCTAAACTTCCAGCTCAGCACTTGTCCCCATGACTTGTCCGGACTTGTCCTACCTGCCTATCTCCTTTTCCACCTAAGCACTCCACCCTCTCCTCCCTGACCTATCACCTTCATCCCCTCCCCCACTCACGCATTGTACTCTATGCTACTTTCTCCCCACACCACCCTCCTCTAACTTATTTCTCCACGCTTCAGGCTCACTGCCTTTATTCCTGATGAAGGGCTTTTGCCCGAAACATCGATTTCGAAGCTCCTTGGATGCTGCCTGAACTGCTGTGCTCTTCCAGCACCACTAATCCAGAATCTGGTTTCCAGCATCTACAGTTATTGTTTTTACCAAGTTGCAGGGGCAGTTGAAATCAAAGCAGTTGAAACTAGGTACTCAGAACCAAAAGGATATTTGATGGGTGCTTGAGAATAATAAACTTTTAAGGACTACAGATTCGGAAAAATAAATAGATAGATTGATCTAGATTGAACAGTCCATTTTCCGTCGTTACACCGTCACCACTCCCCACCTCTTCCTTTGCTACATGGGTGCCACCTCGTGCTCCCACGAGGAGGTTGAGCAATTTATCAACTTCACCAACACATTCCATTCCAACTTTAAATTCACCTGGACCATCTCTGACACCTCCCTCCCCTTCCTGGACCTCTCCATCTCCATCAACGACGACTAACTCAACACTGATATTTTTTCCAAACCCACCGACTCACACAGCTACCTGGATTACGCCTCTTCCCACCCTACCTCCTGCAAAAATGCCATCCCATATTCCCAATTCCCCTGCCTCCGCCGTATCTACTCCCAAAAGGACCAGTTCCACCACAGATCACACCAGATGGCCTCCTTCCTTACTGCAATTTCCCTTCTCACGTGGTTGAAGATGCGCTCCGTCTCATCCACGTCCTGCACCTCCGCCCTCAAACCCCACCCCACCAACCATAACAAGGAGAGAACCTCCTACTAACCCCCCTCACCCACCCCCCCTTCCCCCCCACTGCTGGTCCTCACCTTCCACTCCACCAACCTCTGCATAAGCTGCATCATCCGCCAACATTTCCGTCACCTACAAATGGATCCCACCACCAGGGATATATTTCCCTCCCCAACCCAATCTGCTTTCTGCAACCCCTCACCTCCATCCAAGGCCCCAAAGGAGCCTTCCACATCCATCAAAGTTTTACCTGCACACCCACCAATATCATGTATTGTTTCCGTTGCTTCCGATGCAGTCTCCTTTACATTGGGGAGACTGGACACCTTCTTGCACAGCGCTTGAGGGAACATCTCCGGGATACACGCACCAATCAACCCCACCGCCCTGTGGCTGATCATTTCAACTCCCCCTCCCATTCTGCCGAAGACATGCAGGCCCTGGGCCTCCTCCATCACCACTCCCTCACCACCCGATGCCTGGAGGAAGAATGTCCCATCTTCCACCTCGGAACACTTCAAACCCAGGGCATCAATGTGGACTTCACCAGTTTCCTTATTTCCCCTCCCCCCCACCTCACTCCAGTTCCACCCTTCCAGCTCAGCACCATCCTCATGACCTGTCCTAACTGCCAATCTTCCTTCCCACCTATCTGCTCCACCCTCCTCCCTGACCTATCACCTTTATCTCCATCTGCATCCACCTTATTGCACTTTTTGCTACCTGGTCCCCAGCCTCACCTGCCTCCCATTTCTCTCTCCACCCCAGAGGCTCCCAGCCTCATTCCTGATGAAGGGCCACTGCCCAAAACGACGATTTTCCTGCTCCTCAGATGCTGCCTGACATGCTGTGCTTTTCCAGCGCCACTCTAATCTTGACTTGATCTCCAGCATCTGCAGTCCTCACTTCTGCCAGATTGATCTACACAGCTGATGGGCTAAATTGCCAGGTGAAAGTGAGTACTGCAGATGCTGGAAACCAAATACTGGATTAGTGGTGCTGGAAGAGCACAGCAGTTCAGGCAGCATCCAAGTAGCTTCGAAATCGATGTTTCAGGCAAAAGCCCTTCATCAGGAATAAAGGCAGTGAGCCTGAAGCGTGGAGAGATAAGCTAGAGGAGGGTGGGGGTGGGGAGAAAGTAGCATAGAGTACAATGGGTGAGTGGGGGAAGGGGTGAAGGTTGTACTCTATGCTACTTTCTCCCCACCCCCACCCTCCTCTAGCTTATCTCTCCACGCTTCAGGCTCACTGCCTTTATTCCTGATGAAGGGCTTTTGCCCGAAACGTCGATTTCTGAAGCTACTTGGATGCTGCCTGAACTGCTGTGCTCTTCCAGCACCACTAATCCAGAATCTGGTTTCCAGCATCTGCAGTCATTGTTTTTACCTGCTGGAAATTAGAGTTGAGAGTGTGGTGCTGGAAAAGCATAACAGGTCAGGGCAGCATCCGAGGAGCAGGAAAATCGACGCCCCAGGTAAAACCCCTTCACCTCCTGCATTGTAATACATTTATTGACAATGCTTGGAGATTTGTGTGTTTTCTATTCACCGGTGGGACATGGGCATCACTGGGCCAGCATTTGTTGCCTGTCTCTAGTTGCCCCTTGGGAAGGTGGTAGTGAGCTGCCTTCTTGAACCACTGCAGTCCATGTGCTGTAGGTGAGGGCAGGGGGCAGAATTTCCGGATGTTAACCCAGCAACACTGAAGGAATATATTTCCAAGTCAGGGTGTTGAGTGGATTGGAGGGGAATTTATGAATGGTGATGTTCCCAGGTATTTACTGCCCTGCCCTTCTAGATGGAAGTGGTTGTTTATTTGGAAGGTATTGTCTAAGGATCATTGGACAATCTCTGCAGTGCATTTTGCAGCGAATACAAACAGTTGCTGCTGGACATTAGTGTAAGAAGTGATTTTTTAAAAATTTCAATTAATGTGAGCTCTTCTAAATATGATAGCTCAATTACCAAGAGGCAAGTTTTTTGTTCCAACAAGCAATTTATTTACATAATGCTTAATGATACATCAAAAATTGGCAAAGGTCATACATGAAGAGACAGCCTTGTTGTACCTGAAGTATCAGCAGGCAAAAAGAAAATATCCATTGCATTGTTCTCTGTATTGATCATAAATGTGAATATAATTTTGACAACAATTAAATAATTTCAACCTATGTACAAATAGGTTTTTAATTGCCCAGGAATGCAAATTTTAAGTGTCAAAGTTAGCACTTAGAGATATATACTTTATTTTTTAAAAAAGTATGAAACTGACTCGAAAAGCTCATGATTTGTTCTCATAGCAAGTATTTGCATCATCAGTTTTCAATGAAATTGGCATTAGAAATTACATCATTCCATCAGAGTATACTTCATTTAAAATCAGCTCAAACTTTTCAACGTTATCCCATAATCACAGTACACAGAGGAGGGGTCCATTTGGGCTCACTGTGTCTGTAATGGTCTTTGAAAGAGGTGACGTTTTAGTTAGGATCATGAAGGAACTGAGGCAAGGGTGTAATTCCCAACAACTGACGACAGCCTCTGTTACACCAAGTTAATCTTACTTTCTCTTGAAGGGACCTGCAATCTTTCAAAGAAAGGTTGTCTTGCAAACCTTTTTTCTCCTTCCTTGGTGTGTAGAGGTGAAGCAATGACATTTGGTCAAGTAGAAATTTAGACCCGCTGATCAATCTCTGCTCTTTGGAAATTAAAGATTTTTGACAATCAATTTTCTGTAAATATGGTGGCATCTTTAGAAAATCAGGGTCCCTGCACCCCTGCAACCCCACCCTAAGACCACTTAATCAAGTACCAATGGAAAAGGTGGAAGGAAGAAAATTTATCTCACTGTGGCCATGTCCACTGCAACACAATGGCTAATTACCCAGTTTAAGTATAGCTATAGCTATAGGAAGAGGCCATTTGATCCTTCAAGCCCGCTCCATCATTTAATGTAATTGTGGTCAAAAGAGCAGGACAATTTCAAGGCAACATGGATACATCATGCTCATGGATGTACCCAATCTCCCCTGTTCTGGATTGGTAGCCTGTCTACTTTCAAATCTTGTTTTCAGGGTTTTTCTTAGGATCCTGCTCTTTGTAAAGGAAGATCCAAGATGGCAGAAAGAGGTAAGGACAGATAGGGAGGTTGAATTAATCTGATGTGTCATTTCTAGGGCTTTTTGTGTTCTATGCTGAAAATGTGTTGCTGGAAAGGCGCAGCAGGTCAGGCAGCATCCAAGGAGCAGGAGAATCGACGTTTCGGCATAAGCCCTTCTTCAGGAATGAGGAGGGTGTGCCAAGCAGGCTAAGATAAAAGGTAGGGAGGAGGGACTTGGGGGAGAGGCATTGGAAATGCAATAGGTGGAAAGAGGTAAAAGTGAGGGTGATAGGCCGGAGTGGGGATGGGGGCGGAAAGGTCAGGAAGAAGATGGCAGGTTAGAAAGGTGGTGCTGAGTTCAAGAGTTGGGACTGAAACAAGATGGGGGGAGGGGAAATGAGGAAACTGGAGAAATCTGAGTTCATCCCTTGTGGTTGGAGGGGTTCCTAGGCGGAAGATGAGGCGCTCTTCCTCTAGCCGTCATGTTACTATGGTCTGGTGATGGAGGAGTCCAAGGACCTGCATATCCTTGGTGGAGTGGGAGGGGGAGTTGAAGTGTTCAGCCACGGTTTACTATAAACCGACCGACTCCCACACCTACCTAGACTACACCTCCTCCCACCCTGCCCCCTGTAAAAATGCCATCCCGTATTCCCAATTCCTTCGTCTCTGCCGCATCTTCTCCCAGGAGGACCAGTTCTAATACCGTGCAACCCAGATGGCCTCCTTCTTCAAAGACCGCAATTTCCCCCCAGACGTGATCGATGATGCTCTCCACCGCATCTCCTCCACTTCCTGCTCCTCTGCCCTTGAGCCCCGCCCCTCCAATCGCTACCAGGACATAACCCCACTGGTCCTCACCTACCACCCCACCAACCTCCATAAACATCATATCATCCGTCGTCATTTCCGCCACATCCAAACGGACCCCACCACCAGGGATATATTTCCCTCCCCTCCCCTATCAGCGTTCTGAAAAGACCATTCCCTCCGTGACTCCCTCGTCAGGTCCACACCACCCACCAACCCAACCTCCACTCCCGGCACCTTCCCCTGCAACCGCAAGAAATGCAAAACTTGCACCCACACCTCTCCCCTTACTTCCCTCCAAGGCCCCAGGGATCCTTCAATATCCGCCACAAATTCACCTGCACCTCTACACACATCATTTACTGCATCCACTGCACTCGATATGGCCTCCTCTATATTGGAGAGACAGGCCGCCTACTTGTGGAACATTTTAGAGAACACCTCTGGGACACCCGGACCAACCAACCCAACCACCCCATGGCTCAACACTTCAACTCCCCCTCCCACTCCACCAAGGACATTCAGGTCCTTGGACTCCTCCATCGCCAGACCATTGCAACATGACGGCTGGAGAAAGAGCGCCTCATCTTCCGCCTAGGAACCCTCCAACCACAAGGGATGAACTCAGATTTCTCCAGTTTCCTCACTTCCCCTCCCCCCACCTTGTCTCAGTCCCAACCCTCGAACTCAGCATCACCTTCCTAACCTGTAATCTTCTTCCTGACCTCTCCACCCCCACCCCCTCTCTGGCCTATCACCCTCACCTTAACCTCCTTCCACCTATTGCATTCCCAACGCCCCCTCCCCCAAGTCCCTCCTCCCTACCTTTTATCTTAGCCTGTTTGGCACACCTTCCTCATTCCTGAAGAAGGGCTCATGCCCGAAACGTCGATTCTCCTGCTCCTTGGATGCTGCCTGACCTGCTGCGCTTTTCCAGCAACACATTTTCAGCTCTGATCTCCAGCATCTGCAGTCCTCACTTTCTCCTTTTTGTGTTCTATCACAGAATAAATAATTTATATTGAGTTTCCATCCCCAATACTAACTTCATGATCTGCAAACATCGACAGCAATCCTAGATTATGGAGTGGTGTCCTAATGTCCTTACAAATGTGTCCTGTCTCTTGGAAATTCAATCAATGGGGCTTCCCAATCTTCTCAGTCACATGCTTCACAGCCAATACAACCCTCTACATACCCTCAGTAAAGTGTACTATGTGGGCATCAAAATGTACCAGAATAAGGAAAACTGTAGCATGTGGTAGTGTAGGGTGTACCACGTGGGATTCTAAGATCTCCTAAATAGGTACAGTAAAGTGTACCTTGTGGGTAAAATATACTTTGTAGCAATAGTAAGCTGTACTGTGTGTGCACTGGAAGATCTACCATGTGTTTATGGAAATGTGTAATGTAGGCACAATGTATAATATATCATGTGGTCACAGTAAAATATACTATGAGGGCACTGTACAATGTAACATGTAAAGTGTACCATTGGGTAAAATAATGTGCACCATGACAGCACAGTAAAAAGGACTGTATGGGTACAATAAGGTATACCATGTGGATATGCTATGATATACGATGTAGGTACAGTGAAGTGTATAATGTGGGCACTGTAAGATATACCACGTGGTTATGGTAATGTGTAGGAACTGTACAATGTACCATGTGGTTACAGTAAAATGTACCATCTGGTCACTAAGATGTAAAGTGTAATTTTGACAAATCAGAGTTTATAGAATCATAAAATTTCATACTACAGAAGGTGGCCATTTGACCCATCATGTCTGTACCGGCTCCCAAAAGAGCTACCTGGCTAATCCCATTCTCCAGCCCTTGCTAAATTACTTCCTAGGATTCCTGATGAAGGGATTATGCCTGAAACATCGACTCTCCTGCTTCTCGGATGCTGCCTGACCTGCTGTGGTTTTCCAGCACTACACTCTCGACACTAATTTATATCCTAACCAAATAGCCACCTTTCGTTATGCAGCAGAAATTGAGGACCGCTTTGCAATTTGATATTCTTGTGATAAGTCATGATGAGTGCAAGATCAAATGTTTTGGTAACAAATCTTTCCCAGCCATTTACTCTTACATTAAAGACCTTCTTGTGGCCTCATTATGTAGAGGTTTTGACAGCTTTCTCTTTGACCCTATTTAGCCAAGACCTCAGACCTATGGACACTCTCCTTCACACTAACTGCCTCCAATAACTCACAGGCTTTTCAACCCAAGCTCTTTGGACTCAGTCAGTATTCTCGTTTTATCTCAATCAGCTATTTATATTCAAACATAGGCAGCTAGGATTCAAGGATTCCTCCTGCATGAAGGAAAATGGTGGAGGTAGAGGTTCTGCAGGAAATATGTGGGCAAAGGAAAGTCAGACACAAAAAGCCCACCCCGTAATCATTGGGAGCTAGCAATCAGCAGACCCAAGAGGAATAAGGCAATTAGTGTCTGAACTGGAACAGAGAGGTTGGAAAGGAGAAATTGAGGGTTCACTCCCTAAATCTACATCTTGAGATAGGAAATCTCATTTTACAAAGAACAGCCAAAGTAACTTGAACATCCCTCTTTGGAGACAACCCTGAATTTATGAACTAAACTACCTCTTCCCGCCTCTTCACACACCTTACCTCATTTCCATCACGTCCACCAGCAACTTTAATCATTTTCAACTTGCCACCTCTTTGAAACATGTCAAGTTCTTTAAATAGGAGCAGAGGTCAGCATTTAACAAATTGTCAGTCACGTTTTCTACAAGGAGGTCAATAATTTTTCCCCTTTAAAACACAATAATATTTTAATGAAGATTTCATTCAAACATATTTTTAATACTCTCTCCTATATATATATATATAACATGGTGTATGAAAATCATTACTTCTAAATCTCACAATCACAACAGCAGAAATACAGTATTAACCTTGAGAGATCTGAGTCATCAGCCCCTTTGTGTAAACTCTAAACATTTCTTTAATAGTGTCTGTACGGCTCCTTAAAGTGTACATCATCAGGTATCACCACAGCAACACATTTTTTGCATAGGGAAATGAGAAATAGCCCTTTTAACATTGTGTTTCCTGAATTCCTTTGAGGAGTTAGAAAAAATACTACAAAAAGTGGCATGCTACCTTATTCTCATAAAGTGAATTCAGTGACACAAACTGATTTTAGGTTTTTATCCCTATATATATTACATTTACAATTTAAATATATACAAGAGTTAGCATTTCTAATTAAAGTGTATGTTTCTGTTCAAAAAAGCAGATCTAACAGAGACAGGGCAGAAAGATGCTCAGGTTAAATGTAGGCAAAACAAGGCAGTGGGAAACAATTTTGTGAAGGATCAAAGAAATCTCAGTAAATTCCTATTGACACACAAATAAAGACAGAATTGTTTTAGCTAAAGATTTTACCTCAGCTGTTTTTACCTCAGCTAAAGATTCCCAGAGTCAACTTCATCCCATCAAACCACCTCCCAGTTTTTTTATACAGTATTTCTGTTTTCCTCATTCGCAGATTGGGAGTTAAGAAGTTGCTTGCAAGCACCTTGCCGGGTTATTGTCACATTTCCACGTTCTCCACATGATCAGGGGAGATATTAACTGCCCCTCTCCTTCTGCCAGGTATTATTGAGCAGAGATTTTTCTCAGCCCCTTTTCCCCATGGTTGGTGATTTCATTTGCTGGGGCCTAGCATACCGTGAGCTCCCAGCATTAGAATCGCCAAAGCCTTGCACTGCTAGCGTAATGAGAGCTCATTGTGGGATTGGGGCCACCATTCTCCTCAACTCATCCAGACCTGGATTTTGCCCTGGTTTACATCTCATTCCCAGAGTTTCTAATTCTTATTTATTCCCCTTGCCCTTGATGCTCTATTTCTGGATTACTCCTCATTCCTGGACTCTCTGATTCCAGATTACTCCTTGTTCCTCAGACTCTGATTTATTTATGAATTCAACAGTGCCAGTAGTGACCATGAGAGATTCTTTCCTCTTTAACAAACCATTATTGCCAGTACTGATCCTGCCTCTTATCTTCCTCTTTCAGAGCCTAACGGTAATAAATTGGATGCTGAGACCTATATCCCTCTTCAGGAATGCCACAGCAAGCAGAAATGGCACAATGTTATCTTCTTTTTTTAATGAATTCTTTTAGTTAACGTGAAATTATACCCTACCAATTCCTTGGAGAAAGAAAAAACATTTTGTATTTTTAAACTGTGCAGATGTTTATGACAGCTCAAATGACTTTGGGAAATTCTTCCACCATGTCTTGCTTTATTTCCTATTTCCCATTTTTTTTAAAGCAATTATTTGTTTTAAATAATGAATATTCTCTGTTACTTTTCACCAACATTGCACATTTTCATAAAGCTTTGGACTGGCGTGGACTTTGACACTTTCAGTCTCACTCTCTCAGAAGTTGCTACTATATAGGTTTACACAGTCCCTGTTGTACAAAAGTGACAATTTTTTTAGAGAGCATGCAAAATGAGACTGCGCTGTCCTTTAAATAAAGGAGGGCTTATTGCCATCCCCTCCCCCTCTCCAACTACCTTTGCTTTACCCACCTCACTTTCATTTGCAATACCGACATCAGGACGTTCAGCAGGTGTAACCCAATAAACAAGCTTCAGAGGAAACAAATCCAACAAAGCACTGTGGGGGCCTTAAATTAAAATTTGAGAAGTTGCCAATCAACTGTGACCTGTCCCTTTCTCCTACGAATCACCCCGACCTCAAGAGGTCACCCCAACCTAAGCCCTTGTACCAATCCTTTTGAAGGTTACTGAGGATTTTCATTAATAAATCAAAAATAAATATCTGTCAAGATCATAATTATATATTTTTATTTTAAATATACTATATATTTCATTTATTGGAAAATACATTTAAATTAAAAATGTTTGGATTGTCTATAAAAATATTGGGTTATAACCCAATACTTTATGAGAGAAGATTTATGTGAGACAAGATGTTCAAGATTCAAATGACCCCAGAAGCTGCTAAAGGAGATTTAAAAATAAGAGACACCAGAGTTCCTGTGCAGGGATATGTTTTGTTTTTAGAGAAAGGAAGAAGTGGAAAATAATTTTGATTCATACAGAATTGTGATGAGTGTTCTACTTAGGATTTCAGTAACAGCTGAAGGAGATCCAGCTTCAAGGAACAATAAGAACAGGTCAATGTTTCAGTGCGAGTGAATTGACTAAAGGTCTTCCATTCCCAAAGGATAATCTGCCCTTTTACTCCAGCTGTCTGCTTGCAGCATTTTCCATTGGGTTTCTAGCTGTTTTGTTTACTTTGTGTCCTGTGAAAATGATTTCCTCTGTTCTGTTTGTATTGGTCTGTTACCCCAAGGTCAGTTAGTGACACAGAACTTGAAGCATTATTGAAGAATGACACTTTCTGTTGAAACTTTTTGTCTTGAACTTGTAATTTGCAAGAAATACCAGTGTAAGAAAAAAACTAACATTTATACTGTACAAATAGAGACTACTAATTCGTTGGCAAATGGACTCTGTTTAGCAGCAACGTTGGCATGAAGAATGAACCAATTAATGATGACTTACAGTTAACTGTCAAATTTTGTTTAAATGTTAAACCAGGCAGTTGGACTTTGATTGGTAAGGCCTTGTGTTGAGAAGTGAACCAATAAATAGCCATCATTATTCGGCTGAGTTTAAATAGGTGTAATATGTGTGTGTTATTTATGTGTGCAAAGATTGATATATGTAGTTTCCACTACACACAAGTGTGCCATACTGTAAGCCTGACTTGACACTTGTAAATTGGTTGTCAGGATAATTTTTCGCACACTCAGGATTAGCCAGCAGCTGCTGTCCAGTTTCAGGATCAATCTGATGTTGCACACTGTATCACATATTTAGCAGGAACAGGCTGATTGGGCATGGTCAGGATACAAAAACAGAAATTGCTGGAAATGCTCAAATGGTCTGGCAGCATCTATGAAGAGAAATCAGTTAACCTTTTGGGTCCAGTGTCCATTCCTGAGAATGGTCAGGATATATGTTGATTTCCCCTGCATGATATTCTTGCAAATTGTCCTGATGCAGGGAGCACCAAAGGTCTTGTCAAAATATGTCTTTTTTTCAGCAATAGGAGAAAGTCCGGACTGGAGATGCTGGAGATTAGAGTCGAGAGTGTGGTGCTGGAAAAGCCACCGCAGATCAGGCAGCATCCAAAGAGCAGGGGAGTCAACATTTCAGGCAAAAGTCTTTCATCAGGAATTTCTTTAGGGCTTTTGCCTAAAACATTTGTCTCTCCTGCTCCTCAGATGCTGTCTGTCCTGCTGTGCTTTCCAGCACCACACACTCAACTTTTTTCAGCTATATCTTTATAGTGTTCCCATGTCATCCAGCTTTGTTGCAGAGTATACTGACTTCCCCCACACACTCCAATGTTTTTGTTAGTATTTGATGTTTAACATTCAAAATAAATACAAAAAAAAAGTTCTTTGATCGTGCAATGTTGTTATCAGGTTGTGTGAAATTCCTCGAGGGCTATTTTAATGCAAATGGGTAACTTTATGTGTTTTAAGTGATTAAATATAGTTTTAAAATGATGCACAAAAAGGTATTAATCACTGATTTTTTTTGACAAAATTAATCCTTTGCTGTGCCTGATATTATTGAAAATAGCAAATGTTGATTAAGACATTTGATGAATGGTTTTGCAGAGAATAAATAATGATTGCAAATTAATTTGTTGGGGAAGGGGAAAGTTTTTTTGTCCCCTCTTTATGGACAGAGGGAACCTTCCAACACAATCTCTGTAAACATAGTTTCCCTTGTCTAAACTTGCTTTCCTCCTTGTTGGACCTGTTCAAAATTCCCCATGACTTCACAACATGGACAACAAAAATTTAAGTGTGTTATTTAACAATCATGATATCAATCTCTTAATGGAATTTCTTTCCTCAGTGATTGCACAAAGTCACTTTATCCAATAAATTCTATACTCCCGTCTTTTATGCTTTGAAAGGTTTAGGTCTGATGTATATATCTGGTGTTTTCTCGTTTTATTATGGACTTGTGTTTGCTCCTTACCAGTTTGTTCTCCTGCCCCTTCAGTTGGGAAGGGGAGTGGGATTGTGGTGGTCTCCCATTGTAGCACAGTTTTTCCAACCACAAGATTGCCTTGGTGTGTTATCTAAGCAGCCAATTACTCTGTGTGTGTGAACTTTGGCTGTGAAGGCCAATTGGGCTATTAAAGAGGACAGAAGCTTGGCTCAGAGTGACCAGGACAAAGTTTGACCACACTGTTGGTAGACACACACTACCAGAAAGCACCACTGGATACTGATCAGAAAGGGTGGTGGAGCAGACTCTAATTGGGATTGCCCATCTTGCTGCAGCTTCAAACAGACGAGTGAACCAACACTGACCTGTCGGACTTGAATTTGCTTCTCCTCTGTCCAGGCCTACAATCTAATCCAGGACTATCTATTTATTTGAATTGTTAATGTTGTGTTGTAATTGAAGTTCTTTCAGACATGTCAACCAATGTCATGCCTCACAAGGATTAATATGCCAGATATAATGTAGTTCATGCACAAGAAACTCAAACTGAATCCTTAAATAGATCTCCTTTGTGAAACAAAATAATCATCCTTGGGAGACACCATTGAGTTTGTATTTATACTTCATCCCTTGTTAATAGTCTACTATCTAGTGTAGACCAGGTCAAATGAGAGGAATTTGATAAATATCCCCATTCAGCAATGATCAGTTGGACTTGTTTCTTTCTTATAAAATATATGTAAAACTGATAGCTTTGGGGGTCACTTATTGCTGTACCATAGATATGCGTAATTGCACGAGTTCCCAGGTTCAAATTTTCAACCTTCACATTAGTTGACCCTTCCCAGCCTGTTAACACTGGACCACAGGACAAGACTAAATAAGGAGATTCCTTCTAAGAGAGTGTCACATGTGCTATGAAAACTCTCCTCTGCCCTATCTTCCCAAGGACATAAAGATATATATATGAATTGTATTTTTTTAATTATAAAGTGTGAAAATTACATACAACGATTTTAAGAAATGAACAAGCAAAAAACACAGCTTAACCTAGAAACCTCAGCTAGCAATTTAATACATCACCCTGTGGCATCTCTCAGCGACCCATTTTAAATACAGGTAGGATTTTAATGCAGCACATATCCTGAGCAGAATGGTGTAGACTGGGCAAATTTCCCTTCCAATTATGCTCACTATAAATCACTGAAATTGTACAGTGTAGCTTAACCTACCTCCCCCTGCCCTTACTGGATCTTGCTAAAGATATGGCCCCACTTTATCGGGAGACTCTGCTTTGGTTTGGAGACCCCTGCTATAGTTTCTGAGGACCTGAAGCTACAAGTCCCACCCTATCTACACCTGTCAGCTGCCACAAGCGAAGTCACGTTTCACAATGAAACAAAACAGATTTCTGGCCGTGTTAGGGAGACAGATAGAGTTAAATCAGAGGAATGAAACATTCACTGACCACAAAAAAAAGGTAACAGAGATCCCCGAGCTTTTACTCACACATGCACACACATATAAAATAATTGCAGTCTCTATCAAGATAAATAAATATGGTTCTCTATCTCTCAAAACGATCAGAATTACTGACACTGGAAACTTGAATCTCATTCTCCATAATAAAGTTGTACCCTTTAATTTTTTGTGCTTATTAAATTTTATGAAATCCTGCCATCAGTATCCTGCTGTAAGGAAAGAGAGACTAACATTTCTAATCTTGCCTGCAGCTGCCTCAGGAGACACTGTCACAGTGCTACATCTTCTGCACTCTGAGCAGGCAAATGTTCTTTGGGGCCACTTGCTACCCCCCTCCCTACCCCCATACACCCCTCCCAACTCCCCACCATGGCAGTGTTCACTTGCTCCGATCAATGTTTGGGGATATTGCAGGCATCTTGTCACCTATTCTACCAGCGACCAACTTGGCATGTTGCTGCTACAGGGAACAAGAATCAAGTCTCAGCAAATAGCAAAACATCTTTTCTTAAAAAAACATGAACAAACATTCTTGGCTTTTGTTTGTGTTTGTAACCGAGGCAGTGAGCAAAACCTTTATTCCGATCATTTTATATGTATATATTTCTTTTAAAGGTGAACTCCATATTCAGTTAGTCACCACAGCCTGAGTAAAGCTAAACAGGGATCTCCAGCAAGCAAGCTACAGAGCTTTACTCTGCTTTAATCATTATTATTTCTGCACGTGTGTGTGTCTGTGTATGTGTGTCTGTGTATGTATGTGTGCATGTATTGGTATGTGTACACAAGTGGATAATGTCTTAATACAAGGTATCAGCAACTGTAGGTGTAAATGTTTGGGAATGTATACTTATATGCCGGAGTAAATGTGCTTTCATGAATGCATGCAGGTATGTTGTTGAATAACTATGCATGTGTCTACGTGTATAACTGTGTATATTTGCTCTCATGTTAATGTGACTATATAAATGTACACATCTAATGTTTGTATCTGTAAGCATGTTATCATGTATGTGATGGAAGTTGTGCAAATATAGGAGTGTGCAATACAGGTGTGAGTGTACAACTGTTTCCAAGTGCCACTGTTCCTTTCCCTTGTGCTTTCAGGAGGTCCGAGCTTAACTTTCAGCATCAGGGCTGGTGTCAGGGGAAGTCTTAGGCTTTTCAATTAGTGACTTGTACATCTCAGAGTTCAAGAACCTGGGGAAGGAGTCCCTGTGCATTAGGCTGTATATCTGTAGCTGAGCATCCTCAAACATAAGAGGGCATGGATTCAGCAAGTTCCTGTTGACTATTTCTCGCACACGAGAGTCAAGACTCACCTGCAAATAGCACAAAGAAAAGAAATAACTGTAGTGCATATTCAGTTAGTACACAATCTCACTTGAGACTATTCAGAAAATACCTAACATGAACTTGATTTGATCCATTCCGTATATGTTCAAAATAGACACTGACTTTGCCACCACCACAGTCCCCAGTCTTTAACCAGACCTGGCCACAATGGTTAACCTCAAATGTTCATCAAAGGACACAGTTGCAAATACTCAGTACTATTAATGTTCATTCATGTTAATGGGGAATGGTTTAAATTGTCAATGATGTCACCACAATGATTCAATGTCAATGTCAATGATTCAATATTGTCACCACAGGCAACAGTGCCAATCAACAATACTATCGTTGGTCAGCACTATGAAAGTTAATATCAATGGTCATCATATAGATAACAATTAAGAATGGCTCAGGGTGTGAGTGGCTTGTACTGTGAACATGCACTGGTGAGCTTTATGAAAGTCCATTAGTATGAAAATTAGTGGTCAGTTTAGAGGTCCATTCCATTTGTGGTCCAGATGATTTGCAACTGTTGAAAGTGGTCAGTATAATAAATGATCATTCATCAGTACAATGGTCAATGTTGAGAGGGTAGACAGTAAGTCTTATGAATGGCTAGTGTTAGTACAGTAGTTAGTATTGTGAATGGCCAGTGGTATCGTCAGTGAGCACTGTTCATGACAAATTCGGCCAATGCTCAAAACAAGCAAGTACCAACTTAGAACACATCCTCACTGCAGTTCTATCATTTGACTGCAGCAAATGCACTTGAGTGCTGCTACCCTAATGGCATCAGGTTTCATTAGCCTCATTGTGCTTACTCTCTGGTTTTCCAAAACATTCAAGTTCATGAAAGTAATCATGAAGAATAAGCTAAAGTAAAATATCATAAACCAAGAGATCATTGTTATCATTGATAGGGACAATTCCTGGGCAAATGGCTCTTGGCCATTGACAGTCACAGGGGCAACCACAAAATGAGCAATTAATTATTTGTAATACTCATTGTTTACTGTAATCACATGGTACAAATAGGTCAAAAACAAATTATCAATGATTAGACCTGGGTAATTAGAGTACTCACCAATAATCAATTATTACCAATATTTCTTACTGATATAACTAATCATATAAAATATTAATTCTTAATTACAATCAGTATAATTTAATATCAATACTAATTGGCATCAATAATTATTAACAATATTAGTCTTTGATGGTGATAATTATTGACAAAACTTACTTGTACTCACCTCCTCCTTTCAAAATACAACCTGTATCAAAAGGAAAGAAAAAAAGCACGACTGCTAATGTTATCTTAGCACTTTCTGAAATTATCTCACCTCTCTTGGAGACAGTATTGAAATGTAGTCTTCATATATTGTCCTTGCTCTTTCTGCAACTACCTTTGAGTTCTTTTCCTTTTTGAAATCTTCACATGCCAGCCAAAAGAGCATGTTCTCCTCGCTGTACTCTGACCTCAGGAACTCACGGAAAATGTTCCTGCCAGCTTCAGTCCTCATCACCTTGTCAAAACCCTGTGTCCAGGATGTGATCTCCTCCAGTGACGGCAGAGCATTGCTAGTTAATGAAAGGAAAACAAATGGTTTGGTAAGCAGATCAATTCACACTAAAATTTACCAGATTCAGCAGAGAACTTAAAACATTGACTTCTTTAAACTGACCAATTTTACAGCATAGAAAAAGGCCATTTGGTCCAGGATGTCTACTCTGGCTCTTTGCTAGAGCAATCCAACACTCTTCACATGTCCCTGCATCTTCATGTAACAAATAATGCCCCTTGGCCCTTAAGAAAGCAATGATCTCTACCTCGAATCTAGTTGCAACAAAATATTCTATACTCCCTCTCTATGACTACTTTATATTAAAAAAATGAAAGATGATCTCTCACCATTGGGGTTAGAGATGTCTTTCACCTTCTTTGCCTAGACCATTACTTGTTTTCCAAATCTCAATTAATTCTTCTGTTAACATTATGTATCTAAATGGAAATAGTCCCATGCTCTGAAGTCTCTCCTGCTAAACTATAGCTTCCCATTATTAACGTCATCCCAATGAATCTTTGCTGGTTGTTCTCTATGGTTTTCTACACTGGGTCTTTAAAATGGTACACAATACCCTACTTGTTTCCTGACTAACAAGTTTTTCTTTCCTATCACGTGTTTTGTCTCTATTTATGAAACCAAACATTTAGTTGACTCTTAAAAATAATTTCTCTACTTGCTATGGAAACCGCAGGGAATTCTGCCTCTGCACCCTTAGGCCTCTCTGTTCATCTCCCCCTTGTAGTGACTTCCCATTGAGCACACACACCCATTTCTTGTTTTTCTTCCCAAAGTGCATTACCTCACACATGCATTTTCCATCTTCCTTCCCATCCTGCCAACCTGTTTAGAGCTCCCAAAGGTCTTTCACAAACCTCGTGGCTGTTTCTCCTAACTGTTACCTTACTGTTGTCAACAATTTGAGATTGTGCTCCCTTAGCTCAATCTTGATCTTTTAGGATACAGAGAACAAATGTGTGCCCTCTAGGGTTTAAGCGGTGCTTATTTATTCTAATTCTTTATCTCTGGTCCACTAGCCAATTTTCTACTAAAGCTGTCACCATCTTATGCCAACTCAGAACCTTCAAATCAGACACCTTATTGAATTCAATATGGAAACCTACTGTAGGCCTTTATCACTTCAGCTCTGTGATAGCTTTTTGAAAGCACAGACAAATGCAAAATGTTGCAGATGCTAGAACTCTGAATAGTCATCAAAAAAAAAGCTGGTAAATCCGGCAGAATCTGTGGAGAAAGCAAGAGGACTAATATTTTGGGTCTGTAACCAAATGATAAAAGGTGTAATGAAAGGATACAGACTTGAAACATTAACTCCATTGCTCTCTCCACAGATGGTGTCAGGCCTGCTGAGTTTTGCCAACACTTTCTGTTTTATTTGCCAAAAACAGTTTGCATTTCACAAGTCTATGGTGACTGTCCTTAATTAACCCTTACAGATACTGATCCCATGACACAGATTCCAAGGTTTTGTCCACAATTTGACATCAGACTAGTTGGTGTAATGTTTGTGGTTTATCCAGCACTCCCTCCTTGAACACTATATTATTTCAATTTGCGAGAAGAGAGCTTGTTCTGACGCACAGCATCATGATCAAAGGTTTCTGTATTCAGCACAAAATCAAACACGCTTTTCATAAGCTGTTTGTGATTTCACTATGAATGCAAAATAGAACACGTCTCTCTCTCTCTCTGATATATTCAAAATAAACGTTCATTTTATCATCTGTGGTTGACATTTAGAAGGCAGAGAATCTACCAAGTGACACCACCACCAGGTCATACATCCTGGGTGGGCTCACTGTTGATCAGATGCTTCACTTGAAAGTGCCCCAACAACACCTTGACGACAACAGTACATGGAGGCAGAGTACACCAACTCCTGACCATTCAAAGCTGTGTACAAATGCCAAAGTCAACAATGAAGATAAATGCCCTCCACCTGCCTGGACAGACACAGCGAAAGAAACACTTGAGAAGCTCAGTACTATTCAAGACACAACAAATCTTTTGGTCAGTGCCTCTAGATTCTATATGCCCTCTTTACACTAAAGGCTGCAGTATGCATCATAAATACCCATCAGATGACACATCACTCTGGATTCAGAATACATGATCATTCCTTTATAATCATCAGGTAATCATCCCAAAGAGTCTCACCTACCATCGCAGAGGGAGCAGCACCTTTACAGAGCAGTGGAAGTTCATGGAGAAAGTCCACCATTACCTTCTCAGGATAACCAGGGAGGAGGGATAAATTCCCATCTTGCCCACACCCAGACAAGGAAAAAGACTCCATACTGAAACAATGTGAGAGGACATTTCCTGGAGGAATCAGTTTTCCTTCTCTTTCAGTTCTGTGGCATCAATTCCACAGCCCACTTGCCAGCTGTGACAGGGCTGTGACCCTGTCCACAGTTAGATATAGTTTGTCAAAGGCTGATATCTATATAACAGCCAGCACAAGTCTTTCAGCACACGAAAAATGACAGTTTGAACTGATAAATGGAGAATTTATAGGTGGTATTAATAGCTGAGTGTTTAGAAAACAAGGTGCAAGACCTTAAAGCAGGAACAGGATTTAGCATTTGGATACACATGACTTTTACCTGTTGATATCCTCCATTTCCTTCTTTGTATTGTTGTTGTTTTGCATTCTCTCTCTGTTCTGGCAGAGGATCACCAGCTGAAACCTGAACCTGTCGTTGTTTCCTTTAGGCACTGACAGATTTGCTCTAACCTCAGTCCCTTTCCACTTTTATATCACCTCTGTTACCATTGCTGTGAGGCTGTTATGATTGGTCAGATAGGCTCGCCTGTTTGTTGAGTGACATACTTGTTTGTGTAATATGAAAGTGGAAAAATGAGAAAAAAAAAACAATGATGGGAGGTACTCATGTACAGAACACAAACAAGTCTATAAACAGGCACATAACTTCACTACTCAACAACACTGCCACTGTTAGGAGAACAATTTCCCCAAAGGGGAACTAAACCCAACTGACACAAACACAATGGAAAGTGGAAAAAGTTGAAGATCTCATCTGCCGAAGAGTACACAGGAGACATTCCCCACTTTGAAATAAGTTTGGATTTAATGCATGCTCAGTCATTTCACAATGCTCATTTTAAAAAAAACCCTCCTAGATTCAATCTTCCTCAAAGTGTAGGGGAGTATTGGGATGGTTTTCAGGAGCAATACATTGAGGAACCCTCTTCTAGCAATCAGGATATCCTAGGCAGGAATTGTGCAATGAGAAAAGAATAATTGGCAGTCTCATTCTGTGAGGCCCGTTGGGGATGAGCAATCATAATACAATAGAATTCTTTCTCAAGACAGAGACTGAGGTCTTATTTATTTATTCATTTGTGGGATGTGGGTGTCACTGGCTGGCCAGCATTTATTGCCTGGTCCTAGTTGCCCTTGAGCAGGTGGTGGTGAGCTGTGTTCTTGAACAACTGCAATCCACCTGCTGTGGGTTGACCCACAATGCCACTAGGGAGGGAATTCCCTGATTTTGACCCAAGTTTGTTGATTCTGAGACTAGGCTCCAGAATCTAAATAGAGGAACTTACAATGATATGAAGCTCAAAGAGCATATGGGTAAATAGCAAGAATTGCTCACTCCTGTCTAGCACAAAAGTAAAATGGGAAAAGTGCCCAAGCCATGACCAACAAGGGAAATTAGGAATAGTATTAGATTGAAGGAAAGGGCAAACAAATTAGTCTGAAACGAAAAAAAAATAGTGAGAGTTGTATAGGATTTAGCAAAGCTGGACAAAGGGATTGATTAAGAAAGTAAAAGTAGAAAATGACAAGCTACATAAAAAAAAACCATAATGGCTTCGAGAATGTGAAGAGAAAAGGATTGGTGAAGATAAATATAGATTCTTTACAGTCATACACAGTGGAATTTATAATGGGGAACAAAGAAATGTCCGACCAACTAAATGTATATGTTAATTTTGTGTTCACAAAGGATGACATATATAACATACCAGAAATCTTGGGGAACACAGGATTTGGTGAGAGGGAGGAACAAAAGGAAATCAATATTAGTAGCCAAGTCATGGTAGGACAATTGATGGGAATGAAAGCTGATAAATCCCCTGCACTTAAGAAAGAGAACCTACAAACAGTGGATGCATTGGTAGTCATCTTCCAAAATAGAATCATAGAATCCCGACAGTCTGGAAAGAGGCCATACGGCCCATCGAGTCTGCACGAATTCTTCAACGAGCATCCCACGCAAACCCAGCCGCCACAACCCATAACCCCACATTTACTATGACTAAACCACCCAACCTGCACATGCCTGAACACTTCTGGGCAATTTAGCACAGCCAATCCATCTAATCTGCACATCTTTGGACCGTGGGAGGCAACCAGAGTAGCCAGCAGAAACTCACACTGACACAGAGAGAATATGCAAACTTCACACAGACAGTCACCCAAGGCTGGAATCAAATCCAGGTCTCTGGCACTGTGAGGCAGCAGTGCTAATCACAGAGCCACTGTGCAGTTTTTGTCTCCTTATTGAGGACGAATGTTCTTGCTACATTGGGAGCGCAGTGAGGTTTACCAAATTGATTCCTGGGATGTTAGCACTGATGCATAAAGAGAGATTGGATTAGTTAGGGCTATATTCACAGGAATTTAGAACAATATAGGGGGAAATCTCATTGAAACCTATAGAAATCTAATAGGATGAGACAGGATAGATGCAGAAAGGATGTTGCCAATGAAGGGGGAGTCCAGAACTAGAGCACCACAGTTTAAGGATAAAGGGTAAACCATTTAGGACTGAGATGAAGAGACATTTCTTCAGCCAGAGAGTAGTGAACCTGTGCAATTCGCTACAACAGAATGCAGTTGTGGCCAAAATTTGTATGATTCCAAGAAGGAGTTGGGTATTCCATTTGGAGCTAGAGGGATCAAAGAATTTGGGGGACAAGTTAGGAGACTGAGGGGTGTTCTTATAGAAGTGCAAAAGATCATGAGAGGAATGGATAGGGTGAATGCACTCAGTCTTTTTCCCAGAGTTAGGGAATCAAGGACTAGAGAGCATCAGTTTAAGGTTAGAGGGGACAGAATAAAAGGGAACCTGAGGGGCAACTTATTTACACAGAGGGTGGTACGCCTATTGAATGAGCTGCCTGAGGAAGTGGTTGAGGCAGGTACATTAACAACATTTAAAAGGCATTTGGACAAATACACAGATAGGAAAGGTTTCAAAGGATATGGGCCAAGTACAAGGAAACGGGGTTAGCATTGATGAACATCTTGGTCAGCATAGACCAGTTTGGGCCAAAAGGCCTGTCTCCGTGCTGTAGGACTCTATGACACTATAAGTGGGAATAGACTATTGAGTTGGATGACCAGCTATGATCATATTGAATGGTGAAGCAAGTTCGAAGGGCTGAATGGACTACTCCTGCTCCTATTTTCCATGTTTCTAAGGAAGCCTGGGCTTTTCTCTTACTTTTGCTAGGAGGTGATTGCAGTGGGATTCAGTGGAACTAGAGGACAGGTACGGGGTCAAGGAGACGATGAACTACAGTACATTAGATAATACAATTGTTTAGAGCAGACTGATTTGAACCAGAGTAATTTCCTCTCTATGGATGTGTGAAAGCACTATTCTTGGCAGAACACTTCTCCAAGTAAGAGGTCAAGGCGTGAAGTCTCACTTTAGACAGATGAGCACAAAGTGCACCTGACACAGAAATTATTGGAGAAACTGAGCAGGTCTGTCAGCATCTGTGGAGAGAGAAACAGAGCTAACGTTTAGAATCCAGTATGACTCTTCTTCAAAACTGAAGGTTGGTGAGTTTCTGTATGTTTGTTTGAGATTTCCAGCATCTGCAGTATTTTGCTTTTATTTGAGCACAAAGTCCCTGTTGATCCTCCTGTGCTGTACGAGGGGGATAACTCTACTGTTGGGTGTCATATTGTGATAGATTGATAGAGTCGTACAACATGGAAACAGACCCTTCATTCCATCTAGTCCATGTTGACCATATTCCCAAACTAAACTAGTCCTATTTGCCGTGTTTGACCCAATTCCCTCCAATCCTTTCCTATTCATGTTCTTATTGTCTTTTAAATGTTATAACTGTACTTATATCCACCATTTCCTCTGGCAGTTCATTCCACACACAAGCCACTCTCAGTGTAAAAAGTTGTCTCTCATGTCTTTTTCAAATCTTTCTCCTCTCACCTTAAAAATATTCCCGCTGATTTTAAACTCCCCCATCTGAGGGAAAAGACCCTTGCTACTCATGATTTTATAAACCTTTATAAGGTCACCCTCAACTTCCTATGATCCAGTGAAAGACATCCCAGCATGTCTAGCCTATTTATATAATTCAAATGCTCCAATCTAGGCAACATCCTTGGAAATCTTTTTCTGAACCTTCTCCAGCTTAATAATATGCTTCTTATAATTGGGTTACCAGAACTGGAAGAGGCCTTACTATCAACCTGTACAACCTCAATATGACGTCCCAACTCCTATATTCAAAGGTCTGGGCAATGAAGGTGCTAAATGCCTTCTTAATCACCCACGAGAGTGTGGTGCTGGAAAAACACAGCAGGTCAGCAGCATCTGAGAAACAGGAGAATAAGCCTTTCATCAGAAATGTCGACTCTCCTGCTCCTTGGATGCTGCCTGAGATATGAGGCCATTTTCCATTTTACTGCTGACTCAGACAATCCAGCAAATCGGAACCATTACAAAATGAGGTACGGACTTTGCCTTCTTCCAAGGTCATGATTGCACAGAAGGAGGCTATTTGCCCACTGACTTCATCTGGGTTCTCTGAGCAATCCAGTCAGTCTCATTCCTCTGCTCTATCCCCATTCCCCTGAGTGTTAATTCTCTCAAATGTTCATCTAATATCTTTTTGAAATTATTAATCATTCATCTCCATTCCCTACATCCTTATAGCAGCGTGTCCCAGGCTATTACCATATAATGCAAAAAAAAAGATTTCCTCACAGCACCCCACTGCATCAGTTAGCCAAAACCTCATATCTGTGTCCCATCATTTTTGTCGCATTAGCTTTTCTTTGACTCCCTTTTCCAAACGTGTCACAATCTCGATCAATTCTCCCCTCAATCTCCTTTGATCCAAGGAGAATGTCTCCAGCCTCTCCAACCTGACCTTGCAGCTAAACCAACCCATCCCTGGAATGGCCTTAGTATATCTTCTCTGCTCTGTCTCAAAGATCTTTACAACCATTTGTCGATCAGAACTAACTGGGTACAGTGCTCTAATTGTGGCCTAACTATAGCTTCACAGGCATTTCCTGCTTTTGTACTCCTTACCATTCTGAAGCCCGAGATCCCATGTACTCGGGCGGCACGGTGGCACAGTGGTTAGTACTGCTGCCTCACAGCGCCTGAGACCCGGGTTCAATTCCCGCCTCAGGCGACTGACTGTGTGGAGTTTGCACGTTCTCCCCGTGTCTGCGTGGGTTTCCTCCGGGTGCTCCGGTTTCCTCCCACAGTCCAAAGATATGCAGGCCAGGTGAATTGGCCATGCTAAATTGCCCATAGTGTTAGGTAAGGGGTAAGTGTAGATGTAGGGGTATGGGTGGGTTACGCTTCGGCGGGACGGTGTGGACTTGTTGGGCCGAAGGGCCTGTTTCCACACTGTAAGTAATCTAATCTAATCTAATCTAATCTAATCTAATCTAATCTACTAACTGGATGGAGGGGAACAGGTGGATGTTGTATACTTGGATTTCCAGAAGGCATTCGATAAGGTGCTGCATAAAAGGCTTATCCATAAAATAAGAATGCATGGAGTTGCGGGGAATGTACTAGCATGGATAATGGACTGAGTAACCAAGAGAAAGCAGAGAATTGGGATAAATAGGTGTTTCTCTGGTTGGAGATCAGTGGTGAGCGGGGTACCGCAGTGTTCGGTGTTGGGCCGCAACTGTTTATCATATATTTAAACGATTTGGAAGAGAAGACCAAGTGTAGCATGTGCAAGTTTGCTGATGACACTAAGTTGAGTGGAAAAGCATCTGTGCAGAGGATGCGGAAGGTCCACAGAGAGATTTACATAGGTTAAATGAGTGGAGTACAAAATGGTAAATGTGAGGTTATCCACTTTGGAAGTAAAAATTGTAGGTCAAAGTATTATTTAAATGGTGAAAGATTGCAGCATGCTGTTGTGCAGAGGGACTTAGGAGTGCTCGTACATGAATCGCAGGTGCAACAGGTAATTAGGAAGGCAAACGGAGTATTGGCTTTCATTGCTAGAGGATTGAATTTAAGAACAATTGTACAAGGTGTTGGTGAGGCTGCACCTGGAGTATTGTGAGCAGTTCTGGTCTCCTTACTTGAGGAAGGATATACTGGCTTTGGAGGCAGTGTAGAGGAGGTTCACCAGATTTATTCCACAGATAAGGGGTTTATCCTCTGAAGAGAGGTTGAGCCGCCTGGGACTGTACTTGCTAGAACTTACAAGAATAAGAGGGGATCTTATAGAAACATAGAAAATTATGAAAGGGATAGACTAGATAGAGGCAGGCAAGTTGTTTCCACTGGTAGGTGAGACTAGGACTAGGGAACATGGCCTCAAGATTAGGGGAAGTAGATTTAGGACAGAGAGTAGTGAAGCTATAGAATTCTTTGCCCAAGGAAGCAGTAGAGGCAGCTTCATTTAATATATTTAAGACACAGTTGGATGGGTATTTGCATGGTTGGGTGAATTAAGGGTATAGGGGATATTGCAAGTAAGAGGATCTGAGGCAATGGATAGATCAGCCATGATATTAATGAATGGCGGAGCAGGCTCAACAGGCCAAATGGCCTACTCCTGCTTCAATTATTATGAAACTATGAAACTGCGATCTCACAGAAACATAGAATGGTTATGGCACAAAAGGAAGCCATTTGGTCCATCATGCCATGTACCAGCCCTTCAAATAAGTGTCATTATCTAATGCTAATCTGCTGTTCCCTCAGACCCTTGCACACTATTTGTATCCAAATAATTGTGCAATGTTGTCTTGAACATATTGTCCTTCTAAGATCTATGCTATGATTCCTCTCTCCCTGTACAGATTTTAAGAATCTTGCTTTAAAGTCTATATTGCCCCACCTATTACTTTTGTCAAAATGTATCTCTTAACAGTTCTTCATATTAAATCCTATCTGCTGATTGTCTGCTTATTCATTATAAGACTATGTCAATTTGCAGTTAATCGGTATCATCCTCACGGTTTATCACATCCACAAGGTTGTAATAATTGGTATATTTTAATATCTTACTTTGTATTCCAATACCTGGATATGTGCACATAAACAGATAAAAAGTGGCCATAAACACTGACAACTGGGGAACAGCACTGTCGACCATCTTCCAGTGTATAAAATAATGAATAATCACAGACTCAACGTGTTCTGTCCCCACATGAACTTTTTTAACCTAGTTGAGAATAACCCTCCCATTCCATGCACCTCTAATTTATAAACCAGCCTTTTATGTGGTACCTTGTCAAATGTTTTCTTAAGATCCAATGCATTGTCAACATCTTTCCCTCTATCAGCTTCCTCTGTTACTTCATCAAATAATACAATCAGATTAGTTGAACACAATCTGTTTTTTTGCAACAGGCTAATTCTCTTTAATTAAACAAAAACTTCCCCAACAGCTTGGTGATGTTTTTTCCCCTGATTATTGTTTCTAAAACCCTACTGGCTGCTAATGTTAAACTGACCAGCTTGGAAATCCCAGAAGTGTCTTTATACACTTTCTTGAATAAGGATATCACATTTATTATTTCCTAATCTACTGGCACCCATTCCTCTGCATCTAGGGAAGCAGGAATAATTAAGGCAAGTTCTTTTGTTATCACCAACTCCACTTTCTTTCTTTGATTTGATTTTATCATTGTCACATGTACCGAAATACAGTGAAAAGTACTGCATTGCATGCTAACCAGACAAAACATACCTTAATTTAAAAACCGAGAAAACTGCATCTGTTGTAAATTAAAAGCAAAAACAGATGCTGCTGGAAAAGCTTAACAAGTCTGGCAGCACCGGTGGAAAGAAATCAGAGTTTATGTTTCAGGTCACGTGACCATTCATCAGACCACCAGTTCTGAGGAAGGGTCACTTGACATGAAACATTAACTCTGATTTCTCTCCACAAATCATACCTTACATAAGTATATTAGGGTAATAGAACAGAATCCAGTTTATAGTGTTACAGCTACAGAGAAGGTGCAGAGAAAGATCAACTCCAATATATGAGAGGTCCATTCATCAGTCTGATATGAGTGGGAATAAGCTGTTCTTAAGTCTGTTGGTACATTTTCAAACTTTTACAACTTTTGCCCAATGGAAGAAGGTGGAAGGAAGTATAACCAGAGTGGGAGGAGGGCTTTAGTTATGTTGGCTGCTTTCCCGAGGCAGCGGGAAATGTAGATGGAATCAATGGAAGGAAGGCTGGTTTTTGTGATGGACTGGGCTGTGTTCGCAACTCTGTGTTACTTCTTGCAGTCTTGAACAGACCAGTTGCCATTCCAAGCTGTGATGCACCTGGATAGGATGGTTTTCTATGATGCATCTATAAAAATTGGTAAGAGTCATTTTGGACCTGCCGAATTTCCTTTGCCTTCTGGGGAAGTCCGCTTTCTTGACGTGGATCAATGTGAATGGATGACGATAGATTGTTGGTGACAAGAACTTGAAGCTCTCAACCACTTCCACCTCAGTACCATTGATACAGACAGGGAACATGTCCTCCACTGTGCTTCCTGAAGGTGATGACTAGTTCCTTCATTTGCTGTCATTGAGGGAAATATTATTATCTTTACATCATGCCACTAAGCTGTCTATCTCTTTCCTGTACTTGTCTCATCATTATTTATAGAATCGAATAGAATAGAATAGGATAGGATCGCCTTTATTGTCACATGCAGTTGAATGAGTGTAGTGAAAGGTTGGTAATATCGCCTCTCGGGCGCCATCTCAAGTACAAGATACCTAGGTACAGATACCTTAAGTGTTATTACAGTATTGAAAAGGTAAAAAGAAAAGCTAGCAGGGGAATACAGAGTTTACATACAAAGTTTAAGTGAGAATAAAAAAATGTCCTTAAAGAACTCAAGTTATGGTCTTTTTTTCAGAATCCAGGTACACTGAGTTTCAGAACATGAGGCCTTACTGCCTCCATTTACTGCCCTCTGTCCAGGACTCGCCTTCAGGACTCAACCCCCCACCCCCCCCGCCCCCGCCAGACTGATCTACTCGCTCCAGCCTGCGACACGCTTCCGGGACTCAGCCCACGATTGCTTGTCTCTCACTCTTGCTGTGACTCACTTCCTGTTGAGATCAGACCCAGTACAGTGGTATCACCAGCAAATTTATAAATGGAATTGAAATTGAATTTGGCCACACTGTCATAAGTGTATATAGATTAAAGTAATGGACTGAGTACGCACCAGTATTGAGGATTATCACGGAGGAGGTGCTGTCGCTTATCCTTACTGATTGTGTTAAAAGACTATAAGGCAGGAATATACTATTTAAACACCGCCCCCTGACCTTCAATCATGTTACCATCACTGAATCCCCCACTATCAAGTCCTATGGTTATCACTTACCAGAAACTAAACTGGACTCACCACATAAAGACAGTGGCGACAACAGCAGATGAGAGGATTGAAATACTGCAATAAGTAACTCAGTTCCTGACTCCCAAAGCCTGTCCACCATCTTCAAGGCACAAGATGGAATAGAGCCCACTTGCCTGGATGGGTGCAGCTCCAACAACATGCAAGTAGTCTGACACTATCCAGGACAAAGCAGTCACTTGATTGGCATCACATCCACAAGTATCCACTCTTTCCACCACTCAGTAGCAGCAGTATGCACTATCTACAAGATGCATTGCAGAAATTCACCAAAGATCTTCAGATAGCACCTTCCAAATCCACAACCAGTTCCCTCTCGAACGACAAGGACAGCAGATATAAGGGAACACCACTACCCAAAAGTTTCCCTCCAATCCACCAACTATCCTGACTCAGAAATCCATCAATGTTCCCTCCCTGTCACTGGGTCAAAATCTGGGAATTCCCTTCCAAAAGGTTAACCTTACAGCACATGGACTGCAGCAGTTTAAGAAGGCACCACCTTCTCAAGGGCATCTAAGTAATAAGTAATGGCCCAGCCAGCAATGCACACATCCAATGAATAAAGAAAACTGTTCTATTCCTACATGCGGATGCCCAATATTTTAACCATATTGTATAAGGCACAAAGAAGCAGGCTTCAAGGGGCCAAGTGTCTGCCTTCTGCTGCTAGTTTGTCATTCATATTACATTGAAGGACAGGGGAGTTCTCCCTGCTATCTCTGGCCAAAGTTTCCCCTCAATCAATATTAATCAATTTCCCATTGTTTATCTCATTGCTGTTTGTGGGATCTTGCTGTCTGCATATTGGGGCAGTGGCTACATTTCCTTACATTACATTGGTGACAACACTTCAAAAGCATGCTATTGGCTTCTACTGCTTGGGGATCTCCCATGGTCATGAAAGGCATTATGAAATGTATGTTGTCCTTTTTGACTTACTTCAGTGTTGTTGGGCAATCTCTTCATCACTGCCCACTGACTGACTGCCAGCTGTAGGTGTATGTGTATGTGTGTGCCTGGGGCTTGGCTCAGTCATGGTCAAACAGTGCCAAAGCATCACGACAATGAAGATACTTCTCATGTTGGGATCTATGACTTTCCATGGTTTGAAACTCAAAACACTGCCCACAGCTATAGATCTGAGGGGAACCCTGTGCAGTTTGACACGTCTAATAAGTGTTGTTTTTTTTTACATAAACAGCTGCATCATTCAAAACAAAACATGTTTGGCAACACATTCCAAGGCTCCCTGCACATTGCAAGATCCTTGTGGCAAATTCACTGACTTCTCCTTTGAAAACATACATTCCTTTAAAAAAAGACTTGTATTTATACAGCATTCTTCAAGACCACTGAACTTATCAAATCAGTCTACAGCCAAAGAAATACTTTTTGAAGTGTTGTTATGCAGGAATTCCAGGATCTGATTCACACTGAGTTAATTCCCACAAACATCAATGTGATAATGATCCGATATAATCTGTTTTTGCAATGTTGATTCAGGGAGAAATATTGGCCCAGGACACCAGGGATAACACCACTGTGTTTAGTTTGAAATGCTGCCACAGAATCATTTACATCTACCTAAGCAGGTAGACAAGGTCTCGATTGTGGTGTCATCCAAAAAATAAGGGCACCTGTAACTCTGCATTCTCTCTAACTACAACACAGAGGTATCAGCCCCGGATTTGATGTTGAATTGCTGGAGTCGCACCTGAACTGGGAATGTCACAACTTGGAGGTGCGTGCACTGCCAACTGAGCCACAACAGACTCACAATTATTTATTTACCGAGTATAAGACATGCAGCTATCAGTGAATTACAGATGGGACGATACAGCAAGAGGAGGTGAATTGCAAGTAAGCTTTCAGAGGTTTATCCATCTAAGTGTTGTACTCATTACCAACACTTTGTCTGCTAAGTATTTCTGGTGAATTTGTTTGTCAGGCTCAAGCATTACCCATTCAAATTTCAGAGCCAACTTTTCCATTGCAAAACGGTGGTAAGGGAAGGGAAATAACAGTTTAACCTCGAACTGACCTGATCATTTTTCCAACAAGCTTTAGCCTGATCTCAGAAACCAGGCACAGAAAATCCATTTGACACTAGGTGGCACTTTGAACAAGAATTTTGGAGCCACAATTTTGAAGTGATGAAGATTTTGGAAAGAATGCAGACTTGCTGCAAGGGTATAAAGATACAAGGGTGACACAGTGCCAGGGACATGGGTTTGATTCCAGCCTCGAATGACTGTCTGTGTGGAGTTTGCACATTCTCCCTGTGTCTGCGTGGGTTTCCTCTGGGTGCTCCTCTCCGGTTTCTCACAGTCCAAAGATGTGCACGTTGGGTGGATTGGACATGTTAAATTGCCCATGGTGTCCAGGGATGTATTGGCCAGGTGGATTAACCAATGGAAACGTGGGGTTAGGTCTGGGTGGGATGCTCTTCAGAGGGGCAGTGTGAACTCAGCAGACTGAATGGCCTACTTCCACACTGTAGAGATCTAGGATATTTTTAGGGTGAGGGGGATGTGGACAGGCTCTTTTTCTCTCTTTTTATATATATTCATGGGATGTGGGTATAACTGGGGAAGCCAACATTTATTATCTATTCCTAAGTGCCATGGAAAAGGTGTTGATCAGCTGCCTTCTTGAACCGTTGTAGTCCAAATGATGCAATACATGCATAGTGATGTTTGGAAAGGAATTCCAGGATTTTAACCCAGTAACACTGAATGAGCAGCAATACATTTACAAGTCAGTGTGGTGAGTGGCTTGAAGGGGAACTTGCAGGTGGTGGTGTTCCCATGTATCTTCTGCCCTTGTCCATCTAGAGCTACACTCATTCAGAAAAGTGGGGAATATTCCATCGCAGTCCTTAGTTGTGCCTTCTAGATGGTGGACATCAGTTGAGGAATCAAGAGATGCATTATTTACTGCAGAATCCCAGCTTCCGACCTGGTCTTGCAATCATAATATTTATATGGCTAGTGCTGGTCAATAGGAACCTGTACAGTTATGATAGTGATGTATTCAGTAATAGTAAAGTCAATAAGCATCAAGGTGCAAGGCTTAGATTCTGTCCTGTTGAAGATGGCCTTTGGCTGGCACTTGTGTAGTGTGAATATTATTTGTCACTTAGTAAACCTACAATCAATAGGAATCAGGGCAAAACTCCCTTCTTTTTGGCGCATACCTGGAATAAAGGAAGATAGTTGTGGTTCTTGGAGGTCAGTCATCTCAGCTTCAAACAGCTCTACAGGAATTCCTCAGGGTACTGGCTGGTTTCCAACCACCTTCAGCACCATTTGCAACTCCTCAGATAATGAAGCAGTCCATGCCCATATGAATTAACACCCTGACAATATACTGAGAAGTGGAAAATAACATTTCCGACATGTATCATTCAGTGACCATCTCTAACAAGACAGAATTTAACCATTGCTCCATAGCATTCAATGGCACTGTGATGACCTAAAATCACACTCTCAACATCCTTGGGGTTACCATTGACCAGAAGCTCAACTTGACTTGCCACAGAAACACAGTGGCTACAAGAATAGGTCAGAGTTTAGGAATACTGCAGTAAGTAACTCATCTAAGCATTTGTCAAAGTCCATCCACCATCTACAAAGTACAATTCAGAAGTGTGAGGGAATACTCCCTACTTGTCTGGATGGCTGTAGCTCCAACAACATTCAAGATGTCTGATACCATCCAGAACAAAGAAGTGCACTTGATTGGCACCACATCTACTCCCTCCATCACCAACGCTCAGTAGCAACAGTGTGTACTATCTATAAGATGCACTGCAGAAATTCACCAAAGATCCTGAGACACCACCTTCCAAATTCACAACCACTTCCATCTGGAAGGTCAAGGGCAGCAGATACTTGGGAACACCACCACCTGCAAGATCCCCTCCAAGTCACTCACCATCCTGATTTGGAAATATATCGCCATTCCTTCACTGTCACTAGGTCAAAATCCGGGAATTCTCTCCCTAAGGGCATTGTGGGCTACAGCAGTTCCGTAATGCAACTCACCAGCACCTCTTTAAGGGCAATTAGATATGGACAACAAGTGCTGGTCCAGCCATTGGCCCCCATGTCCCATGAGTAAAGAAAAAAAATCCAATTAATGTGTCTACAAGACCAGGTTAGGGACTAGGAATACTGCAGTGAAGAATTCATCCCCAGACTCCCAAAGCCTGGCCATCATCTACAAGGCATAAGTCAGGGGGTTGATGAAATATTCCCCACTTGCCTGGATGAGCACAGTTCCAACAACACCCAAGGAGCTTGACACCATTCAGGTCAAAGCAGCCGACTTGACTGGTACCTCTCCCACATTCTTCAACATTTACATCCTCCACTATTGATGCAGAGTAGCAGCTGAGTGTGACACCTACAAGATGCACTACAGTAACTCACCAAGGTTCCACTGATAAACTCAAGACCACTGCCACCTAGAACAGCAAAGGCACACCTATATGGAAGGATCAGCACCTTTAATGTCCTCTCCAGGCCACACACCATCCTGACTTAGAACTATATTTTTGTTCGTTCAACTGTCACTGGGTCAAATTCCTGGATCTTCCTTCCTAACAGCACTGTAGCTGTACCTACACCAATGAACTGCAGCGATTCAAGAAAGCAGCTCACCACCACCTTCTCCAAGCAATAGAATGGGAAATGAACGCTAGTTTAGTCAGCAACACCCAAATCCCATTAACAAACAAGAACAAATAAAAGGTTTGGTACCATCTGTGAATGGAGAAGCAGGCTTAATATTTCAGGTTGACGGCTTTTCATCAGAGTCTGAGGATAATCAGCCAGGAGAGATTAAACAGAAGCCAAACAGAATGAAAATAAGTACAGAAAAAATGCTGGACCCAAATAGAATCATAGAGTCAGAGAGTAATACAGCATGGAAACAGGCCCTTCAGCCCAAATTGATCCACGCTAACCATGGTGCCCACTCAGCTAGTTCCAATTGCCCACATTTGGTCCAAATCCCTCTAAATCTTTCCCATTCATGTACTTACCCAAATGTTTTTTTTTTACATGTTGCTATCATACCTGCCTCAATGCCTCAACCACTTTCTCTGGCAGCCCAGTCCATATATACGTGAAGGAGTTGCCCTCAGGTCTTTCTTATACCTTTCCCCGCTCACCTTAAAATGATGTGAATGGTAAAGTGAATGGTTGCATAGTGACCTTCTGACTGCAATGTGGTAGGAAGGAAAGGCACAAGAGCAATCCAGAAAAAGGATGACTAAGACAAGAAAAAGATAAAGAAAATAAAATGAAGTGTAGTATAGGACAAAGACAGACATCATGATCTGAAGTTGTTGTAGTCAGGGTAGGTGGGAATTTGATCAGAATATTCCAAACGGGAAGGGTTTCATTGCAGGAGAGAAGTAAAAAGTTTTTATTGGCAGGAAGGTCAGTAAGCTGAGAACACAGAATTAAGATACAGGATTATCCCATTCTCAGTACTAGGAGACAGATATAGTTCTGAAGGCTGAAAAAATCAAAGGGTATGGGTGAAAACAGGAACAGGGAACTGACTTGGATGATCAGCTGTGATTGTATTGAATGGCAGAGCAAATCTGAAGGGCCGAATGGCGTACTCATGCTCCTAATCTTTTACATTTCTCTGTTTTACTTCCTGGAAGACACTACTTAAAATGAAAGTAATAATATTGAAGGAGGTTTTCCCATTTAACTGTTGGCTGTTAATATCAGGAGTTCCGTCCTTAACTCAAGATTTTCTGCCGAAATAGGTCATATAAAAGTAATCAATGCCATGGAGAGAGTGCGAGTGCAAGTGGCCACAGCCTGCTTCTCTCTGCCAGGAAAGGGTGTGAATCCAGGACAGTGAGCTCTTGTCTCTCAGTAGAAGTAGCATGTTCGAGGTTGGGGGTGGGGGGGAGGGGGGAGTGATTGCAAATCCAAATGCTCCAGCAGAGGGTTTTCGGGGAGGACGGGATTGTGAGGCTTGGGGACTGAGGTGAGGGAATGGTTTATGAAGAGCAAAGCTTTAGCCGAACATTCTCGAGTGTGGGGTGACAGCCCTTTCACCGACTCCCCCCACTGGCAACTCTGCAGATGGTTACCAAAACAAACATTTGCACCCAGTTCCCGACTGCTTGAGAACAGGGTAAGCAGTTCTGGAAAGCAATACATGTATAATCATTTGTGAACTATTCAATAGTGCTGTCATTCCCAAAGGCAGGGCAAAAAATGCTGACTTCACCAGCAATGCCCACATGCCAGGAAAAAAAACTAATGAGAAAATGTATAGGAATATACAAATAGAAGCAGGGCATTCAGCCCATTGAGTCTGCTTCACCATTTCATGATCATAGCTGATCGAACACTTCAATCATAACAAAGGCATGGAATTTTAGCTAAACAAATTCTCAGGTCTTGGCAAGTGAGGAAAGGAAATTGGAGGTACATTCTCATCTTCCAAAACTTAGAATTAACTACCCGAGGATTACAAAGTACGTAGATTCAAGGAAATGAAAGATCAAGAGGCAAATTGATTAATTATTGGTGATATATTTAACATTGCTAAAACAGAAAATCGTGGATCCTGGAGATCTGAAACAAAAATAGAAATTGCTGGAGAAACTCAGCAGGTCTGCCAACACCTGTGGGAAGAAAGCAGAGTTAAAATTTTGAGTCTATTGACTCATGAGTTCTGATGAAGAGTCACTGAACTTGAAATGTTAACTCTGCTCTCTTCCCACAGACACTGCCAGACCTGCTGAGTTTTGTCAGCAATTTCTGATTCAGTTTAATCTCACTATTGGGAAATGTTTCCAGAATTAATTGTCAGAACCAAAGTGAGCACTTGGAATAGGATCAGCTGATTAGAGAGGATTAATAGGTGTTTCTAAATCTGTGGGAGGTCAGATCTAACTCATCAACATGGTGGCTCAGTGGTTAGCACTGTTGCCTCACAGCGCCAGGTACCTGGGTTCAATTCCAGTCTCGGGCGATGGTCTGCATAGTGTTTGTACATTGTGTGTGCGCACGCGTGGGTGTGTGTGCGTGTGCGTGCTCCCACAGCCAAAGATGTACAGGTTAGGTGAATTGGCTATGCTACAGTGTTCATGGATGTGTGAGTCAGGCGCATTAGTCAGGGGAAATGTAGATTAATTGGGCAGGGGAATGGGTCCATGTGGGATACTCTTCGAAGGGTTGGTGTGGACTTGTTGGGCCAAATGGCCTATTTCTACACTGTAAGGATTCTATGATTCATCAAATTGAGCTCCTATGAAGGAGACTTTATGGATATCAGATGAAGTTAATTTTCGCAAGATTCTGCTAAGGTTTTGAACAGGGTGACTACTTGCTGAAGTAAAGTTCATGGAATAGGACAATTCTTCAGTTCACAATTACAGTAAACTATTCTGAAGTAGAAGACAAGAGAATTAAGCAAAACAAAAAACAGCATTCACTTTCTCAAGTAAACAGGCCGAGATCTCTGACCTCATCTGGAGTTTAGTTTGGATATCAAAACACAGGAAAGAGACCCAGAACTGGAAGACTGCCTCGTGATTGCCAGAGAGGTACAGCAGGTTCCTTTCCCTGAAAAGGAGATTGTGAAACAAATCTACTGCTAATAATTCCACAGTTTTATGATGATGAAGATTAGTGAAATCAGTTTTTATCTTAAAATTATCAAACTGCCATGACAGAATTTGAACTCATGTTTCGAGCTTTGTGCCTTTTTTAGCTCTTTGCTGAACTACCTTTGCGAAACAGATACATGAACAGGCAGGGAATAAAGGGATACAGATCACGTGAAGGCAGATGGGAACAGTATAGATGGCATCATGGTCAGTACATGGTGGGCCAAAGGGCCTGTGTCCATGCTGTACTGTATTACACTCTATGTTCTATCCAATTGGTCCCAGTCCCGTGCTCTCAACTCAGTGCCATACATGTATTACCCCTACATGAATGGATAAAAAACCTCTTGTGAAAGTTCTCATTGAATCTCCTTCCATTGCCCTCTTGGGCTGCATGTTATAGATCATAACAACTTGCAGTTTAAGTAAATACATCATGCCATCTCCCAATTTCTTGCCAACTGCCTTCATTCAGTTTTTCTCTGGTTACCAACCCTGCCACTGGAAACAGTTTCTTTTTATTTACTCTATCAAAATGCTTCATGACATTAGACACCTCAGTCAACTTTCTCTGCTCCAAAGGGAACAATCAAACCTCCTTCTGTATGTCTGCATCAGTGAGGCCTCTCACCTTGACACTACTCCAGTAAACCTCCCCCTGCATCTTTTCAAATGATTGACATCCTTCTTCAAACGTGGCATTCAGAACTGGACACAACACTTCAGGTGAGGCCCAACTGATGTTCTATAAGGGTATGACATAATCTCCTAGTTGTTGTTCTCTGATTCTGTCTTAATACAACCAAGCATCAGTGTTCCACACCTTGAAATATATCTCTGTTCCTTCAGTGTCACTTGATTAAGATCCTGAAACTCCTTCCCTAACATACTTTGGGCCCACCCACGTTGAACGGACTGCAGCATCTCAAGGGGCAACTAGGAACGGGCAATAAATGCTGGCCCAGCAAACAATGCCCACATTCCATGACTAAATAAAATGATCCAAATGCTTCCTATTAATCTTCTCTAGTTGTCCTGTCAATTTCAAAGAATTGACCATCCATTTTCCCATATCCCTAAGTTCTGGGATAATTAGGGAGAGATGTTGGACTGGACCAGTAATCCAGAAGTCAGGATAAATACCTGGGGTAGGAATTGAACTACAGCAGCTAGTGGAATTTAAATTAGCTAATCAAAGTCTGAAATGGAAAGCTAGTCTTAACACTGGGGGCCATGAAATTGTTGTTAAAAATCCATTTTGTTCACTAATGTCCATTAGGGAAGGAAGACATCGCTGGCCAGGCCAGCATTTATTTCCCATCCCTAATTGCCCAGAGGACAGTTAATAGCCCCAATCACACTGCTGTGGGTCTGGAGCCACATTTAGGGCAGATCAGGTAAGGATGGCAGTTTCTTTCCCTAAATGACATTAGTGAACTAGATGGGTTATTTCCAATAGGTTCATGGCTATCAGTACACACTTTAAATCCAGATGTTTATTGAATTCAAATTCCACCTTCCGTTGTGGTGAGATTCGAACCCAGGTCCCCAGAACATTACCTGGTTCTCTGGGTTAACAGCCCAGTGATAATACAACTAGACCATCGCTTCCCCAAACTGCTGTCCTTACCTGACATGGTGTACATGTGACTCCTAACCCACAGCAATATGGTCGATTTTAACTTGAAATTGTTGAGCAAGTCACTCAATTCGAGGACAATTAGACACAGGCGACAAAGGCTAGCCCTGACAGTGCACTCACATCTCATGAAAGGAAACAAAATCCCAAAAACAGAACCTCCACAACACCATAGCTAGTAAGTGTCTTGTGAAGATTTCCCCTTTTCAGATTCTAAGACTGTAACTTTCTGATTTGCAGTCCAACTGTGGATGGAGGCAAGTCCATTGGTGGCCAACTTACTGGCCCCACCATTAAGAAAGATTGCTGGTTCAAAATCCAATTATAACTTGTTAAAGGCTGAGTGTCAAGCGTCTTAGCCTATTGAAGGCTTCAACAGTGAAATCTTGCCACAACAGAAACTGCTGACCAGGCAGAGATTGGCTGCGTTTGGGTCCAAAAGAGCATCAATTGAAGTCTAGTCTTAGGGCATCCGATGGCAAGGAGGTAAGTCATATTCTTCTGCCTCTCGTGGGGTGGAAATATATGAGCAGAGGGGCAATTCGAGGGGTGGGGTCAAAAGCAAGGGCAAGGTATTTGGCTTTCAAAAGCCATTTGTCCCTCAATTGCTCACAGATTTGGGCAAATGGAGACCACATAGCCATTAACTGACCAATTAAAGGCCTTAATTGCTGGGGATTCAAGAATGGACATTCTCAGGGACTTTCTTGTGGAGCAGTGGTCGGGAGACCCAGGCTCAAGTCTCACCAGCTCCAGAAATGTGTAATCTGCGTGAGACAGGTTGATTAGTAAAATAGGTTAAATAATAATTTTTAAAAAAAGAATGTACATTTTCATTTAGTACCTAACTGGTCAGGCAGTGAGAAGTGGGAGAGTATTGCACCAGGATCAGCTTCGCCAATTAATTCCCCATCTCACCACCTCTCTCACAGAGGAAAGTGCTGTCCTAAGTGCTAATTCAGTCAAGATGCCAAAGTAAAGAACCTAGGCTAACAATTCAGTATGGCAATCTGTGCTTTCTGGGTTGTGGGAGGTTCCGACTTTCAAAAGAGATGTTAAATCAAATCCTCTTTGTTTGCTGTGATATACGTTAAAGATTTTTCTACATCAAAAGCAGAGAATTAGCCTAGTGTCTCAGCCTTCATTCCTTATTGTCCAGTGATGGGTTTAACTGAGTATATTTATTTAACTGAGCAACTTGTGGAATCAAATGATGTATCAAAATGGCTGCCATGTTCAGCTGTCTAGCAACAGTGACCACACTTTAATATGAAACACAATGGGACATTTCCATTGGCTGTGATCAGACTAAATGAAAGTGAAGTTCATTTTGTTTCCCTTCGAACAATATTGCGATTGTGTCTTAAATGAATATCAATCGGGAACTCTGATCAAAGATTATTGCAAAAAACCTTATACAATCTTTCTGCAAATAATGCCTTCAATGCTCAGACCATTGAGTTTTGGAATTGAGACGTTATGCTACAGTTTTACAGGACTTTGGAGATGCCAGTTTTAGAGTACAGTACGCAGTTCTGATCATCCTGCCATGCAAAGGATATTATTAAATTGGACAGGGCGCAGAAAAGATTTTCAAGGATGTTACTGGGACTGGATGGTTTGAGTTATAAGGAGAGGCTGGAGTTCTTCTGCATATCCTACATAAGTATATATCCTTCAACAATATCATGCCATGTAGATTATCTAGTCATTACCTCATTGTTGTTTGGGGGAGTTTGCTCTGAGCAAATTGGTTGTCATGTTTCCATCATTACAACAGTGACTACACTTTTTTAAAAAAAGTACATTCTTGGTAAAGCCCCTTAGCACATCAGGACACAGAAAAATGCACCATAGATACGCAGATTCTGTCATCCTCTAAGGGAGTTCAGCCCCTATACTCTTCAGGGTTAATAATGGACAGCAGCAAGCACAGGAATGCTGAGAGTGATGGATGTTCATGGAAATAAATAACTGTGGTTGAAGAAAACAAAATATATTGGTGAGTAGGGGGGGGTTATAAAAATGTGAAACTCCTGTAGCCTGGAAAGTAAACACAGCTGGAACATCTTCACCTCGCCAAAACCAATAAATGTCCTCATAAAACCATTTCCGCTGGACTGCACAGCTATGTGGATGAAGAGCTGATTCAACTTGTTAGCAGGACATATTTAACAGAGCACAATGTCCTTCAGTTCACTGTTCAGTTTCCTGCCATGCACCAGCAGCATCTACTTGGAGAACACATATTCACTGCCCGCCCATCATTTAATCACACTCCTCTCAGAACCTCTGCTCCTCTTACCAGACAACTTCCATTTTCTATTGATGATCATTATAAAAAAAAGAGCAGAGTGCCAACAGTGGAACACACAGACAGACCACCCACAGTCTCTCATTTTGCAGATCATGTACAAACCACTCTGCTTCCTTGAGATCACCGGACTCTGGCTCTGCCTTAGCTCATTCACTGCTGAAACGGTCACCCATGCCTTTGTTGTTTTGACCATTTGCATCGTCTCCTCACCACTCTCCCATCTTCCTGCCCCCTCCAAAAACCCGCAGCTAATCCAAAGCTCTGAGTTCTACTCTCCTAAGTCCCTTTAACGTCTCCCCTCCATGGTCTTGCTCCCCTTCTCCAGCAACACACATCTGATCATTTTTATCCTGTTTTCAAGTCCCTCATGACTATGCCTTTCGCAATCTTTTCCTGTCTCAGTAATTGCATCCAGCCTTACAAATGAGATCCCTCATCTCCTCCTGACTTTTGGAACATCTTCAATTCCAACTCCTTCATCACTGGCAGCAATGCCCTCAGCTGCCTAGGCCCATAATCTCTGAAATTCCCTCTCAAACTCTCACTACGTCTTTAACAACATTCCTTGAAACATGTTTGATCAGGTTTTTGATTATCTGTCCCAGATATCTCCTAATGTAGCTTAGTTCACGAATACCTCTGTGAAGGATGTTTTACAATGAAAAGGGCGCTATATGAATGGAAGCAGTTGTTGTCGCAGACTGTATTTATCCCATTTCATTAAGTGACAGATAGAGTCACAGAGTTCCTACAATGCAGAAAGAGGTCATTCAGTCTGTTGAGTCCACACCAACTCTCCAAAGAGCACCTCAATCAGACCCAGCCCCCTCTCCGATCCTATCGCTCCACATTTTTCATCCCACCAGCCTCCGCATTCAAAGGATCATTCTCTGCCTTTTCAGACAACTCCAGCAGAATGCCACCACTAAACAAATCTTCCCGTCACCCCTCCCTTCTGCATTTCACAAGGACCATCCTTGTCCTTGACCACCTGACCTTCCCACAGCGCCTTCCCATGTAATCACAGCAGGTGCAACACCTGCCCCTTCACTTCCTCCTTGCTCATCGTCCAAGGGCCTAAACAGTCTTTCCAGGTGAAGCAGCATTTCATCTGTACCATCTCCAATCTGGTATTTTGTATTTACTGCACCCAACATGGCCTTCCCTATGTTGGAGAAATCAAACACAGACTGTGTGACTGCTTTGCAGAACTTGAGGTTTTGCGTACAGTTCTGGTCACCGCATTATAAGAAGGATGTGGAAGCTTTGGAAAGGGTGCAGAGGTGATTTCCTAGGATGTTGCCTGGTATGGAGGGAAGGTCTTATGAAGAAAGGCTGAGAGACTTGAGGCTGTTTTTTGTTAAAGAGAAGGTTGAGAAGTGACTTAATTGAGACAAATAAGATAATCAGAGGGTTAGATAGGGTGGGCAGTGAGAGCTTTTTTCCTCTGATAGTGATGGCTAGCATGAGGGGACACAGCTTTAAATTGAGGTTTGATAGATATATGAAAGATGTCAGAGGTAGTTTCTTTACTCAGAGTATTAGGGACGTGGAACACCCTGCCTGCAACTGTAGTAGACTCGCCAACTTTAAGGGCATTTAAATAGTCATATGGATAAACATATGGATAAAAATGGAATACTGTAGGATAGATAAGTTTCAGATTATTTCCACAGATCGGTGCCACATCAAGAGCCAACGGGCCTGTACTATGCTGTAATGTTCCATGTTCTAACAACTCAGGTCTGTGCACAATCATAATTCTGACCTTCCTATAGCTAGTCATTTTAACACAAGGTCCTGCTCACATGCCCACACATCTCTCCTCGATATACTGCAATGTTCTAATGAATCACAGCACAAAATGTGGAAACAACATCCCATCCTCAGACTAAGCACTTTACAACATTCCGGACTTAATATTGATCTCAACATCTTCAGATTGTGAACTCATTCTTTTAGCTTTACTTGTTACACACTCTGTCACCATATCCTCTTTCTGTCTGACCCCCTCTGAATTCCAGCACTTTTTAATCTAGAATAGATGGATGTTTGATGACCAGCATGGACACAATGGGATGGAGAAAAGCAAATTACTGCAGATGCTGGAATCTGAAACCAAAAGAGAAAATGCTGGAAAATCTCAGCAGGTCTGACAGCATCTGTAAGGAGAGAAAAGAGCTGATGTTTCGAGTCTAACTGACCCTTTGTCAGGAATGGAGAACCTCTTTCCTTGCAATATATAAATTATGATTCTATGATCACTGATTACTGAAGGAATTCTTGGGTTTCTCTTAAAAAAATCCCATTAATACCGCCTGTAGAGCTTGACCATTTATAAGCACTTCATATGGACAATCCATGCCACAACAGACTTTAGTTTACAACTTGCTTGGTTTACTAGGTTGAGATAAAGCATCTCAATTATCACCAGTTGATTTTCTTCACTCACCCCAATACTAAAGGGACTTTGTGCTGTTATGTTCATTGACACAATTATCATATTTTCACACATATTGTTAAATATATTATTGGCAAACTCCATTCATTGTCAGTTAGGAATTTAGCCATTGCCTCCAGTCGCTATCCATTTCTCCACTAACTTGCTCACTTTTGCTCCTTTCTCTACATCTTACTGTAGACAGTCTAAATCTATTTGCCATGTCAAAGAACTGCAAATGTTTTCTTTCCTTATTTCATAAATCAAGTTGATTGCCACAACTTCATTGAAGTCTCTTGATAATGGGAGATTTACTCAAGTCCTTGCATTGTCATCTGATTTCTTTTACATGTATCACACTTATAGTCAATGTCTTTTTTGGGTTTAATATATTCATCATCCCCTACTCCTCAATCATTTTGTCTGACTTTTAACTTGCAAAGCGTTGGATGTGCAAAAGCCTTTTTTTAAACATCATTTCCTTTAAACGCCTACCTTCTGATGTCAATAGTAACTGCCGAATATTTTGATGAGAGAAGTTAGGTCTTGTTAGAGGAATATTTATTGGTGCTGTTTGAGGCAGAAACAAGCAGTGTGGATAAAGGGAAACTAGTGGATGTGCTGTATTTGGATTTCAGGAACTCATTTGGCAAGATGTCACCTTCAAGGCTACTATTGAGGATGTAACTCGGAAGATGGATGAGGGAGATCCAGTGGATGTAGTGTACCTGGACTTTCAGAAAGCTTTTGATAAAGTCCCACACAAGAGGTTAGTGAGTAAAATTAGGGCGCACGGGATTGGGGGCAAAGTACTAGATTGGATAGAGAATTGGTTGGCAAATAGGAAACACAGGGTAGTGATTAACGGCTCCATTTCGAAATGGCAGGCAGTGACCAGTGGGGTACCGCAGGGATCCGTGCTGGGACCGCAGCTTTTTACAATATATGTAAATGATATAGAAGATGGTATCAGCAATAACATTAGCAAATTTGCTGATGACACAAAGCTAGGTGGTCGGGTGAAATGTGATGAGGATGTTAGGGGATTACAGGGTGACCTGGACAAGTTAGGTGAGTGGGCAGATGCATGGCAGATGCAGTTTAATGTGGATAAATGTCTGGTTATCCACTTTGGTGGCAAGAACAGGAAGGCAGATTACTACCTCAATGGTATCAAATTAGGTAAAGGGGCTGTTCAGAGAGATCTGGGTGTTCTTGTCCACCAGTCAATGAAGGCAAGCATGCAGGTACAGCAGGTCGTGAAGAAGGCTAATAGCATGCTGGCCTTCATAACAAGAGGGATTGAGTATAGAAGCAAAGAGGTGCTTCTGCAGCTGTACAGGGCCCTGGTGAGACCACACCTGGAGTACTGTGTACAGTTCTGGTCTCCAAATTTGAGGAAAGACATTCTGGCTATTGAGGGAGTGCAGCGTAGGTTCACGAGGTCAATTCCTGGAATGGCAGGATTGCCTTACACGGAAAGACTGAAGCGACTGGGCTTGTATACCCCTGAGTTTAGAAGACTGAGAGGGGATCTGATTGAAACGTATAGGATTATGAAAGGACTGGACACTCTGGCAGGAGGGAACATATTTCCGTTGATGGGGGAGTGCCGAACCAGAGGACACAACTTAAAAATACGGGGTAGACCATTTAGGACAGAGATGAGGAGAAACTACTTCACCCAGAGAGTGGTGGCTGTGTGGAATGCTCTGCCCCAGAGGGCAGTGGAGGCCCAGTCTCTGGATTCATTTAAGAAAGAATTGGATAGAGCTCTTAAAGATAGTGGAGTCAAGGGGTATGGAGATAAGGCTGGAACAGGATACTGATTAGGAATGATCAGCCATGATCATATTGAATGGCGGTGCAGGCTCGAAGGGCAGAATGGCCTACTCCTGCATCTATTGTCTATTGTCTATTGTCTATATACAAAGTAAGAGCTCATGGTGTAGCAATGACATGATGGAGGGCTGCCAAACAGAAAGCAGAAAATACTCACAAATGGGTTATTTTCATGTTCAAAAGGTATAACCACAGGGATTAGTACTAGGGACTCATCTTTTCACAAATTAGAACAATGACTTGGGCGAAGGAACTGGATGCATGATTGCAAAATATACTGATGCGATAAAGGTGGGTAGAAAAGAACTTGTGAAGAGGACATAAAGAGTCTACAAAGTGATAAAGGATAGGTTGAGTGAGTGGAGGAAAATTGGCAGATGGAATGTAAGGTGAAAAATGTGACCTTGTACAATTTGGCAGGATAAATAGAAAGCCAGCGTAATATATAAAGGGAGAGAGACTGCCGAGTTCTGGAGAACAACAGGATCTGGGTGTACTAGTACATGAATCACATGTAAGACACAAGGACAACAATGAATTAGGGCAGTAAATGGAATGTTGATACTTATTGCAAGGGGAATTAAATATAAAAGTAGGGATGTTTTGTTGAATCTGGACACCATGTTGATAAGGTCACCTCTGGAGTCCTGTGCACAGTTTAGGTTCCTTATTTAAGGAAGGCTGTAAACATTTCAAAGGCAGTTCAAAGAAGGCACCGTCATCTTATGACTGAGATATGCGGGTTATCTTAGGAAGCAAGTTTGAACATCAGCAGGGTCTGTATCCATTGAAGCTCAGAAAGGTAAGTGAAAATATTAAAAATAATTTGAAGATATTGGAACTTATTAAAAATATAAGATCCTGAGACAACTAGATCAGGCAAATATGAAAAGGACATTTACCATTGTGGGAGAAGTTAGAACCAAAGGACATAGTTTAAGATCATGCATCTTCCACTTAAAACAGAGATCAGAGGATTTCTTTTGTCTCTCAGAAGGTTATGACTCTTTGGAACTCTCTTTCCTAGAGAAGTGTGGAGATGGGTCATTGAAGAATTTTAAGGCAGAGGTAGGTACAGTCTAGTGAATAAGGGAGTCAACATTTATAGAGGGCTAAACATGAAAGTACAGATGAAGCCACAATCAGACTAGCCATGAACTTATTGAATGGTGGAACAGGCTTGAGAGGCTGAACAGTCTACTCCTGCTCGTAAATAATATGTAAATATATTCGCATATATGTAACAAATAATTTGATGATGATACAAAAGCAAATGCATTTAATGCTGAAAATCTGAAATAAGGACAAGAAATGCTGGAACTACTCAGCAAATCTGGAACCATCGATAAAGAGGGAATGAAAGATATTATTTCTTATCAGTAACCTTCTGAAGAGCAAGGTTTTATACCTTTCTGAATGAACAATGGTACCTTGTTTGATGTTTCATCTGAAAGACACTAGTGTAGCATTCATACTACACTCATAATCTCAGCCTGTTTTATGTGATCAAGACTCTGCACCCGAACCTACAGATGTTTGACTTCGAAAAGAGAGTGAAGAGATGAGAGATAAAGTCAAGAAACAGGTGGAGTGGGGCAAGAGGAAGAGAGAAAGGAATGACAGAGAAAACGATTGAAAGAAAACAGCAAGTGGGAAATTGAAAAGATAAAAGGCACAAAGATGCGTCGGAGAGAAGCTGCAATGAGTTTCAGAATGATGGATGAGAGTGAGGGAGAGAGAAAGGGGAGGAAATGTGAAAAACAGGAGAAAGAAAGGGAGAGGAAAATGAGCAGAGAGAGAGAGAGAAAGAGAGAGAGAGAATGCTTTCTAAAAATGCTGTTGTAAACCTTTGAGAATTCTTTTCTGTGTTCCAATGAGTTTACGTAACAAAACAAAACACCAGGAAATCATTAACAGCTGGAAGCAGCTGTGCTTAATGAGTGAAATGAATGTACTTTTTGTCACATTTTTTCAACATTGTGTTGCTGTTACACCTGCTGCTACCTCAGGAGCTGTCTGCAATTCCTGTATTCTGTAAAAGGATGATCACAGTCAGTGCATCCCTGTCGATGGGGGTAGATCTGACCCAGATCCAATTGGAATCAAGGAATGGCAGGCAAACTAGTCATTGAACAATGGGCTGTCTTTAAGGTAGAGATACCTTAATAACACCCACACACAGGGAAGGTAGGGCAAACAAATCCAGAGCTCCTGTGTCGACAAAGGAGATGGATTAAGAAGAAGAGAAAAGTGTGCTGATGACGATGTCAGGTGGATAATATAACTGAGAACCAAGGTGAAATATAGAAAATTCAGAGCAGGGGCAGTGAAGAAATAAATAAGAGAAGGAAAGCTAGAGGTTGAGAAAAGACTAGCAGCGATCATAGAAGTGAATCCAAAAGTTTGCCCTTGGCAGGTACATTTTAAAAGATGGTAAAAGGAGAAGTGGGATGAATAAGGGACCAGAAAGGAGATTTACCACTGGAGGCAAGGAACATAGCTGAGGAACTAAATGAATAGTTTGGAGCTTCCTCAACAAGGAATATAATGTTGTATAAGTCATAGAATTACAGAATCATGGATCATGCCAGTACAGAGTGGGAACACTCCGTCTCTAATGACTCTGCACCAATTTTGAATATTTTAATCAGGTCTCTTTATCATTATCTCCCTTATAATTCCTTTGCCAGCATCAAAGTTAAACTGATTGTTGTGTTATTCTTACGTGTTTCTTCAATCCTCCAGCCCCTGGGTCTAAGGAAGAGGAAAAATATTACAGCAACTGCCTCTGCAAATTCCACTCTCACTTCCCTTAGTATCACTATCCAGTCCTAGTGGCACTTAAGTCCTGGTGAAAGAAGAGACCATTCGGACAGGAGAAGGGTTCAAATTGATGAGGAAAAGGGATTGGATTAAGGAAAGTCAGTGCAGATAATAGGCCAATGACTCACCAATATTGTGAACAAGGGGTTTTATTTAAACAAGTCACTCATTACAGAATCACAGAATCATCATAGTACAGAAGGAGGCCTTTCAGCCGATCATGTTTGCTCCGCCCCCTGAATAAAAATTCACCAAGTGCCATTCACCCACCTTCCCCATGTAAACCTGCGCAGTGCTTCCTTTCCAGATAACTTTGAAACTGCCTTGTGAATGCCTCAATTGAACAGCTCTGCACTACATACTCAAGCAGTAAATTCCAGATGTTAACTACATGCTGAGTGAAAAGGCATCTCCTCATGTCCCCATTGCTTCCTTTGCCAATTACTTTAAATCTCTATCCTCTCATTCTCGACTGATCCATGAGAACAGTTTCTCCCTACCACCTCTGTCCAGAATCCTCATGATTTTGAACACCTTCACCAAGTATCCTCACACCTTTCTTATCTCCAAGGAAGAAACAGTCCCAACTTCTGCAATCTTTCCATGTAACTAAAATTCCTTATCAGTGGAACTATTCTTGAGAAGCATCCCTAAAATGCAGCGAACAGAACTGGACACAGCATCCCAGCTGAGGTCTGAACAGTATCTTGTACAAGTTCAGCATCACCCCCTTGGTCTTGTATTCTATGCATCTACAATAAAGCCCATGATACAATAGGCTTTGTTAATCACTCTCATGACATGTCCTGCAAGCTTCAATGACTTTCGCACATGTGGACCTAGGTCCCTGGGCTCCTGTACCCATTAGACTGGTACCCTTTTCTTTTTCTTGTCTCTCCATGCTCTTTCTACAAAACTAAGACAATTCACAATTCTCTGCACTGAATTTCACTTTCTAAATGTCTGCCCATTCCACCAACCTATCTATGACCTCATGAAATTCTAGGCAATTCTCCACGGTTCCCAATGCAAATTTTAATTTGAGAACAGAAAACTAATGGACAATTAAGAATTGGTTGGCAGACGGTAATCGAGACTGCCTGTAGAGTTCAGTTGAGTTTGTGAAGGTCCCTGAGGCAAAGGCTAGACACTTTAAATGAAAACAACTGAACCCATTCGCCTGACCTCTCTTCATTAGATTCAATGGTCTCCACAGTGCTCTCCATCTTTGTTTCTTCAGTGGGTCTTCCTGCTGTCTCCTCACGCTCTTCTTTCCTGGCAGAGAGACTGGAAAGAGAAAACATACAGCATTCCAGCAAAGGAAAAGAGAGGCTGATATTTATTATTCTCGCCCATTTTTGACCCCAAGTCATTCTTCGTTTTCACTATTATGCTGGATCAATTGGAGGGTGAGTTGAAGAGATATGTTCCTTCTAATGCAGCAGCAACTGCTTATATTTATACAGCACCTTGATGCAGAAAAATAAATTATTTCAGGGTACTTTATAAAGATGTACAATGGAGTACATTCATGGGGGATGTGCCTACTGGTAATATCACTGAACAAGCAATTCAGAACTTCACACTCATGTCCTGAGACTCAAAAGCCACCATTGCAGATGGTGAAATTAATTACTCAGAAGGCAGATGAAAGCTAACCACACTTGGGATGATTATAATAAATATAAAATAATGCAGAATACTGGAGAAACTCACTATCTCTTGGAGATTCTGTGGATAGATTCAGAGCTAATGTTTGTCAGGGTTATCAGTGCTGGCCTATCCCATGTCTCACGAATGAATATAAAATAAAAATATATGGATACCAGGCTGAAGGTGGTAAAATTGCTTTGGTGATTATGAGCCAGGCTGTTGAGGTGGGTTTCAAAGAGAATTTTGAAAGTTGGCTCATCAACATTTGAACATCTTCTCCTTCTAGACTCTGAGATTAATTTTCACAAGGTTTCATCTGTAACTGTGGCGGAAGATGTAGAAGACAAACAGATGTAGAAGGAGGGAGTCAGTCAAGAAAGTCACAGTGGGACAGTGTGACTTTCAGATAACTGCAAGCAGACCATCACCTAATAAAATCTCGCCGGGCACAGCCCAGGCTTCTGCTGCTCCTCAATCCAGTCTGTTCCATTCTCCTACAATTGAAAATTCGCTGTGACCCATCCACAAGGCTGTTCAATAAAAGGAAAGAAAATGCTTTGATCTTAGATAATTCCAACAGATAATTTTTAGGTCAACTTTAACTTGGCTCAGTATTTCATTTCCTTCTTTGCTTCATTTCAAACACTGAATGGACAGTCCTATCAATAACAACAACATACACTTATGAGAGCAGCCCTATGGGCCTAAGGCTTCATGGGAGTGTTATAAACCAATAGGGAGCCACGTCAGGAAATATCAGCGCAGGCGAAAAGGTGTCAGTCTTCAGGTGTGTCTTTTTAAAAAGAATTCTTACACAGGGATTTGGGTATCAGTGGAAAGACCAACATTTGTTGCTCATCCCCTAATTTGTCCTTGAGCTGTTTGTTTCTCTGGACCATTCCTGAAGGTAATTAGGCCAGAGCAGGTAAGGAAAGCAGATATCTTTCCCTAAAGAGTATCAGTAAACAGGACGGGTTTCTGAAACAGTGGCCACATGGCCACCATTAGATCAGCTTTTTCAATTCCAGATGTCAAGGGCTGCCACTTGTTTGAACCCATTCTTCAATGTATTGGGTCTGAGGGTTTTTTTGTTCATTCACACATGTGGATGTTACCAGCCAGGCCAGTATTTACTGCCCAACCCTAATTACTCAGAAGGCAGATGAAAGTTAACCACACTTGGGATTATTACAATAAATATAAAATAATACAGAATACTGGAGAAACTCACTATCTCTGGGAGATTCTGTGGAGAGATTCAGAGCTAACGTTTTGAGTCCAGACCCTTCTTTGGAACTCTAGGTTACTGGTCCAGTAACATGAGCAGTACACTATCTTCCTACTTGAAGGAGGGATGTGAGATAGAGGGTTGAGGGGCATTCAAGAGCTTGTGTCCCAGGCAGTTGAAGGCCTAGCCATCAAAGTTGGAGCAATTCTAACTGAGGACGTACAAGAGGTCAGATTGGAGCAGCGCTGATATCTTCGAGGGCTGTGTGACTGCAGGAGATAACAGAGCTAGGAAATGGGTGCGGCAATGAAAGGATTTGGAAACAAGGGTGAGAATGCAAAGGATTTGGAAACAAGGGTGAGAAGGCTTCGAGAAAGTGAGGACTGCAGATGCTGGAGATCAGTGTCAAAGAGTGTGGTGCTGGAAAAGCACAGCCCGGTCAGGCAGTATCCGAGGAATGGGAGAGTTGACGTTCCGAGCGTAAATTCTTCGTCAGGAATGAAGGGGTGGTCCAAGGCAGCTGAGAGATAAATGGAAGGGGTTGAGGCTGGGGAAGGTAGCTGGGAATGCAGATAGATAGATTGTGGTGATTGTGATAGGTCAGAGAGGGGGGTGGAGCGGATAGGTGAGAAGGAAGATGAACAGGTAGGACAATTCAAGCGGGTGGTGCCAAGTTGGAAGGTTGGATCTGGGATAAGGCGGGGGGAGGGAAATGAGGAAGCTGATGAAATCCACATTGATCTCGTGTGCTGGAAGGTCTCAAGGAGGAAGATGAGGCGTTCGTCATCCAGGCATCAAGTAGCTAGACATTGTTGATGGAGGCGGCCCAGGACTTGCATGTCCTTGGTGAGTGGGAGGTGGAGTGAAAGTGTTCAGCCACAGGGTGATGGGGTTGTTTGGTGCGGGTGTCCCAGAGATGTTCTCTGAAACCTTCTGCAAGTTGGCCTCCTGTCTCCCCTGTCTCCTCTGGGTGACAGGGGCCTGCTGTGAGTTAGGACAAGAGCAGTATAGTTCTAGATGACCTACAGTAGAATGCAGCAAATCACCAATACAGGCAAACACTTTTTTTTAATCCCTGTGTTAGCACTGCATAATTCTACCCTGGTTGTGTACTGGAGAAAGTAGTGAAAAACCCAAAGAGTGACAAATCAAAAAAGCCTGACAGAGTGGAAAGATCACATTCAGCCCACTGGGTGAGCACATATCTTCCAAAGAGTATCCCATCCATACCCCCACCCTAACCCCATAACCCCACATTTTCCATGGCTAACCCAGCTAGCATGCATTAGCACTACACTACATTAGCATGACCAATCCACCTAACCTGCACATCTTTAGACTGAAGGAGGAAATCTGAGCACTCAGAGAAAGCACACACCGACACGGGGAGAATGTGCTCCACAAAATCCACACAGCCAGTCACCAGAGGCTGGAGTTGAACCTGGGTCCCTGGTGCTGTAAGTCAGCAGTGCTAAGCACCGAGACACCATGCCACCCCAACCAACCCTAAGGGCAGATATGGGACTTTGAGCTTGTTCCCTCCTCCTGCTCCCGCACATTCCTTCCCCTCCAAAGTCGAGCGTGAGAGAGTTGGATTTGACCTACCAGGAACAACTGCAGCAGCAGCACCAGCAGAAGCAGCACGTGTTTGGCCGCTGGTTGGGCGATGCTTGTGGATCGGTGCCATCTCCTTCACTTCTCGTTTCTGCTCTCTTCCCCATATCTATTCCTTCAGATCCCATACACTTTAAAACAAAAGTAGAAAAATAAGGAAGGTTCTGTTTCAAAACTATGAACATAACTGGCTGACCAGAACTAGTCATAGTATTCCAGAAGAGGCTTCACCAATGTCCTGTACAACCTCAACATGCCCTCCCAACTCCTATACTCAGAGGACTGAGCAACAAAGACAGGTGTGCTAAATCTGTTTTAAACATTATATCTCTCTTCTAGAATACTACGTCCAGTTCTGGTTGCCCAGTTATAAGAAGGATATTATCAAGCTGGAGACGGTTCAGAAGAGATTTACCAGGACATTGGTGGGTATGGAAGGTTTGAGTTAAAGAAAGGCTGGATACACTGGGATCTTTTTCACTGATTGTAGGAGGTTGACAAGCTACCTTATAGAAGTTTATTAAATAATGAGAGGCATAGCTAGAGTTAATGGTAATTGTCCTTTCCCTAGGATGGGGGATTTCAAGGCTAGGGGCCACATTTTTAAGGTGAGAGGAGAGAGATTTAAAAAAGACAGGAAAGGCAAATTTTTCACATAGTGGGTCATTCACGTGTGGAATGAACTTCTTGAGAAACTGGTGGATGTGGGTACAATTACAATGTTTAATAGACATTTGGACAGGTACATGGATAGAAAAGGTTTGGAGGGATATAGAACATAGAGCAATACAGCACAGAGTGTACACCTTCGGCTCTCGATGCTGTGCTGACCTTTTATCTTACTCTGATATCAAACTCTACATTTTACTAAGTTAAAAATCACACCACACCAGGTTACAGTCCAGCAGGTTTAACTGGAAGCACTAGCTTTCGGAGAGCCACTTCATCAGGTGGTTGTGGAGGACACAATTGTAAGACACAGAATTTATAGCAAACGTTTACAGTGTGATGTAACTGAAATTATACATTGAAAAAGACCTGGATTGTTTGTTAAATCTCTCATCTGTTAGAATGACCATGTTAGTTTCACTTCTTTCATATGCAAATCACAAAACCTTTTTTAAAAGTTACATTCTCAGGTTAACTTTAACAATTAGTGTCAGCCCAGATAAGATGTGGAAGGTGTTAGCCCCCTGTATGTTGTCTGTGCCATAATGTTTAGACTGATGCTAATCTAAAAAGTGAGTTAACAGAGTCTTACATGGATTCATGCAGTTTTTGAGCAAAGAATAATGTCACTCTGCAAGTACAAATTCACCCCACAAATGTAAATGTGTATCTGTGTGTCTGTGTGTCTGGGGTGGGGGGGTTGTGAGTGTCTGTGAGAGAGAGTGCAGATGTGTGTGTGTGTGTGTGTGTGTGTGTGTGTGTGTATGTTTGTGTGTGTGTGTGTGTGTGTGTGTGTGTAAAGAGGTCTAAGTCTGTGACAGGATGCATGTGTGAGTGTGGGAGTGTGTGTGTGTCTGTCGGAGTGTGTGTGTGTGTCTGGGGTGGGGAGTTGTGAGTGTCTGTGAGAGAGAGTGCATGTGTGTGTGAGTGTAAAGGGGTCTAAGTCTGTGAGAGGGTGCATATGAGAGTGTGGGAGTGTGTGTGTCTGTAAGAGTGTGTGTGTGTGTGTGTGTGTGTGTATGGTGGTCACCTGTAGTGTGATGTGAACCCAAAAGGCTTTGTGATTTGCATATGAAAGAAGTGAAACTAACATGGTCATTCTAACAGATGAGAGACTTAACAAACAATCAAGGTATTTTTCAATGTATAATTTCAGTTACATCACACCGTAAACTTTTGCTATAAATTTTGTGTCTTACAATTGTGTCCTCCACAACCACCTGATGAAGGAGCAGAGCTCCAAAAGCTAGTGCTTCCAATTAAACCTGTTGGATTATAACCTGGTGTTGTGTGATTTTTACACCCCAGTCCAACAACGGCATCTCCAAATCATGACTACATTTTACTGTCATCATTTGCCTATCCAAGAGTCACGTGGATGACAGTAAAATATAGCATATGTAGGTTAGTTTGATCTTAGATTAGCATAAAAGGTTGGCACAGATTCGAGGGCTGAACTGGGCAGGTGGGACTAGTTTAGTTTGGGATTATGTTCAGCATGGACTGGTTGGACTGAAGGGTATGTTTCTGTACTAGAGACCCTCTGACTAAGACTATGAAGGCATGCTGGTAAAAATTAATGGGGTTTGACTGGGTTAAACATTTGCCTTCTTTATTTGTTTAGAAGCTCTGGCTATGCTTTTATTTCAACCTACATTTCAAGCCTGGGTTTGACATGGTTCTCTCCCATCTAGAACAAGAATCTAATCTAATCTAAAAAAAAAGAACAAAGAAAGAACAAAGAAAATTTACAACCCAGGAACAGGCCCTTCAGCCCTCCAAGCCTGAGCCGATCCAAATGTACTGTCTAAACCTGTCGGTCAATTCCTAAGCATCTGTATCCCTCTAATCCCCACCTACTCATGCATCTGTCCAGACGCATCTTAAATGAATCTACCATACCTGTCTCTTCCACCTCTGCTGGCAATGCGTTCCAAACACCCACCACCCTCAGTGTGAAGTATTTACTGCGTGTATCCCCCATAAACTTTCCATCTCTCACCTTGAAAGCGTGACTTCTCGTTATTGAATTCTTCACCCTGGGAAAAAGCTTATCTCTATCTACTCTGTCTATACCCTTCTAGATAGACAAAGGCAATAGATACCTGGGAACATGACACCCGCAAGTTCCTTTCCAAGCCACTCACCATCCTGAGATGGAAATAATATCACCGTTCATTCACTGCCACTATGTCAAAATCCTAGAACTCTCTGCCTAACTGCACTGGAGTTGTTAGACCATATGACCGGAAGAAATCAAAACAGCTCTCCAAACTGCTTTGCTATTCAATAGAATCACGGTTGATCCGACATTCCTCATGTTCACTTTCCTGCCCGTTCCCAGTAATCCTTTATCCCTTACTGATCATGAATCTATCTGTCTTCAACTTAAATTTACACCAGGACTCTGTCCCCACAGCTCTCTTTGCAAGGAGTTCCAGAATTACAACTCTGAGAAAAGAAATTCCTCCTCATCTCAGACTTAAATTGGTGCCCCGTTATTCTGAGACTATACCCTCTGGTCCTAGATGGGTAACATCCTCTCGGCATTTACCCTGCTAAGTCCCTTAAGAATCCTATAAGTTTCAATGAGATCACCTCTCATTCTTCTAAACTCCAAAGAGTAGAATCCCAACCTGTTCAACCTTTGCTCATAAGACAGCCCCTTCATACCAGCATCATCCTAGTGAACCTTCTCTGAACTGTCTCCAATGAAAAAATATCTTTCCTTAAGGGACCAAAACTGCCCACAGTATCCCAGATAAAGTGCCATCAGCACCTTGCACACTTGCAGTAAGACTTCACTACTTTTAAATTCCAACCCCCCCCTGAAATAAGGGCTAACATTCCATTAGCCTTCCTGATCACCAGCTGCTCCTGTGTGCTACAGCAGTTCTCCAACACCTTCTCTTGGGCAATTACAGATGAGCAATACATTCTGATCCAGCCAATGAAGCCCATAGAAAATAAAAATATAAATAAACAATGGTTTACCCCCAGTTGCCCACAAGTAGTGTGTCGCTTTCTTGAACCAATGTGTAAGCAGTTTTACAAAACTGGGAGATGTTGCTCATCCACTGCACAGGGCAGATAAGAGGTTGCCACATTGTCATGGGACTGGGCAAATCTCCTACAAAACAACATGAGTGAATGAGAAGGGTTTAAACAACAATTCAGCAGTTTCACTATTACTGCAACGAGAATTTTATTCCCAGATTTATTGCTTTAACTGAATAGAAGTTCCTCCACTGCTTTGGTGGGATTTCACTTAATGTCTGCAGATCACGTGGGCCTCTGGATTTTCAGTCCAATAACAATCAGTTTGCGATCATAGTCATACCCGTTATTTTTTTTTATTTGACCTAATTCCTTAATCAACCTATTCAGAGATGTTATTACACACCTCTGGAGCAGGTGGGATCTGAACCTGGGCCTCCACTCTAAGGGTAGGAACACTACCACTGCGTAACACGACAACCTCTCGATTAGGATATTTTTTTAAAATTACCTGTTTTTCTAATCAATCTGTTCAAGGATGTTATTACAGATCTCTGCAGCAGGTGGGACTTGATCTGGTCCTCCTGACCCAGAGGTAAGGTCACTACCACTGCTTCACAGGAGGACCTCTTGATTATGGTTAATTTGTTTTACTCCTCGCTCTCAGTTCAGAGGTAGGGACACTACCACTGAGCCACAAGAGGACCCTGAGTCTGCTTTTCAAAAAATAATTACCTATTTTCTTAATTAACCTGGTTAGAAGTATTATTACAGATCTCTGAGCAGCTGGGACTCAACTCTGGTCCTCCTGGTGTAGGGGTGGGAGTATTACCACTGTGCCACACGAAGGCCTTTCAATTAGGGTTAATAGCCAGACCTTTCAACTGTTAACTGGTATAGCTGATTGAAAGCAGTGACCTTTCAATCCTTAAACTTCTAAATTTAGGTTATGTAAAACAATCCCAAGTCTTTAAAGAATGGACTGAATTCAAGTTAGTCCGGGTCTTGTTTGCAGTGGCTGAATGTTCACAAGGTGAAATAATGCAAAATTGGAACTGAATATGGATAAACTATTAACACCAAAGAGATATAAATGTAGCTGTATGAACTATTGAACTTGTGTATTGCTAAAAAATGACACATTTTGTTGATGTTTTTCATCTTGCACTCATCAGGACAATTCGCAAGAGAACCAATTCTAGGGGAAAACTAACATTAAACGGCATGATAGGAGAGTGTTGATTGGTTGATAAATGGCCTCTGATTAGTAGAAGCATTGCCATGGAGAATTCGGCAGGTTGGCTCAAATTGCACAGGGCATTGTCCTGATAAATTAACCAGGGATTGGCTGGTTCAGCACTAATCTGATCAAAGAGCCCGCTGCAGTCTCTAGGAATGTGCTTCATGCTGAGATAGGTTCCTAAAGGGAGCTTGAAATTCACTTGAGAAATATTAATAAAACCCATCCACACAAGACGCAAATTATGATGGAACCTGTAGCTTTGTAGCATCTTCACAACATTCCTTATGATGTCCCAAATGTAATGTGCTTGATGGACCATGTTTACGTGTTTTTATTTTTGATGAAGTATTGCAAAGTACAAAAACAAGGCAGATAAACCTGTACACAGCAAGATCTCAGACTTCTCTCTGTCCTCTATTTCTTCTTCCTGACAGTGATCAAAAGGTGACAGTGGCCAAACATTGTGAGCGTTTTTCCAGGCAACGGGTAAGCAGCTAACATTACTCGATATTACAGTGATGTAAAGTGAAGGTATATCTGTTTCAGGCAGGAGACAGTTCAATTCCCTGTTTATTGTTCTTATTTATTCTTTCATGGGATGTGGATAATTTGTTGCCCTTCTTTAATTTACTTGGTAAAAACAAGGACTGCAGATGCTGGAAACCAGAGTCTAGATTAGAATGGTGCTGGAAAAGCACAGCAGGTCAGGCAGCATCCAAGGAGCAGGAAAATCGACGTCTTGGGCAAAAGCCCTTCATCGGAATAGAGGCAGGATGCCTGCAAAGTGGAGAGATAAATGAGGTGGGGGGGGGGGGGGGGGCGGTGGGGAGAAAGTAGCATCGAGTCTGTTTCAGGACATGGTTGAAGAGCTTCAGGGCAGAGGAGACGACCTAGGGGTTGCAGTGAGAGAGAGAGAGAGAGAGAGAGAGAGAGAGACTCACTGAGATTCTTGTGGAAAAAGGAGGAAAACTTCTTCAAGGCAGGCATCCTTGCAAGAGGATTCGCAGTAGGGTTAAAATCAACGCGGTAAAAACAAGGACTGCAGATGCTGGAAACCAGAGTCTAAATTAGAGTGGTGCTGGAAAAGCACAGCGGGTCAGGCAGCATCCGAGGAGCAGGAAAATCGACGTTTCGGGCAAAAGCCCTTCATCAGGAATAGAGGCAGTGTGCCTGCGGAGTGGAGAGATAAATCACAGGGGGGTGGGGAGAAAGTAACATCGAGTCTGTTTAATTTACCTTGAGCTAAGTGCTTTGCTAGTCAGATCCTTGGTGTGATTACACTCGGAGTACTGTGCGCAGTGTCGGTCTCCATATCTGAAGAAGAAAGTTCGGTCTGTGGAGGGATTGCGATGAAGGTTTACCAGACTGATTCCTGGGATGACAGGACTGATGGATGAAGAGAAACTTATCAGTTAGGACTACATTTGCTGAAGTTTAGAACAATGAGGGGGAAATCTCATAGAAATCTAAAAACACTCTAACAGGACTAGACAGGGCAAATGCAGGAAGGATAGTCCCAAAGACCAAGGAGTCCCGAACCAGATGTCACAGATCAAGGATATGGGGTTAACTATTTAGGTCTGAGATGATTAGAAATTTCTTCACCCAGAGAGTGGTGAGCTTGTGGAGTTTACTGCCACAGGAAGTGCTTGAAGTGAAAAGAATTGAATGTTTTCAAGAGAGAGAGTTACATATAGGGCCAAAGGCATCAAAGGTTATGGAGAGAAAGCGAGAAAGATTCTGAATTGGATGATTAGCTGTGATCATATTGAATAGCACAGCAGGCTCAAAGAGCTGAATGACTTACTCCTGCTCTTAATTTCCATTTTCTAAGTTTCAGACAAGGGAAGCCAAGCACCACTGTTGTGGGTCTGGAGTCACATGTCTTTTGGGATGGCAGATTACCTTTCTCTATAGCATATTAGTGAATCATATGTTTTCTTCCTTTCAATCGATGTTTTCAATATGAGTTTTTAAAAATTGATTGTAATTTATATTTCACCAGCTGCCATCCTGAGATTTGAAGGCATGTCCCCAAAGCATTAGTCTGGACCTCTGGACTACTATAGTGACAATTCCATAGAATAGAATCATCAAATCACAAAGAGATCCTTCAGCTCATCAGGTCTGCACTGAAAAAAAAATGTGAAATCCATCCTAGCTCCTCTTTCCCACACTAAGCCCATTGCCTTGAATGTTATGTCATTTCAAAAGCTCATCCAAGTACTTTTTAAAAGTTGTGAGTCTCAACTATCATCCCAGGTGGTGCATTCCAGATTCCCATTGGGTGAAAAATGTTTTCCTCAAATCTCCTCTAAATGTTCTGCATTTCCACCTGAATATTATGCCCCCTTGTTATTAACCCTTCAACTAAGAGGAATAGCTGCTTTCTGTCCACCCTATAGTTTTATACACCTCTATCAGGTGCCCCCCTGCCCCACCTCCCCATAAGTCTGCTCTCAAGAAAACAAAGTCTCTTTTCCTAACTAAATTGCTCTATCCCAGGCAACGTCCTGTTGAATCTCCACTGTACCCCCTCCAGTGCAATCCCATCTTTCCAAAAATGCCAGAACTGTACACAGTACTCTAGCTGTGGGAGTCCTGTATAGTAAACCTTCATCACAATCCCTTCATCGACGGAACTTTCTTCCTCAAGTATGGTGACCAACACTGTGCAGAGAACTCCAAGTTCTGTACAGCTCCAACATAATCTCCCTGCTCTTATAATCTATGCCAAGACTGAAAAAGATAAGTGTCTCATTTGCCTTGTTTAAGACCCTATTTACCCCCTCTACTACCATATCCCCTTCAGGTGGTCTCACAAAGGTCTGACTTCACTCAGAGTGTATTTGTGCAGTTTGACTCAGCTGACAGGTGGCATGGTGGCACAGTGGTTAGCACTGCTGCCTCACAACGCCAGAGACCCGGGTTCAATTCTCACCTTGGGCAACTATCTGTGTGGAGTTTGCACATTCTCCCCATGTCTGCGTGGGTTTCCTCCCACAGTCCAAAGATGTGCAGGTTACATGAATTGGCCATGGGAAATTGCCTATAGTGTTAGGTGAAGGGGTAAATGTATGGGAATGGGTCTGGGTGGGTTGCTCTTTGGAGGGTTTGGTGTGGACTTGTTGGGCCAAAGGGTCTGCTTCACACTGTAAGTAATCTAAGACAAAACTCTTTTGGAAACTATTTCCATTTTCTATAAAATAGCACATTCTCATTAATTAAAACAAACGAACAAAGAACAATACAACATAGCAGCTGGCCCATCAAGCCGGACTGAAACATGATGCCTTTTTAAACTAAATACCTTTTGCTTCCATGTGGTCCATATCCCTCCTATTCCCTGCCTATTTGCATTTCTATCAAGATGTCTCTTAAACGTTGTTATTGTATCTGCTACTACTACCTCCTCTGGCAGCTCATTCCAGGCACTTACCATCCTCTATGCATAAAAAAACTTGTCCCTCAAATCCTTTTAAACTCTACTCATTTTAACCTAAACCTATGCCCTTAGTAATTGATATTTCTGTTTTTCAGCAGCAGCAGCTTGAAGGGCATGAGATTGGACCAGCGGCCTATCAGGAGCAGTGAGCCACTGATTTGAGCTTTTACATTTGATATCGGAGAGCAGAGGTTTCTGGGAAAGGAGGGACTTTTTTTAATTCCTGTCCAGCTATATAAGTGAATGTTCTCTAAACCCAAGATCCTACCCTTGTAGGGCCTCCCACTCAACCACCTCCTCTATCCTTTAACACCAGGGACACGTCAGCTAAGCTTCTCTTCTCTTTTGCATTCTGATAAAGGGACAAGCAGGGATGGCAGTGCAGGCAGAGGAATGCTCCTCCTGCATGATGTTTGAGGTGAGGGATGCCATTATTGTCCCATCCAAGTACATCTGCAGGAAGTGCACCCCCTTCTCGCTCCTCCAAGACTGCGTTAGGGAACTGAAACGGGGGCTGGATGAACTTTGGATCATTCGCAGAGGCAGAGGCTGTGATAGGTAAGAGTTACAGGGAGAAAGTGAGGACTGCAGATGCTGGAGATCAGAGCTGAAAATGTGTTGCTGGAAAAGCGCAGCAGGTCAGGCAGCATCCAAGGAACAGGAGAATCGACGTTTCGGGCATCAGCCCTTCTTCAGGAATTACAGAGTTACAGGGAAGCAGTTACCCTGAGGCATGAAGAAAGCTGGGTAGTTATTCGAAGGGGGAAAAAACAGTCAGTGCAAGGATCTCCTGTGGTCATTCCCCTGAAAAACAAGTATACCATTTTGGATACTGTTGGGGGGAAACAACTTACTAGGGGCATGCAGTGGTGTGCAAGTCTCTGGCACAAAGTGTGTCCCTGTTGTACAGAGGGGAAGGAGGGAAAGGCTGAGAGTGTTAGTCATTGGGGACTCAATAGTTAGAGAGTCAGATAGAAGGTTTATTGGGAACAAACAAGACTCGCAGTTGGTGTGTTGCCTCTCAGGTGCAGAGTCCGTGATGTCTTGGATCGTGTCTTTGGGGTTCTAAAGAGAGAGGGTGACCAGCCCCAAGTTGTGGTCCATGTAGGTACCAACAACATAGGTAGAAAGAGGGATAGGGATGTAAGGCAGAATTTAAGAGAGAAGAGAAGCTGAGAGCAAGAACAAACAGAGTTGTTTTCTCTGGTTTGTTACTTGGGCCACGTGATAGTGAGGCAAGGAACAGGGAGGGACATCAGCTGAACAGGTGCCTGCAGGGATGGTGCAGGGAGTGTTTCAGGTACATGGATAATTGGAGCTCATTCTGGGGAAGGTGGAACCTCTACAAACAGGACGGTCTTCACTTGAACCAGAGGGGTACTAATATCCTGAGTGGAAAATTTGCTGGTGTTATTCGGGTGGGTTTAAACTCGCTCAGCAGGGGGATGGGAACCTGAGGAGTAGTTGCAGTGCACAGGAGGATAAGAGTAGGGAGGGCATGGACAGGATTTCACAGTTACAGGCAGACAGCAAGCTGGTTTGAAGTGTGTCTACTTCAGCACCAGAAGTATCCGAAATAAGGTAGGTGAGCTTGCAGCATGGATAGGTACCTGGAACTTCGATGTTGTGGCCATTTCGGAGACATGGATAGAGCAGGGTCAAGAATGGATGTTGCAGGTTCCAGGGTTTAGATCTTTCATTAAGAACAGGCAAGGTGGAAAAAGAGGGGGAGGTGTGGCCTTGTTAGTCAAGGATAGTATAATGGTGGCTGAAAGAATGTTTAGGATTAGTCTACTGAGGTAAGAAACAGGAGAGGAGAGGTCACACTGCTAGGAGTTTTTTACAGGCCTCCACAGAGCTCCAGGGATGTGGAGGAGAGGATTGGCAAAATGATTCTGGGTAGGAATGAAAGGAACAGGGTGGTCATTATGGGGGACTTTATCTTCTCCTACATTGACTGGAAATGCTATAACTCTAGTACATCAGATGGATCAGATTTTGTCTAATGTGTACAGGAGGGTTTCCTGACACAGTATGTCAAAGGGTCGACAAGAGGGGAGGCCACACTAGATCTGGTGCTTGGTAATGATTTAGTTATAGGTGAGCACTTTGGACAGAATGAATGCAGTTATGTTTAGTTTAGCGATGGAAAGGGATAGGTACATGTCACAGGTCAAGAGTTATCGATGGGGCAAGGGCAATTATAATGCGATTAGGCAAGACTTTGGTTGCATAGAATGGTGTAGCAAAATGCAGGGGATGGGGACAATCAAAATGTGGAACTGGTTTAAGGAAGAGATATAGAGTGTCTTTGATATATATGTCCCTATCAGGCAGGGAGGACGTGATAAGGTAAGGGAACCGTGGTTTACTACAAAAATTGCATCTCTTGTTAATCGGAAGAAGGAGGCTTATGTGACAATGAGACGAGATGGTTCAGATGAGGCGATAGAGAGTGACAGAGTAGCTAGGAAGGATTTAAAGAGAGAGTTAAGAGCAAAGAGAGGACATGAGCAGTCTTTAGCAAGTAGAATAAAGGAGAACCCTAAAGTTTTCTGTAGATATGTGAGGAATAAAAGGTTGACTAGGGTAGGAATAGGCCAGTCAAAGACAGAAGTGGGAAGTTGTCTGTGGACCCTGTGGAGATCGGAGAGGTGTTAAACGAATATTTCTCATCGCTTTTCACTCAGGGAAAGGAGAATATTGTAGAGGAAAAGAATGAGATATGAGATATTAGACTAGAAAGGATTGAGATTAGTACGGAAGAGGCATAATCAATTCTAGAAGGAGTGAAAGTAGACACATCCCTGGGCCAGCTGGGATTTATCCGAGAATTCTTGGAAGCTAGGGAGGAGATGGCTGGTACCTTTGACTTTGATCTTTGAGTCATCATTGTCTACAGGTTTCGTACCAGAGGACTGGAGGATTGCAAATGATATGCCCTTGTTCAAGAAGGGCAGTAGAGATGACCCAAATAATTATAGATCAGTGAGCGTTACATCTGTTGTAGGAAACGTTTTGGAAAGGATTATAAGAGATGGGATTTATAATGATCTAGCAAGGAATAATTTGATTATAGATAGTCAACATGGTTTCGTCAAGGGCAGGTCGTGTCTCACAAACCTCATTGAGTTTTTGATAAGGTGAACAAGCATGTAGATGAGGGTAGGGCAGTTGACGTGGTATACATGGACTTCAGTAAGACCTTTGATAAGGTTCCACATGGTAGGCTTTGGAGAAAATGCACAGGCAATGGGATTGAGGGTGATTTAGCAATTTGGATTAGAAACTGGCTTTCTGAAAATGGTGGTTGATGGAAAATATTCAGGCTGGAGTCGGGTTACTAGTGGTGTGCCACAAGGATCTGTTTTGGGACCACTGCTGTTTCTCATTTTTATATATGATTTAGATGCAGGCATCGGTGGATGGATTAGTAAATTTGCAAATGACACTAAAGTCGGTGGAGTAGTGGGCAGTGTGGAAGAGTGTTACAGGTTGCAGGGGGACTTGGATAAACTGCAGAATTGGGCTGAGAGGTGGCAAATGGAGTTCAAAGCAGCTAAATGTGAGGTGATGCACTTTGGGATGAATAATAGGAAGGCAGAGTACTGGGTCAATGGAAAGATTCTTGGCAGTGTAGATGTGCAGAGGAATCTTGGAGTCCATGTACATAGATCCCTAAAAGTTGCACCCAGGAGGATAGTGCTGTTAAGAAGGCATACAGTGTGATAGGTTTCATTCGTAGAGGGATTGAGTTCTGGAGCCGCAATACCATGCTACAACTATACAAAACGCTGGTGCGGCCACACTTGGAATATTGTGTACAGTTCTGGTCACCCCATTATAGGAAGGATGTGGAAGCATTGAAAAAGACGCAGAGGAGATTTACCAGGATGTTGCCTGGTCTGGAGGGAAGGTCTTATGAGGAAAGGCTGAGAGACTTGGGTCTGTTCTCATTGGAAAGAAGAAGGCTAAGGGAGGATTTGAGAGAGAAATACAAGATGACTACAGGATTAGATAGGGTAGACAGTGAAAGTCTTTTTTCTAGGATCATGACGTCACCTTGTACAAGGGGCATAGCTACCAATTGAGAGGTGATAGATTCAAGACAGATGTCAGAGGCAAGTTCTTTGCTCAGAGAGTGGTAAGAGCATGGAATGCCTGCCTGCCAATGTAGTTAGATCAGCCACATTAGGGAGATTTAAACAATCCTTAGATAAACACATGGATGATGATGGGCTAGTGAAGGAGGATGGGCTGAGATTAGTTCACAGGTCGGCGCAACATTGAGGGCTGAAGGGCCTGTTCTGCGCTGTATTGTTCTATGTTCTACCCTGGGAAAATGACTCCGACTATCCATTCTATCCATGCCTCTCATAATTTTGTAAACTTCTATCCGGTCACTCCCTCAGCCTCCTATGTACAAGTGAAAACCAACAAAGTTTGTCTAACCCCTCCTCATAATATCCTCCAAAATAGACAACATCCGCTTAACCCCTCTCCAAAGCCTTCCTATCTTTCTGGTAATGTAGCAAACACAGGTGTAGACAATATTCAAAATGTGGCCTAACTAACATTTTATACTCTGTGCCCCAACCAATGAAAACAAGCAAGCCACTTGCAAAGAAATGTGGGTCTGTATGCCTAGATCGCTTTATATATTGATGCTACTAAGGGTTCTGCTATTTACTTCCCTCCTGCATTACTCCTTCCAAAATGCACCACCTCACCTTTGTGCCTCAGGGCAGCATGGTAGCACAGTGGTCAGCACCGCTGCTGCACAGCACCAGCACCTGGTTTGATTCCACCCTCAGGTAAGTGTCTGTGTGGAGTTTGCACATTCTCCTTGTATTTGTGCGGGTTTCCTTTGGGTCTTTCAGTTTCCTCCCACAGTCCAAAGATGTGCCGGTTAGATGGATTGGCCATGCTAAATTGCCCATGGGGGCAGGCTAGGTGGATTAGCTATGGGAAATGCAGAGTTACAGGGATAGGGTGGAGTGCTCTTTGGATGGTCGGTGTGAACTCAAAGGGCCGAATGGTCTGCTTCCACACTGTAGGGATTCTATGGGATTTGTATGGATTAACACCATTTGCCATTTCTCCATCCAAGTCTGCTGCCTATGTGTATCTTCTGGCAATCCTATCCACAGCTCCCCCAATCTTTGTGTTATCCACAATCGTACTAATCAGACTACCTACATTCTCCTCCAGATCATTTATATATATGACAAACAGCAAGGTTCCCAGCACCAATCTGTGCACTGGTCACAAATCTCTAGTCAGACAAAACACCCTTGCACTGCTACTCTCTGTCTTCTATGACCATGTTTTGATGAAACAAATAGGAAGAATCTCTCCCTAATGGTTTGGTAACTAGGGGCCTGAGTTTCAGTTCAGCAACAAAACAGTGGGAAACAGTGGGGAGGAATGAGAAAAATGTATTAATCCAATTATAAAGGATTATTATCTGACAATCACTCCGCACAAGGAGAAGGGGATGACACTCAATAATATCTAAGGGTTGCACAACCAATATTAACTTCTAAAAGGGAGTGGGCAAATGTATGAAAATGAAGAACTGGCAGTAGTGTGAGAGAAAGGGACAGGATGCCACTGGCATGACAGACCAAATGGTCATAGAGTCATAAAGTCCTACAGCACAGAGACAGGCCCTTTAGCCCAAACTGGTCCATGCCGACCCAAACGTCCATCCACACTAACTCCATTTCCCTGCACTTGGCCCACAGCCTTCTAATCCTTTCCTATCCATGTATTTGTCCAAATGCCTTTTAAATGTTGTTAATGTACCCACCTCAACCACTTCCACTGGCAGCTCATTCCATATGCGTACCACCCTCTGAGTAAAAATGTTGCCCCTCAGGTTCCCTTTTATTCTTTCCCCTCTAACCTTAAACTGATGCTCTCTAGTCCTCAGTTCCCCAACCCTGGGAAAAAGACTGAGTGCATTCACCTTATCCATGCCTCTCATGATCTTATACACTTCTATAACATCCCCCCTCGGTCTCCGATGCTCTAAAGAAAAATATTCTAGCTTGTCCAACCTCTCCCTATAACTCAGAACGTTGACTCCTGGCAACATCCTTGTAAATTTCTTCTTTACTCTTTCCAGTTTAATTACATCTTTCCTATCGCAAGGTGACCAAAACTGAACACAATGCTCCAAGCGCGGCCTCAGCAATGTCCTATACAACTGCAACATAACTTCCTAACTTCTATACTCAATGCCTTGACTGATGTCAAAGAATTAGCTGATTCTCTCATGTCCCAAATGAATTACGTTTTGGTCACTGTTTGCAATGCTGCATATAAAAGGCTGTACACCCCTTGGGAATTATTGTGTATTATTCCTTTCAAGTCGTGTACCTTCCTGATTGGAACTATATCACTGTAACTTCATGATAACGGCATCAAAATTGTAAAACTCCTCCCTCACGGTGTTAAGGGTGCACCAACACCACACGGACTGCAATAGTTCAATAATGCAGCTCGCCACTATATTCAATGCATACAGTCTGGTCACCACATGACCAGAAGGATGTGGATGCTTTGGAGAGGGTACAGAAAAGGTTTACCACAATGTTGCCTGATATGGGGGATGCTAGCCATGAAGAAATGTTGAAAAGACTGGGTTTATTTTCACTGGAATGCAAGAGCATGAGGGGTGACCTGATAGAAGTTTATAAGATTGTGAATGACAAGGGTTGAGTGGAAAATATGAGGCGTTTTCCCATGGTGGAGAGGTCAATTACTGGGAAACACAGGTTCAAGATGTGCGGGGGTGGGGATGAGGGTGTTTAAAAGAGATGTGCAAGACAAGTTTTTCACACAAAAGGGTGGTAAGTGCCTGGAACATGTTGCCAGAGGTGGTAGTGGAAGCAGACACAATAGCAGATGAATAACAGATAGGAAGGGAATAGAGGGATACAGATCCCTTGTAAGTGAAGACAGTTGAAGTATGGAAGGGCAAAATGTGTTGGAACAGGCTTGGAGGGCCAAAGGGCCTGTACCTGAGTTGTATTGTTCTTTGTTTTTTGTTCTGCAGTGCAATGAGGGATGAGCAATAAATTCTGGTCAAACCAGCGATGTCAACATCCCATAAAAGAATTATTTTCATGATGCTACTGGAATTGCCATACTGTCACTGAGTAACCCCTTCTCCAACAATATAGGAACAGGAATAGGCCATTCAGCCCCTTGAACCTGTTCTGCCATTTAATGGCTGATCGGCGGCCTAATTCCAAATACCTGCCTTTAGCCCATATCCCCTGATACCTTCATACGTTAGCACCTTATGTTAAGAACTGTACTTTTGCTGATGGCAATTGTGTTCCTATTGGACCTCCACCATCTGTGGCCTTTTGTGGACAACTTCCAAAGTTCTAGTACCTCTTTCTGTGAAAAAGTGATTTCTCACCTAAACACTTACAGTCTAGCTCAATGTTACTGGATCTCACCACTAGAAGAAACAGTGACTGCATTTCAAGCCTTCAAACTCGATCAAATCAGCCTTCAAATTGCCAGTCATAAAATCCCTACAGTGTGGAAGCAGGCTATTCAGCCCATTGAGTCCACACCAACCCTCTGAAGAGCATCTCACCTAGACTCACCCCTCCGACACTATCCCCATAACCCCATATTTACCATGGCTAATCTGCCTAGTCTGCACAACCCAGGACACTATAGGCAATTCAGCATGGCCAATCACTTAACCTGCACGTCTTAAGACTGTGGGTGGAAACTGCAGCAGCCAAGGGAAACCCATGCAGACACAGGGAGAACGTACAAACTTCACACAGCCCAGTGGAATCAAATCCAGGTCCCTTGTGCTGTGAGGCACAAAGACTGTCACAGATCTCTGTAATGGCTCAGTGAGGAGAGTGATGGTTAGCCCCTTGCTGTTAAACTCTGTACAACAATCCTTAGTGCATGGGTGCCTGCAAAAGCAGTGTTCCACACACCCCCTTAACATCCTGTCAGCATTAGAGTTGGGGGAGTTTGGGGAAAAGAGCAGAGGTCAAATTATGAGCCTCATTTAAGCAAATCTTTGACTCTTATTGAGAAACTGGACAAATTAAATTTGGATAAAATAAACTGGAGAAACATAGAATTAAAGATGAAGACATACAGGTCACAGGCAGTTAGTGATGATGTTCCTCAATTGTTAATCCAGGAACATGGAATACTATCCCTGACCCACTGTGAGCATTTTGAGAGTTTAAACTGTTTGAATAAAAAGCTGGACCCCCTCTAAATTACTAGTAGGTTAAAACCCAAATAGTTGATCTGCTGCCCTGATCTGGCCTATATGTGACTCCAGCCCCTTTCAAAGGTAATGGACTCTTAACTCGCATCAGGAGTGGCATTGTCAATCATTCAGCTCTAAAAATGGCCAAAAAATGCCATCTTTCCAAATAAATACCAGCGAGTCTAGGGGGAGATGTTGGCAGAGTGATCCAGACCCCCAGAATAACGGTCTGGTGACATAGGTTTGAATCCTACGGTGGCAGATGGTGAAATTTAAATTCAATGAAATAAATATCTGGCTAAGAGCAAACATAAAGCTACACGAAGACAGAAATAGATAGGTCTTGATGAACAAAGAACAAAGAACAAAGAAAATTTACAGCCCAGGAGCAGGCCCTTCGGCCCTCCAAGCCTGAGCCAATCCAAATGTACTGTCTAAACCTATCAGTCAATTCCTAAGCATCTGTATCCCTCTGCTCCCCACCTACTCATGCATCTGTCCCGACGCATCTTAAATGAATCTACCGTGCCTGCCTCTACCACCTCTGCTGGCAAATGCCCACCACCTTCTGTGTAAAGTACTTGCTGCGTGTATCCCCCTTAAACTTTCCACCTCTCACCTTGAAAGCATGACCTCTTGTTATTGAATCCTTCAACCTGGGAAAAAGCTTGTCTCTATCCACCCTGTCTATACCCTTCATGATTTTGTAAATCTCAATCAGGTGCCCCCTCAATCTCCTTTTTTCTAATGAAAATAAACCTAACCTACTCAACCTTTCTTCATAGCTAGCACCTTCCATACCAGGCAACATCCTTGTAAACCTTCTCTGCACCCTCTCCAAAGCGTCCATATCCTTTTAGTAATGTGGCGACCAGAATCATACACAGTATTCTAAATGCGGCCGAACCAATGTCTTGTACAATTTTAACATGACTTGCCAGCTCTTATACTCAATACCCTGTCCAATGAAGCAAGCATACTATATGCCTTCTTGACCACTCTATCCACCTGTGCAGCAACCTTCAGGGTACAATGGACCTGCACTCCCAGATCACTCTGCCCATCAACTTTTCCCAAGGCTTTTCCATTCATTGTATAATTCGCTCTAGAATTAGACTTGCCTAAATGCATCACCTCACATTTATCTGTATTGAAAACCATCTGCCACTTTTCTGCCCAACTCTCCAGTCTATCTGTATTCTCCTGTATTCTCTGACAGTCCCTTATGCTTTCTGCTACTCCACCAAACTTTGTGTCATCTGCAAACTTGCTGTTCATACCAACAGTGCCCTCTTCCAGATCATTTATGCATATTACAAACAACAGTTACCCCAACAGAACACCACTGGTCACCTTTCTCCATTTCGAGAAACTCCCTTCAACTACTACTTTCTGTCTCCTGTTGCTCAACCAGTTCTTTATCTACCTAGCTAGAATACCCTGCACACCATGTGACTTCACTTTCTCCATTAGGCTATAATGGGGAACCTTATCAAATGTCTTACTAAAGTCCATGTATATGACATCAACAGCTCTTCCTTCAACTAACAACTTGGTCACTTCTTCGAAGAACTGTATTAAGTTGGTAAGGCACGATCTCCCCCCAACAAAACCATGTTGTCTATCACTGATAAGCTCATTATTTTCTAAATATGAATAGATCCTATCCCTCAGTATCCTCTCCAGCAACTTCCCCACCACCGACGTCAGGCTGACTGGTCTGTAGTTACCCAGAGTATCCCTACTACCCTTCTTGTACAGGGGGACAACATGAGCAACCTCCCAGTCGTCCAGCACCTCACCTGTATTTAAGGATGCCACAAAGATATCTGTCAGCCTCTCAGCTATTTCCTCTCTTGCCTCCCGCAGCAACCTAGGATAGATCCCATCCAGTCCTGCGGATTTGGCCACCTTAATAACCTCTAGCATACCCAACACATCTTCCCTCCTTATGCCAACATGATCCAGACTAATCAAGCTTCTATCTCTCATCTGAAGATTCATCATGTTCCTCTCCTCAGTGAACACTGATACAAAATAATCATTCAGAATCTCACCCATTCTCTCAGGTTCGGTCCACAGCCTTCCTTCATTATCTTTTAGTGGACCAATCCTTTCTCTAGTTACTCACTTGCTTCTTATGTAAAAATAAAATGCTTTGGGATTTTCCTTAATTCTGCTCGCTAAAGCTATTTCGTGGCCCATTTTAACCCGCTTGATTCCTTGTTTAAGACTTGTCCTACTCTTCCGATATTCCTCCAGGGCCCGTTCTGTTCTTATCTGCCAAGCCCTTATGTACGCTTCCCTTTTCCTCTTGGCTAGTCGTACAATTTCTCCTGTCATCCACGGTTCACGAATCTTGCCCTTCCTATCCTTTGCCTTCAACAGGACATGCCTATCCTGCACTGCCATTAACCTATCTTTGAAAGCCTCCCACATCTCAAATGTGGATTTCCTTTCAAATAGCTGTGTCCAATCCACATTTCCCAGCTCCTGCCTAATTTTGATATAATTGACCTTGGCCCAGTTTAGTACTCTTCCCTTAGGGCCACTCTCTTCTTTATCTACAAGTATTCTAAAACTTACAGAATTGTGGTCACTGTTCCCAAAGAAATCCCCAACTGCAACTTCTACCACTTGTCCTAGCTCGTTCCACAGTACCAGGTCCAATATGGATCCTTCCCTCGTCGGACGATTGACATATAGAACATAGAACAAGACAGCACAGAACAGGCCCTTCGGCCCACGATGTTGTGCCGAACATTTGTCCTAGCTTAAGCACCTATCCAATTGCCGCTTAAAGGTCACCAATGATTCTGACTCTGCCACTCCCACAGGCAGCGCATTCCATGCCCCCACCACTCTCTGGGTAAAGAACCTACCCCTGACATCCCCCCATACCTTCCACCCTTCACCTTAAATTTATGTCCCCTTGTAACACTCTGTTGTACCCGGGGGAAAAGTCTCTGACTGTCTACTCTATCTATTCCCCTGATCATCTTATAAACCTCTATCAAGTCACCCCTCATCCTTCGCTGTTCCAATGAGAAATGGCCTAGCACTGTCAACCTATCCTCGTACGACCTATTCTCCATTCCAGGCAACATCCTGGTAAATCTCCTCTGCACCCTCTCCAAAGCTTCCACATCTTTCCTAAAATGAGGCGACCAGAACTGCACACAGTACTCCAAATGTGGCCTTACCAAGGTCCTATATAGCTGCAACATCACCTCACGACTCTTGAATTCAATCCCTCTGCTAATGAATGCTAATACACTATAGGCCTTCTTACAAGCTCTATCCACCTGAGTGGCAACTTTCAAAGATCTATGAACATAGACCCCAAGATCCCTCTGCTCCTCCACCTTACTAAGAACCCTACCATTAACCGTGTATTCCACATTCTTATTTGTCCTTCCAAAATGGACAACCTCATACTTGACAGGGTTGAACTCCATCTGCCACTCCTCAGCCCAGCTCTGCATCATATCTAAGCCCCTTTGCAGCCGACAACAGCCCTCCTCACTATCCACAACTCCACCAATTTTCGTATCATCTGCAAAATTACTGACCCACCCTTCGACTCCCTCTTCCAAGTCATTAATAAAAATTACAAACAGCAGAGGACCCAGACTGATCCCTGCGGAACTCCACTTGTAACTGGGCTCCAGGCTGAATATTTACCATCTACCACCACACTCTGACTTCGACCGGTTAGCCAGTTCTCTATCCAACTGGCCAAATTTCCCTCTATCCCATGCCTCCTGACTTTCCGCATAAGCCTACCATGGGGAACCTTATCAAATGCCTTACTAAAATCCATGTACACTACATCCACATGCTTGGTCACCTCCTCAAAGAATTCAATAAGACTCGTAAGGCAAGACCTACCCCTCACAAATCCGTGCTGGCTGTCCCTAATCAAGCACTGTCTTCCCAGATACTCATAAATCCTATCCCTCAGTACCCTTTCCATTACTTTGCCTACCACCGAAGTAAGACTAACTTGCCTGTAATTCCCAGAGTTATCCCTATTCCCTTTTTTGAACAGGGGCACAACATTCGCCACTCTCAAGTCCCCTGGCACCACCCCCATTGACAGTGAAGACAAAAAGATCATTGCCAACCTGTTGCACACACCTATCTCTCTCCATAACCAAGGTGAAAGTCACAGAATTGTGGTCACCATCACCAAAATACTGCTCTAAAAAACTCTCCTGAATGCTTCATACAAATTCTACTCCATCCAGACCGCTGACGCTAAGTGTATCTCAGAGTAAGAGCATCAAGGGTTAATTGAAGTAGGCAGAAGAATGGGGGTTGAGAATCATATCACCTACTTTTGAATGGGTGAGCAGACTCAACAGGCCAAATGCCCCAATTCAGCTCTGATATCTTATGGTCTTCCTGTCAATTGTTTTAAAAATCCCAACCTTTAAGGAAGGAAATCTGCCATCCTTACCTGGCCTGGCCTACATATGACTCCAGATCCACTGCAATGTAGTTGACTTTTAACTATCCTCTGGGTAATTAGAGATGGGCAACAAATTAAGAGGGAGATTTAAACAGTCCTTGAATAGTCACATGGATGATGATGGGATAGTGTAGGGGGATGGGCTTAGATTAGTTCACAGGTTGGTGCAACATCGAGGGCTGAAGGGCCTGTTCTGTGCTGTATTGTTCTTTGTTCTATGTTCTAAATTCTGGCCCAGCCAGTAATTCCCACATTCGGTGAATGAATTTTTTAAAAAGGTCACAGAAAATGGTTTAGGAGTGCTCTTCCACAGATTTGAATTTGAAAAGAATGTAGATTGAATCAAATAAAGGGATCACTTTACCATTACCTATTCTCTCTTCAACCCACCCTCCATCTCCCCTTCCACTCCCCCCATCCCCCCACCACCAAACATTATAAGGTCACCTTTTCCCATCCCCACCACATTAATCCCACCAAATATTTGAACTTACCCTTCAGTTGTGCACTATTGAATGGGTAGCAGCAGTATGTTAACAAGGTCTGACAGTCCCTGAAGTTCCTGTCTGCTGCTAAACACAGGGAGGCCCTAATCATTATCGGAACACATTGTACATCACTGTGGAGAGATCAATTCCAACTGGGTCAGCATGAGCTGATGCTTTATCCATCAGTGATCACACTCAGTTTTGCCCTGTCACACCTGTTCCTTCTCTGCCTGTACAACAACTTGCATTCATATACCACCTGTAATATAATAAAGTAAGTCACAGTGCTTCACATGCTTGTGAAATTAAATTAAAATAAAATGACACCAACCAAAGATAAGGGGACCAGGTGACCCGCAAGCTGAGTCAAAGATGTTCTAAGAAGCAATTTAAAGAAGGAGGGATTTGAGATGGGCAAGTTTAAGGACAGAATTCCAGGAAGTTAAAGATGAGGCAACTGAAGATTCACCTGCTTGAGAAAATCATTTAGGAGTGCTCTTCCACAGATTTGATTCCTGAAAGGAATTTAGATTTGAATCAATTAATGGGATCATTTTATCTTTTCTTCTTTTCTCTTCAACCCACCCTCCAACCACCCTCTCCCCTCCAAAGTAATCATTAACATTGTGACTGCTGGAAAGGTTGGAATTGATAGAATGCAGAGCTCTTGGAGGTTTGTTGAGCAGGAGGAGGTCATAGTGATAACAAGGAGCTCCCAATCATTCAGTGCCTCACTCACCATAAATATTCTGTCACAAATACAAACACAGATTGCATACACAACTTTGCACATTAATACATTTACTCTTACTCAGAATACATTGTTGCTCACAGATCCATTATTTATTCATTTATTACCATGTAGTCACAACAGACACAGTCACACCAATGGACGGTGGACACACATACACACACACAAACCGGCAGATCGGTTCAGAGGGAGACGAGTAAGAATGGCTGAAGAGAGCAGAGAAAGTAAGATACGGAATGTGAATCTATGGGAAATGGGATAGAGAACACATTGGAAATATTTTTCACATGTCAGAAAACTGCAACATAGATTGATTGGGCTGAATAGCCTGACTCTAATTCCAAATTTCCATCCAATTCTCTCTAAAATGGTTAAATGGAAGAGAGAGAAATATTACTTAAAGATATGAACACTTGTCAAGCAGTAGTTTGTTGGAAACTCAAAACAGGCAGGTATGAATACTTTAGATTTCACCAGGTCTACATTTGGCATCTTACTGACTATTCTGTCTCTCATTTAGACATATATACCATCTACCTTACGCACACATGTTTAAAATGAAGAACTTATATTTATGTCATTTTTCTCACAACCTCGGGGCATCACAGTGCAATTTACAGACAATGAAAAACTTTTGAAATGTAATAGGAACACAACAAACAATCTGCACACAGCAAGCTCCATAAAGAGCAATGAGCCAGATCTCCTATTTAAATTTTAGATGATGTTGGTTCAAGAACAATTGTCAGCCTAGACAGCAGACAGGCTTTTCTTCAAATACTGGCCTGGGATCATTTACTGCCAAGATGAGGCCTTGAGTAGGCAGCACCTCTGACGTGCCATACTGGACTCAGCATAGACCATGAACTCAAGACTTTGGAGTGAGACTTGAACCTTTAGAGTCAGAGGTGAGTGATCACCATTGTCCACCTTGCCTTGTGTCCTCACTTAAACACACAGAGAAACGCACACACACACACATATACATCTGAGCAGCCACTCAGTTTCATAACCTCTGAAATACACTCAGACATATTCTCGATGAAGGATAATTTAAAAGTGTTTCTTTGGTTCTCTCTTGAGCAGGCAAAACAAAAATTAATCTTATCATAATGCTTCACCTTAGGGAAGGAGGCCATTTGGCCCATCATGCCTCCATCAGCCTTTTACTTGAACAATCCAACACTAACTCCACCAGTTCACACACTTGACATTTCTGTTTGAAATCCCTAGCTTTTCTTTAAAAAGATGCAATAGGTTTTCTCTCAACCACTTCCTGTGTCAGAGTTCCTTGCTGCAGCAGCTCTTTGTGTTAAGCCATTTCTTGCACTCTCTCTCTCCACACTCTCCATTTGACATTGATGTTTTAAATCAACGCTCACTTGTCATGGTCTGCCTAATCAGAGGAAATAATCTTCCCTTATTCGAGAACAAAACCTTTAATTATTAAAAAATCTTTCCTGTTCCAGTAAAAATGTTTTCAGTATCTGGAAACTCTCCTCACCTTCATAGCCCAGGGAATGAATCTACACTGTCGCTTTATGTTCTTCAATCAATGAGCAGCACAAAACTGTCACTCGCTGTATAACTCCAGCTCAAGGCAGGCTTTGTACCATTGACCCGCTGCTCTCTGCTCTCAATTATAAAACTCCATGCAGAGACAAGGAGCAACTGCAAAAGCGTTTCCTGTTAGCGCAGACACCTATACCTATTGATCGGCCAGCAGCCCTCAACACCAGAGGATGCCATCATTAGCACTAACCACAATGGGTCCAGCACTGTAGGCAAATTCTGGAAAATTGTCCGTCACAGCAGCAACATGGAAGTCTGACCTTCTCACTAACAATAACTTTTTGAATAGAGGCTTGCATGCTGACAATCTACAGAAAGGTCTGGCTGAACAAGTATGGTACGTTACCTTGACTGCCAGCACTAACGATCTCATGCGGGAAAATATAGGGCAATGCCCCAGTAAACTCCAGCCGAGCACAGCTCTGCCTGGGTGAGTTGTTGCCTTCCTCAGCGTGACCTGTGAATTGAGCAGGTCAGAGCCCTGTTCCTGCCCAAAGGCTGGGAAGTCACGTACAGGCCCAGCTGTTGGGTGGATTGATCTCATCCAACACAGCCTCCAGAGCATCACTTGGTCTCTTAGGTCTCACTCTGACAGGAATGTAAAGCAACAAGGTTTCACAGGACAGAAGGCTGCCCTCTTTAACTGTTAAGTGGCAACTGACTGGATGAGAGCCAGATTTGTGCACAGTTGGTTTACTGACAGACGAAAAAAAAATCTGGCAAAGCATTTCAAAACCAAAATTAGATTTTTCTTGTAGTGATCTTTAAAGAGTGAAGTAAAAGATGACAAAAACATTACACACAAACACATAAACGCAATGATCCCTGACTAACACATCCAAGAACTGTTGTAATTCAAGAAGGTAGCTCACCAATGTCTTCTCAAGTGCAATTGTGGAAGGGCAATAAGTGCTGGCCAAGCCATTTATGTCCAAATCCTATGTAAGAGTGAAAAAAAAGTCCTCACTCTCTCATACATGCACACACGTTGATTTTGAGAACTATAATTAATGTCAGTTGCATTAGGATTGGACAGTGTTTCTGATACAGGAGCAGCTTCACATGAGCCTCAAGGTCTAATTCCACATCCATGGAATCCATACAGGCCTTCAGTCCAAAGAGTGAACATCAATCCTCCGAAGAGCATCCCCCCCAAACCCATCTCCCTACTCTATCTTGTAACCGTGCATTTCCGATGGCTAATGCACCTAACGTGTACATCCCTGAACACTATGGACAATTTAGCATGGCCAATCCACCAAACCTGCGCATCTTTGGACTGTGGGAGGAAACTGAGCACCCGGCAGAAACCCACACAGACACAAGGAGAATGTGCAGACTCCACACAATCAGTCGCCCAAGGGTGAAATCGAATCCGGGTCCCTGTCGCCATGAGGCAGCAGTGCTAACCACTGAGCCACTGTGCCGCCCTAAGTCTTTTAACTTTCCTTCAGCTTGAGGAGAATAGAGGGAAAACAGGAGTGCAAAAAGGGGATATGACATAGTCTTAACAGATAAGGTTAAGGAGAATCCAAAGAGATTCCATAAGTATATTAAGGACAAAAGAGTAACTAGGGAGAGAATAGGGCCCCTTAAAGATAAACAAGGCCTTCAAACCACAGGAGATGGGTGAGATCCTAAACAAATTTTTCACGTCAGTACTTTTTTTCCTGAAATTCTCTCCCTAAGGGCATTGTGGGTCCCTTAGGACTGTAGCAGTTCAAGAAGGCAGCTCATCACCACCTTCTCAAGGGGAAACTAGGGGTGGGCAAGAAATGCCAGCCAGCCAGCAATACCCACATCCCATAAATGAATTTTAAAAATATATTTACCGTGGAGAAAAACATAGGAACTTGGAAATACAAATGATGATGTCTTGAGGAGGGGCTGGTGGTCTTAAAATACAGAAAGGGAGATAAACCATGGGACTTGACCAAGTTAGCCCTGGACTTTATGGGAAGCTAAAGAAAAAATTGTGGGACCCTTAACAGAAATATTTGTATCATTGACAGCCATGGTAGGTGCTGGAAGACTACAGGGTGGCTAATGTTGTGCCTTTATTTAAGTAATGGCTGCAAAGAAACACCAGGGAACTACAAACTGGCAAGCCTGACATCAGTGGTGGGTAAGTTATTGGAGGAAATTCTGGGAGACAGGATCTACATACATTTGGAAGTCAAGGACTGATTAGGGATAGTCAACATGGCTTTGTGTATGGAACATCATGTCTCGCAAACTTGATTGAGTTTTTTTGAAGAGGTTACCAAGAAGATAGTTGAAGGCAGAGTGGTAGGCATTGTCTACGTGGACTTTAGCAAGGTCTTGGACAGAGTTCCATATGCTAGACTAGTTAGTAAGGTTAGATCACATGGGATCCAGGGAGAGCTCATCAATTTGATACAAAATTAGCTTGACAGTAGGAGTCAGAGGATGGTGGAAAAGGGTTGATGTTCAGACTGGAGGCCTGTTACCAGCAGTATGTTACAAGGATCAGTGCTGGATTCACTGTCATTTGTCATTTATAAAAACAAAGAACAAAGAAAATTTACAGCCCAGGAGCAGGCCCTTCGGCCCTCCAAGCCTGAGCCGATCCAAATGTACTGTCTAAACCTATCAGTCAATTCCTAAGCAACTGTATCCCTCTGCTCCCCACCTACTCATACATCTGTCCAGACGCACCTTAAATGAATCTACCGTGCCTGCCTCTACCACCTCGGCTGGCAACGTGTTCCAAATGCCCACCACCCTCTGTGTGAAGTACTTGCCACGTGTATCCCCCTTAAACTTTCCAGATCTCTTGAAAGCATGACCTCTCGTTATTGAATCCTTCACTGGGAAAAAGCTTGTCTCTATCCACCCTGTCTATACCCTTCATGATTTTGTAAATCTCAATCAGGACTCCCTCAATCTCCTTTTTTCTAATGAAAATAAACCTAACCTACTCAACCCTTCTTCATAGCTAGCACCTTCCATACCAGGCAACATCCTCGTAAACCTTTTCTGCACCCTCTCCAAAGCGTCCACATCTTTTTGGTAATGTAGCGACCAGAAGTGTACACAGTATTTTAAATGCGGCTGAAACAATGTCTTGTACAATTTTAACATGACTTGACAGCTCTTGTACTCAATACCTGGTCCAATGAGGGCATGCATACTATATGCCTTCTTGACCACTCTATCCACCTGTGCAGCAACCTTCAGGGTACAATGGACCTGCACTCCCAGATCTCTCTGCCCATCAACTTTTCCCAAGGCTCTTCCGTTCATTGTATAATTCACTCTATAATTAGACTTGCCTAAATGCATCACCTCACATTTGTCTGGATTGAAAACCATCTGCCACTTTTCCGGCCAACTCTCCAGTCTATCTATATCCTCCTGTATTCTCTGACAGTCCCTTATGCTTTCTGCTACTCCACCAATCTTCGTGTCATCTGCAAACTTACTGATCATACCAACAGTGCCCTCTTCCAGATCATTTAGGTATATTACAAACAACAGTGGCCCCAATACTGAACCCTGTGGAACACCACTGGTCACCTTTCTCCATTTCAAGAAACTCCCTTCAACTACTACTCTCTGTCTCCTGTTGCTCAACCAGTTCTTTATCTAGCTATCTGGAACACCCTGCACACCATGTGACTTCACTTTCTCCATTAGTCTACCATGGGGAACCTTATCAAATGTCTTACTAAAGTCCATGTATATGACATCAACAGCCCTTCCTTCATCTATCAACTTGGTCACTTCCTCGAAGAACTCTATTAAGTTGGTAAGGCCAAATCTCCCCTGCACAAAACCATGTTGCCTATAAGCCCATTCTTTTCTAAATTTAAATAGATCCTATCCCTCAGTACCTTCTCCAGCAACTTTCTCACCACCGATGTGATTTGGATGAGAAAATAGGAAGCATTGTTATAACTTCTGATGACACTAAAATTGGTCGTATAGTGGACATTGAAGAAGGTTATCTAAGAGTACAATGGGACCTTGCTCAACTGAGATTCAGACTTTTAGCTCTGGGCAGCAACCACCCAACCTGGAGTCTTGAGTTTGTGCAGTTTCCCAGTCAGAAACAATTTGGTTGGAAATCTTCTTAGTTGTTAACAAATAAAAAAGTTTTGAATTGTGAAAAGTTCATACAGTCATAGAGTCAAAGAGATGTACAGCACAGAAACAGACCCTTCGGTCCACTCATCCATGCCTACCAGATATTCCAGTGGGCTGAGCAATGGTAGATGGAGTTTAATTTAGATAATTGCGAGATGCTGCATTTTGATAAGACAAACCAAAGCAGGACTTACACAATTAATGGGAGGGTCCTGGGGCATGTTGTTGAACAGAGAGACTTAGGGGTGCAGGTGCACAGTTCTTCGAAAGTGGTGTTACAGGTAGGACGGGTGTTGAGGAAGGCGTTTTTCATGTTAGCCTTCATCAGTCAGAGCACTGAGTACAGGAGTCGGATGTCATGTTATGGCTGAACAAGACATCGTTAAGGTCGCATTTGGAAAACTGCTTACAATTCTGGGCAAATTGCTAATAGGAAGGATGTTATTAAACTGAAAAGAGTGCAAAAAAATTTCTGAAGTTGTTGTCGAGACTGGAAGGTTTGAGTTATAAGGATAGGCTGGATAGGCTAGGACTTTATTCACTGGAACACAGGAGGCTGAGGGGTGCCTAATAAAGTTTAATGAAATCATGAGAGTCATAGAGTCATAGAAATGTACAGCATGGAAACAGACCCTTCGGTCAAACCTGTCCACACCGACCAGGCATGGACAAACTGAATAATCAGGATCTTTTTCCCAGGAAGTCCAAAACTGGTGAGAGGGGAAAGATTTAAAAAGGACCTAAGCGGCAACATTTTTTCCACAAAGGGTGGTTTGTACATGGAATGAGCTGCCAAAGGAAGTGGTAGAGGTGAGTACAATTACAACATTTAAAAGACATTCGGACAGGTACATGGAGAGGAAAGGTTTAGAAGGATATGGGCCAAATGCAGGCAAATTGGACCAGTTCAGTTTAGGATATCCAGTAGGCATTGAGAAGTTGGGCCAAAGGGTCTGTTTCCATGCTGTATAACTCTATGGCTCTACGGCTCATGCTTAAAGCCAAGGCCTGGGAGTCCCTCACTATCAGGCCTCAACAGTCACTGTGAAATGCAAATCATTGCCTAGTCTGATCTGCAGAAACAACTTTCTGCTTTGCAACTTCTTCTCTTTCCCTACCCAATGAACAATCTGTTTTGTTGCTGGACTTTGATGGTCACTGCTCAGGTCTCTGAGAGCGCAATGGCAGAGTAGACCTAGGGGTTCATCTTCTGGTGCTGACTAATTTCTACACTAGGTCCGAGACTGGAAGTGAGTGTTCCACTGATGCAGCCAAGGTTTTTATTGTCTGTTTTAGGTTCTGAGTGTGGAGCCAACATGCAGTCACCATACTGGGGTTATGAAATGCCATGGGTTGGTTCTTTGTGCCACAAAAACGAACATAACGTGATCCAATTCCTAGCATGAAATATGTTCTCTACTCCAACTCAAATTCTTACGTTCTTCCCTCACAACCATTGTCTGTTGAGATACTGGTCCTGACTGCAAATTGCAGCATAAAATAAGACTGTTTAGCCTAATGTACCTGCACACACTAACACTTTTAACTGGAACTGTTGACTCCAATCCAGCTTCCCTGTCATATCGCTAGATCCTTGTATGTTCCTAAGTATTGATTGTTTTTCTTTCCATTCTCAAGAGACAGTCAGAGGAGAATGTTCCTCACAGCTTGAAAGCAAGCTGGTGGCTACATGGAAGAGAAGCTTGTTGAAATCTTATTCTAGGGGTTTGAGCATGTCATCAAAGCTGACTTTCTAATGGAGAACTGCAGTGATACTGCACTGTCAGAGGTGATGTCTTGCAAATGAGATGTTAAACTAAAAACCTCATCTGCCCTCTCAGGTGGATGCAAAAAGTCCTATGTCATAATATGAGGAGCAGGCTCATTCCTCATCCAAAGTCTAGTTCTCAAGCAATATCACAAACAGATTACCTGGTCACTTCCCAAATCAGTGTTTGTGGGAGCACTGATTGTTGCTATGTTTCTTGTGTTACATCAATGATTATATTAAAAATGCAGTACATTCTGAGGTGATGAGGTTGCAAAGAAATGATGTCTGATTTGATTCTTGGATGACGAGCTCTGGGTTTAAGGTTGTGTCTCCTGTTGTGCACACCACAACCAAAGGAAATTGTTTCTTGATGTCTGCCCTGTCAAGTCCTTTCATCATTTCAAACAAATCACCTCTTAATCTTAACAACTCAAAGGAATTCAAACTCCTAGTTTGTAAGCTTTTAAGGCCCATATTATTAGGACATGAAGAGATGACAGTAGGGATACAAGTCTAATGGGCAAGATCCAGTAGGTTGGTCACTCTGTTACCTGGATTAGTGGTGCTGGAAGAGCACAGCAGTTCAGGCAGCATCCAACGAGCAGCGAAATTGACGTTTCGAGCAAAAGCCCTTCATCAGGAATAAAGGCAGTGAGCCTAAAGCATGGAGAGATAAGCTAGAGGAGGGTGGGGGTGGGGAGAGAGTAGCATAGAGTACAATAGAGGAGGCGCCCAGTCTCCCCAATGTAGAGGAAACCACATCGGGAGCAACGGATACAATAAATGATATTGGTGGATGTGGAAACTTTGATGGATGTGGAAGGCTCCTTTAGGGCCTTGGATAGAGGTGAGGGAGGAGGTGTGGGCACAGGTTTTACAGTTCCTGCGGTGGCAGGGGAAAGTGCCAGAATGGGAGGGTGGGTCGTAGAGGGGTGTGGACCTGACCAGGTAGTCACGGAGGGAACGGTAGGGAACATCTCCGAGTCCGTTGCTCCCGATGTGGTCTCCTCTACATTGGGGAGACTGGGCGCCTCCTAGCAGAGCGCTTTAGGGAACATCTCCGAGACACCCGCACCAATCAACCAAACCGCCCCGTGGCCCAACATTTCAACTCCCCCTCCCACTCTGCCGAGGACAGGGAGGTCCTGGGCCTCCTTCACTGCCGCTCCCTCACCACCAGACGCCTGGAGGAAGAACGCCTCATCTTCCGCCTCGGAACACTTCAACCCCAGGACATCAATGTGGACTTCAACAGCTTCCTCATTTGCCCTTCCCCCACCTCATCCTAGTTTCAAACTTCCAGCTCAGTTACTGTCTCCTTGACTTGTCCGACCTGCCTATCTTCTTTTCCACCTATCCACTCCACCCTCTCCTCCTTGACCTATCACCTTCATCTCCTCCCCCACTCACCCATTGTACTCTATGCTACTCTCTCCCCACCCCCACCCTCCTCTAGCTTATCTCTCCATGCTTTAGGCTCACTGCCTTTATTCCTGATGAAGGGCTTTTGCCCGAAACGTCGATTTCGCTGCTCGTTGGATGCTGCCTGAACTGCTGTGCTCTTCCAGCACCACTAATCCAGTATTTGGTTTTCAGCATCTGCAGTCATTGTTTTTACCACTCTGTTACCTGCTTAGTCGTGTACCATATTGCTCATAATGTGTCTTTACTAAACTCTTAACATACTGTTAGAATGTAGCTGAGATTGAGTGGTGATAAGCTTTATAGAAGCACAGCTACTAAAAGTGGAACACAGGAATGCCACTGAAAAGGAATAAAGGAGAGTGCAACTAAAATATTGTAGGAGTCACACAATGGCAGTACATGTACTTTGCCTGGCCCTTCTTGAAATGCAAGTTAATAGGAAAGAGAACTGCAATTTTTATGCTTGCAAAAGCAAAATTACATAACTTCAACAGAAGTACTTAAATGAAGCAGAGAAACTATAGTTCTATCACTATCGGAAAGACAGTTGCAAGTGTATCCCACCCTAAATCTCTCTGAAGTACAGAAAAAGAAGGTAGAAAGTTTGAAAATCTTGTGGAATTTGGAACCCTGAGAGAGTGTAAAATATGAACAGTACATGACAGCTCAAGATACAAAGATTCCATTGATAGACATGTGATTACATTAACATAGCTCACAAAATCTTGTAAATTCAGGCACTTGATAAATTATCTCATTAAAGTCAGAATTATCTGTTATGTGTCCAATAATGTAACACTATAGGCAACATAGCATTCAATCGAATAGGTAACGTACTCAGACTGAGTAGGTGGCCAGGAACTGGTATGCTTTGAAAAGCTAGCAGGGAACTAGATTGCTGATAGTGGGGGGGGGTACAATACACAGGATAGAAACGTCTCTTTCATCCATCAATGTTGGGCCTCCTCTATGCTCTGGCATTCTCTTCCTCTTTTTTTTGCTGCATTTGAAATGGTTTTCTTCTTTCCAACTCCATGTTTCCTCTTTCCCCATCACATCTCAAACTCTTCCTCAGCTAGTATCAAAACCATCGACTTTTGCATTACCCTTCCACTGATTTGATGATATTGGCTTTCTTCATCGTTGTTTTCTTTGTTCCAGTTTTTGAATTGACTATTTCGTGGCCATCAATATCAAGAAAGAAGTGTGTCAGAGGAAGCCACGTGGTGAATTGAGTTAGATCAGTATCTCGAAGGAGTTATTAATTAGTCCCACACCCCATTCTTTCTCCACAACCCTGCAAACTTTATTTTTCAATTAAGTACAAATCCAGCTCCCCTTATTATATAAATCTGCTTCCTCTCCTCCACCCACCTCTCATCCCTTTTTGAATTCTTTATCATAAATCCAGCCAATATTTTCTTTCTGACAATTTCCTGCCTCTTGAATGTGTTTACACCTCACTCCTTCACCCTCAAGTTGTTTTGCCTATTAAGAGGCTAATTTACGCTCCAGTTTCCAATTCCGATGAGGGATCTATTTTAATAACTGGGCCAGAATTTCCCGAAAGATGCACTGAAGAAATGACAGTAAGGTGGTCCAGCTTCCATGAGGACAATGAACAAATCTAGTGTCCTTCTTGGAGCCAGCTCCACAAATATTCATGTTAAGCTCCTGCAATATCAACTACCAATGAATTAACACTATTGGAGAAGAAATCCCAAATTGGTCCTGTTTTCTCAACACTCTATTGGTCACTGTCCCAGGAGAGACAAAGAAAACTCTACAAAGACATACTGAAGCTCTTCCTGAAGCACAGCAGCATTGACATTAATGACTGGGAGGAGCTTTCTAGCAATTCACAGAATCCCTACAATATGGAAGCTGGCCATTTGGCCCATTGAGTCCGTACTGATCCTCTGAAGAGCATCCCACCCAGACGCATCCACCCCATTCTATCCCTGTAACCCTGCATTTCCCCTGGCCAATCCACCTAACCTGCATATCTTTGGATTGTGGGAGGAAACCAGAGCACCCAGAGGAAACCCACGCAGACACGGGGAGAACATACAAATTCTACACAGACAGTTGCTTGAGGGTGGAATCGAACCCTGATGCTATGAGGCAGTGGTGCTAACCACGAAGCCACCCATTGTTCAAAATGGTGATGACTTGTCAGTCAAGCTGCGTCATGCTTTGTGTTAATGATAAGGCAGAGCAGGCACAGAGGAGGAAAAACAAAGAAAGCAGATCCTGCTCTCCATTCCAAATGCCTCAGGGCACACTCTGCCCTGAATGCCCAACAAGGTCTCAAATCAGCCTGCTCAGTCTCATAAAGACCCACAGCAGAAACTCAAGACATTGAGTCAATGTCATCCACGAAACGATAATGTGAAAGAGAGGACAAGGCACTTGCACCCATTTTTATGTTGGCATCAGAGTTTCCTTGATCTTTTCTGCCAATTTCATGAAACCACAATCAGAGCCAAGTGTTATTAACATAATGCCTGGCCATGCTGAAAACCACTCAACACTGCTTTCCTACACTAGAGCCAGTGCAAGTTTATTTCACAAAATGTTTGACACACATTGAACTAGTATTCCCTCTAAGCTTCCAGTGGTTTGGTTCCGGAAGGATCACCAGAAAGAAAAATGACAAGGAATGTAGCATATGACCTGGAGTCAAATTTCTGGTGATTTATTTTACTGCAATTTTCTTGTAAAATTTCATCACACCAAGTCTCGATCTTTCAACTTATTCACACAACACTAGTGAAGTAGTGAAGCAACAAGTGAATTGCCACAGGGAGTAATGCTGGGACCATAATTATTTACAATTTGCATCAATGACTTGGATGAGGGAAGTGGACGTACCATCGCCAAGTTTATGGATGACACAAAAATGGGTGGGAATGTAAGTGGTGAGAATGACACAAGGAGGGATAATAGACAGGTTAAGTGAGTGGGCGAAAACTTGAATGGATGAAAAATAATGTGGGAAAATGTGAGATTATACACTTTGGCAGGAAAAATAGAGGAGCTGAATATTCCTTAAATGGGGGAAGACTGAGGAAAGCTGCAGCACCACGGGATTTGCGAGTCCTCAGCATGAATTATAAAAATGTCACATTAAAGTTCAGCAGGTAATAGGGACATCAAAGGAATGTTGGCTTTTAATTTAAAAGGAATAGAGCATAAAAGCAGGAAAACCTTGCTTCAACTATAAGCACCATACCTGGAATACTGTGTTCAGTTTTGTCCTCTTATCTAAAGTCATACATACTGGCACTAGAGGCAGACAAGATTTTCTAGGTTGATCACAGATATTGAGGGATTTTTCTTTAATGAGGAGAGGTTGAGTAGGTATGGCCTGTACTCATTGGTATTCAGAAGAATGACAGGTGACCTTATTGAAATATATAACATTCTTAGAGAACTTGACGGTAGGACTAGGATAGGCATAGAAAGATTGCTTCCCCCATGGGAGAGTGGAGGACCAGACAGCATAGTCTGGTTAAGGGGACACGCATTTAAGACAGAGATGAGGAAGATTTTGTTCTCTCAGAAGGTTGTAAATCTATGGAATTCTTTACCACAGAGGACTGTTGAGATTGAGTTATTAAGCATATTCAAGGCGGAGATATGAAGATTTTTAGTCAGTAAGGGAATCAAGCGCGATGGTGAAAAGACAGGAAATTGGAGTTGTGGATTATCAGACCAGCAATAGTCTCATTGAATGACAGAGCAGATTCGATGGGCTGAATGACCTACTGCTGCTCCTATATTTTATGATCTTATTTCTGTATGAAATCTGTACATTCTCCCCATGTCTGTTTCAGCTTCCACTGATTGGCCCAGTTTCTTCCCACAGTCCAAAGATGCATAAACCAGAAGATTAGCCATGACAAATGCAGGATTACAGGGATGGGGAGGGTGAGTCTGGATGGGATGCCGTTCAGAGGGTTGATGCAGGATCAATGGGCCAAATGGCCTCTTTCTGCACTGTAGGGGATTCTGTGATTATGTTTCCAATTACATTATTGTATTTTTTTCAAACACGTTGTGCAAAGAAATATCAGGTTTACCCTCAATCCCATACTAAAAAGGAAACTGATGTGATTTCCCCATGGGCTCAATTATTTACACTGATATTCACTTGTTTTGCACTTGTTTAGATTCTGGATCACAAAACACAAAAGAAAACCATTCTCATATCATGCCCGTTTGAAAGATCTTGGTACCCCTCCAATTCTGGCCACTTGCATATCCCTCTTTTTTCATCTCTGACAACTGGCAGCTCTGCCTTTATCTTTCTTGCTTCTAAGTTCTGGAATTCCCTTGCCAAACATCGCTAGCTTTCTGTCACGCTTTCATTCTTTGAGATGTCCCATACAAACTCCCATTATGGCTAAGGTCATCTTTTCTACGAGCTCCCAACTCACTAGATGTGCACTCCCTTGTAAAGTATCTAAGGATTCTTCTGATTCTCTCAAAGCTGTTACATAGATGAAATATGCTGATGTAGTCCAAATTCACTCCTCTTTCTCCACAACCCAAAAACCTTTGGATAGTGTATATGAGGCTGGTGAGGCACAGGCAGCAAGCATGTAAGAGTGCTCTCTCTCAAACACACACACACACACAAACACACACACACAAAGACTGCTAATTCTGCAGGAGCTTCATTTTGAATTATTCCAAATAGACTGGATGAAACAACATGTCATGGAGTTCAAATCCCACTGTGGCAATTGGGTAATTTAAATTCATTGAATTAAATGACAGCTGAAATTTTAAAAAGAGCTGTATCAATAATGGTGACCATGACATTACTGGATTGTCATTTTAAAAACACCTACTTCATTAACGTCCTTCAGGAAAGATGTCTACCAGCCTTAGCTGGTCCAGACTCTATTTAACTCCAGAGCCGCAGCAATGTGCTTGACCTTCATGTGCCCTCTGGTGTGCTGAGTCATATAAAGATGGGCAATGGTTCCACAAATTCATTTCTTAAAACATCTACCAACAAAATACCAGGGGAAACCTTTCACTGAAGGAGAGCTTGTGAGGGTGGGTAATGGAAACAACCGCGCTGAGGGAATCACAGTTTCCTGAACTACACTCCCTCTGCAGGAGAGAGGGAGCTTTCCCTTATACCCACGAGGGTCACACCTGACTTGGGAGGGCTTAACATTGTCAACAAGTGCCCGGTATGGAAGTGTTCCACTAACAGGAGCAAACATCCCTCTCTCTGACAAAACAGGGCATTAAGAAAAGAACCCATTTAATCATTTCAATTTTACTTCAAGGGAGCAATGTACCGACACATGATTTGGACCCTGATTATAGTTTTGATTTTACAAACAGCAGTACATCTACGTGAAAGTGGGAACTATCGTCCAAGATCTGCTCAAATTCAGCCTCAATTGTCTATCTGCCTGGCATTCAGAGTGTTTCCTCAGTCCACTGCTATCACCTCCATGCTGTTGATACAACAAATATATATTTGCGTTTATATACTGCCTTAGAGGTTGAAAACTATCCCATAGTTTAAAGACCAAGGCAGCATAAGACATATTAGGGTGGGTGGAGGGGGTGGGGTGGGGGTGGGTGGGGGGGGAGGTGGAGATAGAGAGAGAGAGAGAGAGAGAGAAAGGTAGAGAATTCCATGAATTTAGGGCACTGCTTAGACACTAGCTTCCAAATGCACAGCCACAACAATTCTAGAAGGACATGGGTAATCTGCAAAAGAAGCAAGGATGAAGTGAGGACAACCTTTTTCACTCAATGAGGATTTAGGGTATGGAATGCATTGCATGGAAGTGAAGTGAAGTGCAGGCAGGTTCAATTGATGCATTCGAGATGGGCAATGGATGATTATTTGGATAAAATAATGTGCAAGTGTGTAGGGAGAAACCAGGAGATGGGCAGTAGGGAATGATGCTCATGTAATGAAATGTGTAGGCATCACCAGCCGAATAGATGTTTGTGTGGGGGAGGTCTTATCTCACAAATCTGATTGAGTTTTTGAGGAAGTGATAGACAATAGACAACAGGTGCAGGAGTAGGCCATTCTGCCCTTCGAGCCAGCACCACCATTCATTATGATCATGGCTGATCATCCACAATCAGTATCCTGTTCCTGCCTTATCTCCATAATCCTTGATTCCACTATCCTTAAAGTGCTCTATCCAACTCTTTCTTGAAAGTATCCAGAGATTTGGCCTCCACAGCCTTCTGGGGCCGGGCATTCCACACACCCACCACTCTCTGGGTGAAGAAGTTTCTCCTCAATTCTGTTCTTAGTGGCCTACCCCTTATTTTTAAACTTTGTCCTCGGATTCGGGACTCATCCATCAGCGGAAACTTGCTTCCTGCCTCCAGAGTGTCAAATCCTTTAATAATCTTATACGTCTCAATCAGATCTCATCTCATCCTTCTAAACTCAAGGGTATACAAGCCCAGTCGCTCCAATCTTTCAACGTAAGATAGTCCCGCCATTCCAGGAATTGACTTCGTGAACCTACGCTGCACTCACTCAATAGCCAGAATGTCTTTCCTCAAATTTGGAGACCAAAACTGCGCACAATATTCCAGGTGCGGTCTCACCAGGGCCCTGAACAGCTGCAAAAGGACCTCTTAGCTTCTATACTCAATTCTTCTTGTTATGAAGGCCAGCATGTTATTAGCTTTCTTCACTGCCTGCTGTACCTGCATGCTTGCTTTCATTGACTGATGTACAAGAACACCTAGATCTCGTTTTACTGTCCCTTTAGCTAACTTGACTTCCATTTAGGTAGTAATCTGCCTTCCTGTTCTTGCCACCAAAGTGGATAACCACACGTTTATCCACGTTAAACTGCATCTGACATGCATCCGTCCACTCACGTAGCCTGTCCAGGTCACCCTGTATTCTCCTAATATCCTCCTCACATTTCACCCTGAAGATGATTCATGAGGATAGGGCAGTGGATGTTGTCTATATGGACTGCTAAAATATTTGACAAACTTCCTCATGGTCGGCTAGCCCAGAAAGTAAGTCACACATAGAATTGGCTTGGTCATAGAAAGCAAAGGTACTTGAGGAGAGATGTTTTTCTCTGTCTGCAGATCTGTGACCAGTGGTCTGCAAGGATCAGCACTGGGACCTCTGTTGTTTGTAATGTGTATAAATGATTTGGTTGAAAATGTAGGTAGTCTGGTTGGTAAATTTGCAGGTGACACAAATGTTGGTGGAGTTGTGGATAATGAGGAAAGATGCAGCAGAATTCAGATCAGTCTGAAAGTTGAGTGGAGAAATGGCAAATGGAGTTTAATCCAGACAAGTGTGAGGTGATGCATTTTGGGAGGTCAAATGCAAGTGGAAAGTGTACAATAAATGATGAGACATAAGGAGCAAGGAAATGTTTTTGCACAGAGGGTGGCAGGCACCTGGGACACGCTGCCTGGGGAGGTAGTAGAAGGAGATAGAGTAGCAACATTTAAGAGGCATTTGGACAGACACATGAACAGGCAGAGAATACAAGTACATGAACCATGTACAGGCAGACAGAGTTTGTTTAAAATGGTATCATGGTTAGCATAGACAAGGTGGGCTGAGGGCCTGTTTATGTGCTATACTGTTCCATGCTTACATTTCTTCTACACTGTAACATTTCTGTGATTCTTTGAATGGCAGCAGATAAATGCATGCTCCCCTCCAAGGCAACCACCATCCTGTCTTGGAAACATCGCTGTTCCTTCACTGGCGCTGGGTCAAAATCCTACACCATAGGGACTGCAGCAGCTCAAGAACCATCATCATCACTTTCAGGGCAATTAGGGATGGGTAATAAATGCTAACCCGGCCAGTGATGTCCAAAACCCCAACTAAATAAAAAGAATACATAGTTGCCGACAGCAAAGTGCTGAATATCGAGGATGCACATTCGAGGATAGGATTCAGCTGCCCATTTCACACTTGGCCAATTTTTTCTCTTCCATTAACTCAATTTACAGAGATAATCGAGCAGAAGCGAGAGCTGAGTCATCATCCCCTTACTTATTCCAGTACCTGCTGTCAATATCACTAGTTAATTTATACAAAGGTGGGTGGGGTGGTGAAGAGGGACTAATGTTTAAACTGCGAATTTTTCACTGTCATACTGATGACAGAGTCGAAATCTAGTTGGTGATCTGAATTCACCCAATCCCAGTCGCCCTGGGACAGGGCAACAGAGATGCAGTCAGAGAAACAGTTAAAAGGCATTGATGTGGAAAATTTGTTTCCCTTTGTGAGAGAGTCCAGAGGGATTAATTTCAGAATAAGGGGTCACCTGTTTGTGACAGAGGTGAGGAGGAATTTTTTTCTCTCAGCGGATATTAAATGTGTGGAATTCTTTAACACAGAGGGCTGTCATGTCTGGGTAATTAAATACATTCAAGGTTGAGACAGACAGATTTTTAATCAGTAAGAAGATCAGGGATTATGGGGAAAAGGCAGGAAGATGAAGATTAACAGAGCAGCCCATGATATTGTTGAATGGCAGAGCAAACTGGATGGGCTGAATGGTCTACTTCTACTCCCATATCTATAATTATTGTGCTAAAGAAAAGTACTTAAACTTCTACAACACTAGGAAGAGCTGCACATTGTGTCTGCGTCAATACTTTAAAAAAAAACAAATCGATAGATCCACTCCATCCACCCACCCTCCTCCATGCGCTTATCACAAAACAGTAAATGTTTTCTTTTCAAATTCACAGTCAATTCTCTTTCTAATGTTACCACAAAACTTGCCTCCTTTCAGGCAGCACATTGCAGCTCAGAACACTATGCTGCATTTCCTCTTGTCACCTCTTGTACCCTCAATCTGTGTTAGCTGATGACTGGCCCTCCTGATGAAGGGCTTTTGCCCGAAACGTTGATTTCGCTGCTCGTTGGATGCTACCTGAACTGCTGTGCTCTTCCAGCACCACTAATCCAGAATTTGGTTTCCAGCATCTGCAGTTATTGTTTTTACCTCCTGCCTCTGGCCACTGTTTCTTCCAATTTAATCTGCCACAATCCCTCGAGTTTGAACACGACTTGATCTTGATCTTCTCTCTTCCAAAAAGATACACTGCTTTTCCAGCCTCCCTACATACCTGGAGTCACCTCAGTCCTGATGTTATCCAAGTAAACCACCTCTGCACCCTCTCCAAAACCTGGACATCATTTCTAATGTGTGCTCTTCACAGCTGAATACAATACACTGACTGACCAGAGTCTAACTCATAATTTATAAAACTCTTTGCCGTGGTTCTATATTGTTTGACAAAAATCAAGGATTCCTTATAGTTTTAAACAGCTGTCTCAACTTTCCCAGTCATTAAAGTAAGGAAATAAAAGTTAAGTTACAAAATGGGGAACACTGAGATTTTGGTGTGTCGGCAAAGGTCGGAAAAGTAGGTGGGGTAAAAGAAAGGAGAAAAAAATGGCATAAAATTCAGGAACCAAGGTGTAAAGATGTGTAAGAGCTCAGACAAGACACCTCCGAAAAGATACAGCATCAATGGGACAGTTCAGGTTCCTGTTGTCATCATTTTAGAACATAGAACATTACACCACAGTACAGGCCCTTCAGCCCTCGATGTTGTGCTGATCTGTGGAACCAATCTGAAGCCAATCTAACCTACACTATTCCATTTTCATCCATATATTTATCTAATGACCATTTAAATGCCCTTATAACTGGCAAGTCTACTAATGTTGCAGGCAAGGCATTCCATGCCCCTACTACTCTCTGAGTAAAGAAATTACCTCTGACATCTGTCCTATATCTATCACCCCTCAATTTAAAGCTATGTGTCCTCATGCTAGCTACCATGAGCGAGGAAAAAGGCTCTCACTATCCACCCCATCTAAACTTTTGATTATGTTATATGTCTCAATTAATTCACCTCTAATTAACCTTCTTCTCTCGAACAAAAACAGCCTCAATTTCCTCAGCCTTTCTTCATAAGACCTTCCCTCCATACCAGGCAACATCCTAGTAAATCTCCTCTGAATCCTTTCCAAAGCTTCCACATCCTTCTTATAATGCAGTGACCAGAACTGTACACCATACTCCAAGTGCGGCTGCACAAGAGTTTTGTACAGCTGCAACATGACCTCATGGCTCCAAAACCCAATCCCTCTACCAATAAGACTTAACACAGTGTATGCCTTCTTAACAAACCTAACAACCTGGATGGCAACTTTCAGGGATCCATGTACATGAACACCGCGATCTCTCTGCTCATCGGCACCACCAAGAATCTTACCGTTAGCCCAGTACTGTTTATTTCTGTTGCTCCTTCCAAAGTGAATCACTTCACACTTTTCTGCATAAAGTTCCATTTTCCAACTTTCAGCCCAGCTATGTAGCTTATCTATGTCCGTCTGAAACCTGCAACATCTTTCGGCACGATCCGTAACTCCATTGACTTTAGTGTCACCTGCAAATTTACTAACCCATCTTTCTACGCCCTTTTTAATTGATCACTCGTCAGAAACCAGTTAACTCTGTGTTAGTTTATTTAAAACTGTAAACACATTATAAATTATGAAGCAGATGGTACAATAAAGAACCAATTTCTAGGTATGCAGCTCACAATACCCAGGGTCAGAAGTCACACAACAACAGGTTATAGTCCAACAGGCTTATTTGAAATCACAAGCTTTTTGACCGCACTCCTTTGTCAGGTGAAGTGACAAAAGAGTAGTGCTCCGAAAGCTTGTGATTTCAAATAAACCTGTTGGATTATAACCTGGTGTCATGTAACTTCTGACCTTGCCCACCCCAGTCCAATACCAGCAGCTCCACATCAGAATACCCAAAACAGACAAAAGGCCAGGCAGCGTCTCAACACTGGATACACACAGCATATGAAGTTCTTAATGACAAGGCTCACATACAACAGCTCCCACCTTATATTTCTCTGTTGCTTGCTTGATACTGGACATATGTGAGCAAGAAACAAAAAGAGAAATTGCTCGTGAAACTCAACAGGCTTGGAGGCATCTGTGGCTCAGTGGTTAGCACTGCTGCTTCACAGCATCAGGGACTCAGGTTCAATTCCAGCCTTGGGCAACTGGCTGTGTGGAATTTGCACATTCTCCGTGTGTCTGCATGGGATTCCTCCCACAGTCCAAAAAATGTGCAGGTTAGATGAATTGACCATGCTAAATTGTCCCTTAGTGTTCAGGGATGTGTAGGTTAGGTGCATTAGTCAGGGATAAATACAGGGTAGGGGAATGGGTCTGGACTCTTCGGAGGGTCAGTGTTGATCTGTTTGGCCGAAAGGCCTGTTTCCAAGCTGTAGGGGTTCTATGATACCTTCAAATCTATGATCCACAGTTCTTTGTTTTATCTATATGAGCAAGAGACCACTTGAAAATTATTCTATATAAATAAAAGAGAATTAGAGTCATCAAGTCATGCAACATAGGAACAGACCCTTTGGCCTACCACATTTATGCTGACCAACCAACTACACTAATTCCATTTACCTGCACTTGGTTCATAAGGTCCTATGCCCTGGCATTTTAAGTGCTCATCCAGATGATTCTTCAATTCTGTGATAGTACCTGCCTCCACCACCCTTTCTGGCAGCATGTTCTATATTTCTACCACCCCTGGGTGAAAAACAAACTCTCAGATTGCCTCTAAACTCCTTATCTTGAACTTAATACTGTCTGGAATTAGACACGTCTGCCATGGGAAAGAGATTATCGTGATCTACTCTGTCTAGAACTCTCATAATTTTGTATACCACAATCAGATCCAATTAATTTTACATTTTCTTTCTCTTTATGCTTTTGCTTTAAAAGGAGGCAGAGAAACATTCAAGGGAGTGGGGGATTGGACTAGGTGGTTTCCTCAAAGCGATTCGAAGGGACGCAATAGCCAGTTGTTGAATGTTCTCTGATTCTAAAAACCTCCTGAGCTCGGTTCTGAACACTGAGCTGTCACAAGGCAATACTCGAGAGCAAACTGTATGTTAGGAAGAAATGAGTTGGATCGAGAAGGGGGAGAAAAACATTGTGGAAAAAAAAAAGCCCATTACCAAAAAAAACACATTTCTGGAGTAAACATTTTTCAGACACTCCCTTGTGATTTTTTTTTGAAGTGTATGCTCCATTTTGAACAAGGTAAACTTGTTTTTATACCATGACAAATTGTCTTGAGGGGACATTATCAAAGGCTGCTTAAAATATACCATACTGATTGGCTCCGGTGAGATTGGACATCTTAATTAGAACCTATTAATTAAAGATATTTAAATAAACAACTACTGCATTACCAAATGATTCACTGCATGACCCTTTATGTAGATTTTTCCTACCTTTTCTCATATACCCTTCCCACTCAGTTTTAACTCAGTAAGTTCCAACCAAGGCTTTCTAACAGAGTGATGAAGTACTGTTGATATAAAAATAATGATTTTTTTTTTAAGATTAGATTCTCTATAGTATGGAAACAGGCCCTTTGGCCCAACAAGTTCACACTGATCCTCCCATTTCCCTACCCTATATTTACCCCTGACAAATGCACCTAACTCTACGGGCAATTTAGCATGGCTAATTTACCTGACCTAACATCTGTTGGATTGTGAGAGGAAACCAGAGCATCTGGAGGAAATCCACACAGACAGCTACCGAGGCAGGAATTCAACCCGGGCCCCTGGAGCTGTGAGGCAGCAATGTCACTGAGCCACTGCCACCACAAATTTGAATTCCTACAGCACCGTTTACAAGTTTGAAAAATCTCCAGGCATCCTTGAAGTCCATGAAGTACTTTAAAAGCCTAGTCACTCTTGCAGAATAAGAAATAAGAGGAGGCAATGGCATTGTAGTAATGTCACTGGCTAGTAGCCCAGAACGCCATGTTGGAGACGGACTGAATTCCACCGTGGGAGCTATGCAAATCTGAATTCACTAAAACACTTGCTTAATGTCCATTGTGGTTTGAAAAAAACTCCTGCTTCACTAGTGTCCTTCAGGAATGGAGAACCTGCTACCCACAGTCATGAGGCTGATCCCTAACTGACCCCTGGGCAAATAGGGATAGGTTCTGGATTAGTGGTGCTGGAAGAGCACAGCAGTTCAGGCAGCATCCAAGGAGCTTCGAAATCGATGTTACGGGCAAAAGCCCTTCATCAGGAATAGGGATAGGTATTAAAAGCTTGATAAGACAGTGCTGCCTATATCCTATGAATGTTTTTTTTTGAAAGGGAACCAATTTGTGCACAGTAAACTCTCAAACTCGAAAAGTTTGATGATCAACCAGATGATCCATTTGTAGGGAAGTTTTTTTTTCATTTATGGGATGTGGGCATCATTGGCGAGGCCAGAATTAATTCACCATCTGTAGTTGCCCTTGGGAAAGTGGTGGTGAGCTGGATTTTGACTCAGCGACAGTGAAGGAACGGTGATATATTTCCAAATCAGGATAGTGAGTGGCTTGGAGGGGAACCTGAATGTGGTGGGTTTCCCATTTATCTGCTGCCCTTGTCCTTCTAGACAGAAGTGGATTTGAGTTTGGAAAGCGCTGTCTGAAGATCTTTGGTGAATTTCTGCAGTGCACTTTGTAGATGGTACACACTGCTACAACTGAGTGTCAGTGGTAGAAGGAGTGGATGGTTGTGAATGTGAAGCCAACCAACCTGCTGCTTTGTCCTGGATGGTGTTGAGCTTCTTGAGTGTTGTTGGATCTGCCCCCATCCAGGCAAGTGGGGAGTATTCCATCACACTCCTTATCTGTGCCTTGTCGATGGTGGACAAGCTTTGGGGAGTCAGGTGGTGAGTTACTGGCCACAGCATTCCTAGCCTCTAACCTGCTCTAGTAGCCACCGTGTTTATGTGGAGAGTGCAGTTGAGTTTCTGGTCAATGACGACCTCCAGAATGTTGATCATGGAGGTTTCAATCAATATATTGCGGTGGTGTAGGTAGTATCCCTGTTTCTGAACGGGAAGCTCAGGGTTCAAGTCAAATTTGACAGCCAAGGAACATGCTTTCATAATGTAGCCAACTGGGTTGAAAGTCAACCTGTTAAAATGTTCCACAATATGTCAATTGTAGGCTATGAGCATAGGAGAGTCGTCTGGTCAACCATGATCAGATTGATTCCTCAAGCTACAGTTCTCTGGTTACAAGTTAAAGATGTATTCCAGGAAAAATCCAGCTTATGGAAACAGACATAAGGACGTTCTTTGACTGCCTCATGTGCCATTGATGCGGGAATAGAGAAGAAGTTATCATGAAGTTGAGTGAGGTATAAGTATTACTCAGGATGCTGGGGATAATATCCCTACTTTTCTTTCAAACAATATTCTGGGATTTTTCGTATCTACTGAAGAAGACAGGCTGAGTCTTGGTTTAACACACCAACCACGAGACAACAGCACTCCCTCAAAACAACACAAAATGTTTATTTTGATTTTCTATGAGGCTGGATCTCACAACCTTCTAGTTCAGAGGTGAGAGCGTTACCACTGAGCCACAGCTGACACTTAGATTACAGCAATCTACAAGAGCGATTTTGAACAGAAGGCAAGGAAAATATTTTCGTGCGGAGAGTGGTGTGGCTGTGGGATTCACTGCTGGGACCTGCAGGTGAAGCTGAAATAATGTCAATATTCGAGATTAGTTTGGAAAAGGGGGAAAACAAAAAAAAGGATAAGTAAATGGGAATAAGTACGAATGAAATAATTTGTTCTCTCGGCGTGTAAAAATTGAAATGGTCAAGCTGGACTAAATGGACCATTTAGAGCCAACATATAATATGAAAGACAATGGAAGTAGATTCAATTGGAACAAAACTAAATAAACTGGGAAGGAAAAATATCACGGGAATATGGAAAAAGGGAAGCGAAGTGGGACTAATAAGTAAATATGCCAAAGGTCTGATACAGGAACGATGGGCCAAATGGCCCCCTTCTATTTCATTATGTATATACTTCTTTTGTGGGGTAGAGCTGTAATGTGAAGCAAGCAATTCATTTTTTGTTTTTCCAAAAAAAAATCTTCTTCAAGAGATGCAAACAGTTAAAAGACTTTGACACCTTGTGTGGTAGTCATGGCAACAATAAAGGAATATTTACTGCTGTAAATGTATACGTGAAGGAACACAACAAAGGAGGCAAAAACAGGCCTTTGTTGGAACAGCGGTATGAAGGTAAGACAAAGGCAATGAGGCCCCATTTAAGGCACTTCACATGTTGCATCTCAAAGACGCAGAGTGAATGTTTTGCAGAACACCTCCGCTCTGACCATAGAAATGACCCTGACCGCCCAGCAGCTCACCCTTTCAATAAACCACCTTACTCTTATATTTCTTTCAATCTAGTCTATTGCATTTACTGCTCTTAATACGGTTTCCTTTACATTCGAAAAGGAAAACACAGACTGGGAATGACCATAACCTCCCAGTTTTCCATTTCAATAAATTACCTTGCTCCAGACAGGACCCATTCTCTCCCTTACACACCCTATTTACATCTCTTTTTCTCCTTCTCCACCATTTGCAACCACTTTGTCTTTTATACTGGACCTCCACAACATTTGCACTTTCGCTTCCTCCGCCACTTCTGTCAAAAATATTAAAAAAGCATTTTCCATTATGAGTTCTGAAGAGGAGCTCAGAAATGTAAACTCTGCTTTCTCTCCACAGACCTACTGAGTTTCTTCCGCGAGTTCTGCTTTTTTCCCATTTTCTAACATCTTTCAGTTCTGAAGGAGAGTCATTACCAGACCAGAAACGTTAACTCTCTTTCTCTCCCCACAGATGCTGTCAGATCTGCTGAGTTGCTCCAGCATTCCCGGTGTTTGTTTCAGTAGTTTTGCTGTTGTTCTGATGACTGATTGACTTGAGTTCCTGCCATTAATTGAGGTGCTCCTGGAGGTCTCCAGACATTAACCATTGTAACCTCATAGAAATTCAGTCGCAGGCTTTAGGCCCTGTCCTGCTCAGCCTGCTGAAGTAATTATAACACCTAAACATAAGCAGTTAACAACGACAAGTTTTTTGAAAATAATTATTTTCAATTAAAAAAAACTGTGGGGAACCAGAAAAGGCTGATGCTCTCTTCCCACTATTACTGAAATATCTTCACTTCCACACCACCTCCACATTCTTTTTTTACTCTTTCACAGCTCAGAAGGGGAAAAATAAGTTTGAAAGTAACAGTATCAAAAACATGTAATGTTCTGGCGACTTGGGTTCAAATACCACCGTGGCAGAGTCTAATGATGACTACAAATCTATTGCCAATTGTTGGAAAAATCCATTAGGAAGGAAACTGCCATCCCTACCTGGTCTGGCCTACATGTGACTCTAGACCCACAGCAATGTGGTTGCCTCTTATCTGCCTCTGGGCAATTAGAGATGGGCAATAAATGTTGCCCAGCCAGCGATACCCTCATCTTGGGAATGAATGAATAAAGAAAACAGAAACTGTTTGGGAAATTCATCACATCTGGTGGCATCCATGGAGAGAAAGCAAATTCAATGCTTAGGTCCAGCGACCCTTCATCAGAACTAGTAGTATCTGGTGAAAGGAGGTATGTATACTTGAAAACAGGGAGTGGAGGTAGCAGGGGGGCCGACGTGAGTGAGGAGATAGGTAGATATGGAGCCGAGAGGGAGAGAAGACAAAGGGGTAATGGTAAGCCAGAAAAGAGTCCAGAAATATGTGAAAATGGGTTGGCTGTGCTAAAGGCATGACGTGATGACAAGTCATAGAGTCATAGAGCACAGAAACAGACCCTTCAACCCAACCAGTCCATGCTGAACATAATCCCAATCTAAACAAAAATATGGATCACTTCACAAATTTCCAGGGGTGTACAGGGGTAAAAGACATGGATGAAAGAGCTCAGGCACTAAAATGATTGAACTTGATATTGAGTCCAGAAGGCTATGGGGCCCTCAAATGGAAAATAAGATGCTGCTCTTCCAGCTTGCACTGGACTTCACTGGAGCATTACAGCAGGCCCAAGATAGAAATGTTGGTGTAATGTTGAAGGCAACTGGAAACTTTTTCAAAAGAAACAGTAATACTTAGAAATGAAGATAATGGCCATTCTCCATTTTGAATTGCAGAAGACAAGTCAAATGAGTTTGTCTCATTCATCTGTTTTACTGCTTTTTCCTTCTGGGAGGATGTGGGTGTGGTGATTGTAATGAGGTCAGGCAGGTGGACCTCATAGAATGTGAGTTCCCTGATATGGGCTGTTAATCTGGTCCAATCAGGGAGCCCTGGCTGACAGATATAAACAGGAGTGTCAGAGGTTCTGTTCACTCTGAGAGCTGGGTCCAGGGAAGCTGGATTAGTACTATGCGTGTGTAAATAAAGGGTAGATTGTGATGGATACCAGCCTCTGTCGAGTTATTTCAGTGGGCACCATTGGCTGGTCCAACATTTATTGGCCCTCCTTAGTTGCCTTTGAGAAGGTGGTGGTGAGCTGCCTTCTTGAACTGCTGCAGTCCGTATGCTGTAGGAACATCCATAATGCTGTTCGGCAGGTAGTTCCAGGATTCCAATTCAGTGATGGCGAAAGAACAGCGATGTATTTTCAAGTCAGGATGGTGAGTGACTTGGAGGGGAACTTCCAGGTATATATTCCTATGCTGCCCTTGCCCTCCTAGATGGTAGTAGATGTGGTTGGTGCTGTGTAAAATCATAGAGTCATACAGTACAGAAACAGACCCTTCTTCCCATCTCCTCCAGGTTGACCAGATTTCCAAAACGAAACTAATCCCATTTGCCTGCATTTGGCCCATATCCCTTTAAACCTTTCCTATCCATTTACCTGTCCAAATAGTCTTTAAGTGTTGCAGCTGTGTCTGCATCTACCACTTCCTCTGGCAGTTGTAAAAGTTGTCCCTCAGTTCCCTTTTAAATCTTCCTCCGCTCACCTTAAACCTTAAATAGCTTTGGACTCCCCTACCCCAGGGAACCGACCTCGACTATCCACCCTATCCATGCCTTTTGTAAGTCCCTGTAAGGTCACCCTTCAGCTTTCAATGCTCCAGAGAAAAAAGTCCTAGCCCCTCCTTATAACTCAAACCCTGGGGTCACTGTGCACCAGCAATGGAAGGAAGGAACATTCATGATGGCAAATGGGGTGGCAAAGAAGCCGACACCTTTGTCCTAGTCTCAGTTGGAGAGGCAAGCAGCCTGATTCTAATGATGCTGAGATGTGAGCTGCCTTTGGACAGGGGGCAGGATCCAGCAGTTTGTTCATAAAAATATTAATGAGGCCCCAGGCCTGATTTTAGACTTTGGCTGGAGTGCACTCTGTCAGCCGTATGCCAAGTCTAAAATAGGCCAAAACCAACATCTTCCCCAATGATTCCTCTCTGTCTGCAGTTCCACATTGCTGCAAAGATTAGCGACAACACATCACTGATAAATATCCTCACTACTCTTCAATGACTGTATTATTACCTCCACAAGAGACTGCCAGTTACACTATCCTCTGCACTGCTATAGCAAGAGATGGAGGAGGGGAAAACCCACAGAAGGAAAAATTAGGAGAGAGAGACACAGAGGTCAGAAACATGTTAGGGAAGGAGAAGGAAGGAATAAAATCAAAGGAAGGCTTGCATTTATGTAATGCCTTTCACAACCACATGATATTCTAAAGTACTCCATAAACAATAGTGAAACTAAGTACAATCACGTGTACTCCAGGAAATGTGACAGCCAATTTGTATACAGCAATGAACAATAATAATAACCAGATTACTTACTTGTTTGTTGAGGGATAAATAATGATGAGAGAGAGAGAGAGAGAGAGACAAACGCACACATACAAACTCACAGAGACAGAGAGGCACAGATGCACCTACAGACACAAGTAGAGATAGATGAGAAATGGAGCCACAATCTCTCTCACTCACAGCCCCCCACACATACACACAACTGGTAATAAACCCAACACTCTTGGTGTTCACTTGGGTTTGCAAGGTGAGCAGTGTATGTGCACGCAGTGCGGCCCATTCTTCATTTCATCTGCATGCCAAACACAGAATTGCTCATTCGATTAATTAACAACATCCCCAGCTAGAAGAAGCCTGCATGAAGGAAACCCCACTGGCCCAGGCTGGCATGCCTCATCATGTAGCACTGAAAATAGAGGAAGGCACGGCTTGTATTTTCCAAAGCTGTTTCACGTGTTAATTAAATCAAGAGGATATCACACACACACATACACACACACACACACACACACACACACACACACACACACACACACACACACACACACACACACAAAATCTGGTTAGGATTTCCTTAATTCTGTTTATAGAAAAGATTTATCCTTTAAAACAAAACTGTTTTCTTTGGCACTTTGAGACATACACAGTCCTAAGCTGTTGTTATAACTCATTGCTTGTGCTATGCTGAAAAATAACTTCACGTGGGGTCAGTTTACAAACTCAGTTTTGTAGATTTGACTTATGTCAGTCTGAATTCTAGCTTTTTACCTACAAGCTAATCCCTCATTTTATGCTAGAGAGTTCAGCACTTCTAGTCTGAATAGGAAGGCTTTGGGTTCAAGACCCATTCCCGTGATTTCACCCCAAGAACCCAGCCTCCTACCAATGCTGAGGGAAGGTCAGAGGTGGCATCTTCAGGAGGTGGCATTAAGCCAAAGTCTCATCTTCCCTCGAGGGCAAAAGTTGAAAGGTCCCACAACATATCTCTGAAGATCAGAGTGTTCCCCCAATGTTTAGAAGTTTATTTTTGAAGAAAATGTTTGCAGAGTCAGGGTGGGGGAGTGAGCAGAAAGCAGAGGCGTGGACAGACAAATTGAAAAAATCTTTCAAAAAGCTGGCACATGATTGATAACTTCCCTCCCCCTCTTCAAAATTATACCGTGTAATTTATGCCTCGCTACATGTTTATGTAACTGAGAAGGCAAACAGGCGCCTCAGTTAAATGTCTACTCTGGCCTGGGTTCTTACTAAGCATTCGGATGGTGACAGATCAGCATCTGTAACTCTCCAATTAATCACAGTCGCTCTGCTGGACTCTGTGGAACTGACCCCTGGTCAGCACTTGGCTATAAAAGATCAAGGCATGGTTAAGTGACAAAAGTGACAAAAATGGATTATGCAAACATTATAGACTTCAGGGATTGTGAGAGTTCTAACATTGTTTCAGCCTGCAACTTCTTAAACTGTCTCAAATCCATTGAAGGGTTAGAACCCTCAATTTGTCCATTATACTATACATTGCCTAAAACACTACTCATCAAAGCATGTCAATAATTAAGGCTTTCTACATGTGTTTACTCACAAACATTTCCAATTTTAACATTTTGAGTCAATAGTTTGGAAGGTCAAGAAGGCATATTGTTTATCATTCCTATTATTTTATAAATGGTTTTTTTTGTCATATAAATGTTTTGTTTAGGAGCAATTTGTGTTCCCCAGTTTAATGTACAACATCTGTAACATTGGTTTTCTTTGGAGTTTATATGAATGCAAAGATTCTAGGAAATAAATCCAGCTGGATGTAGATTGCAAAATTAAAAGAGCGATACAATGAAGTTTAAAAAGTATGATGCTTGTTTGATTGCAAAGAAGTGGCAGATGAAGTACAACATGAGAATGTGTAAGGTCATGCACTTTGATAGGAAGAATAGAGGCATGGACTATATTCTACATGGGTAAAATATTCAGAAGTCTGAAGTGCAAAGACACTTGGGAGTTCTAATCCAGGATTCTCTCAAGGTAAACTTGCAGAATGAGTCAGTAGTAAGGAAGGCAAATGCAATGATGGCATTTATTTTGACAGAACTTCAATCTAAAAGTGGAAATGTACTTCTCAGGCTCCATACTGGAGGTGTAGTGGACAGTGAAGAAGGTTACCTCGGATTACAATGGGACCTGGATGAGATGGGCCAATGGGCTGCAAAGTGGCAGATGGAGTTTAATTTAGAGAAATGTGAGGTGCTGCATGTTAGGAAAGCAAATCTTAGCAGGACTTATACACTTAATTGTAAGATCCTAGGCAGTGTTGCTGAACAAAGAGACCTTGGAGTGCAGGTTCATAGCTCCTTAAAAGTGGAGTCACAGGTAGATAGGGTAGTGAAGAAGGTGTTTGGTATGCTTTCCTTTATTGGTGAGAGTATTAAGTACAGGAGTTGGGAGGTCATGTTGCAGCTGTACAGGACATTGGTTACGCCACTGTTGGAATATTACGTGCAGTTCTGGTGTCCTTCCTATCGGAAAGATGTTGTGAAACTTGATTTACAAGGATATTGCCAGGGTTGGAGGATTTGAACTACAGGGAGAGGCTAAACAGGCTGGGGCTGTTTTCCCTGGAGTGTCCGAGGCTGAGGGGTGACCTTATAGAGGTTTACAAAATTATGACAGGCATGGTTAGGGAAAATAGACAAAGTCTTTTCCCTGGGGTTGGGGAGTACAGAACTAAAGGGCATAGGTTTAGGGTGAGAGAGGAAAGATATAAAAGAGACCTAAGGGGCAACTTTTTCACGCAGAGGGTGGTACGTGTATGGAATGAGCTGCCAGAGGATGTGGTGGCGGCTGGTACAATTGAAACATTCAAGAGGCATTTGGATGGGTATATGAATAGGAAGGGTTTGGAGGGATATGGGCCGGGTGCTGGCAGGTGGGATTAGATTGGGTTGGGATATCTGGTCGGCATGGACAGGTTGGATGGAAGGGTCAGTTTCCATGCTGTACATCTCTATGACTCTATGACAACTTTTTCACGCAGTGGGTGGTGCATGTATGGAATGAGCTGCCAGAGGAAGTGATGGAGGCTGGTACAATTGCAACATTTAAAAGGCATCTGGTTGGATATACGAACAGGAAGAGTTTAAAGGGATATTGGCCGGGTGCTGGCAGATGGGACTAGATTGGTTTAGGGTATCAGGTAGGCATGGATGAGTTGGACTGAAGGGTCTGTTTCCATGCTGTACATCTCTATGACTCTAGACTCTATAAGGCTCTAGTCAGACCACATTTGGACTATTGTGTGCAGTTTTGTGCCTCATATCTCAGGAAGGATGTACTGGCCGTGGAGCAGGTTCAGAGGAGTTTCACGAGAATGGTCCCAGGAATGAAAAGCTTAACATATGAGGAATGTTTGAGGACTCTGGGGTTTATACTCGATGGTGTTTAGAAGGATGAGAGAGGTTCTAATTGAAACTTACAGAATGCTGAATGGCCTGGACAGAGTGGATCTTGGGAAAATGTTTGCATTGGTAGGAGAGACTAGGACCTGAGGGCACAGCCTTAGAGTAAAGGGAAGACATTTTAGAAGGGAGATAACAGACACCTCTTCAGTCAGGGAGTGGTGAACCAATGGAATTCATTGCCACAGAAGGCTGTGGAGGTCAGGTGATTGAGTATATTTAAAGGGAGGTGGCATCATTGGCAAGACCAGCATTATTGTCGTACACCTAATGCACTGAAGGAGGCGATAGTTAGCACTTGAGTATTTGTAGGCATTTTCAGAGTCAACTGACATTGCTCTGGTTCTGTTGTCACATTTGGTCAGATCAATGGTGTGGCGGATTTACTTCCCTACTTAACAAACCAGATGGAGTTTTACAACAATCTGTTAATTTCCTGGCGTGCTGAGTATTTTGATTCAGATTTACTGGTTTATTAGTCCACTAACAAAACTACAATGCAACCATCTCGTTCCCTCCCTCTGACAATGTTGGGGTGCAGTTGCCAGTAACTAGAATTAACAGGCCATTCAGCCCCACTAGTCTCTGTGCCATTTAATGTCCATGAGATCATATAGTTTCAATTATATTCAGCCAAACTGTTTCCATATACTTCTTTCCTTCACCCGTCCATTCAGCGAAATTGTTAATTTTGACAGTTCTTCGGTCTCAATCACTGATATCAGAAGATTTCAACCCTCTACACCATATTTCCACAATGCACCTCGTAGATAGTACACACTTCTACCCCTGAGTGTCAGTAGTAGAGGGAGTGATTATTTGTGGATGTTGTGCCAATCAAATGGGCTGCTTTGTCCTGGATGGCGTTGAGATTCTTGAGTGTTATTGGAGCTGCACCCATCCAGGCAAGTGGGGAACATTCTATCACACTCCTGACTTGTGCCTTGTAGATGGGTGAACAGCTCTTGGGAATAAGGAGGTAAGTTACTTATTACAACATTCCAAGCCTTTGATCTGTGCTTGTTGCCACTGCATTTAGGTGGCGAGTCCAGTAGCTGAAGATGGTTGAGTCTAGGACACTAACCTGAGGAACTCCTGAACAGATGTCCTGCAGCTGAGATGACAAACCTCCAACAGCTATAACCATCTTCCTGTGTGCCAGGTATGGCTCCAACCAGAGGAGGCTTTCCCCATGATTTTGTTTATGAGAGATCCTTGATGTTACACTCGGTTAATTGAGGCCTTAATGGCAAAGGCAGACAACATCTCTTTGAATATTTGTTAGAAAAGAGTCTGTATCAAAGGTAGGTGAATGGAGATGGATTACAAAAAATAATGATCTCATTCTATCTTTGAAAAGACCCAAGGAGCTGTTCTTCATCAAAGGCCCTATGCTACCAAAGTGAGGACAGAAAGAGTTGTCCCAGTGGCCAAAATTTATCCCACAACCAATAGCAAAGGTAGATTATCTGATCTGAAAATGTGTTGCTGGAAAAGCGCAGCAGGTCAGGCAGCATCCAAGGAGTAGGAGAATCGACGTTTCGGGCATGAGCCCTTCTTCAGGAATGACAAGAGTGTGCCAAGCAGGCTAAGATAAAAGGTAGGGAGGAGGGACTTGGGGGAGGGGGCGTTGGGAATGCAATAGGTGGAAGGAGGTTAAGGTGAGGGTGATAGGCCGGAGTGGGGGTGGGGCAGGAGAGGTCAGGAAGAAGATTGCAGGTTAGGAAGGTGGTGCTGAGTTCGAGGGTTGGGACTGAGACAAGGTGGAGGGAGGGGAAATGAGGAGGGGAAATGAGGAAACTAGAGAAATCGGAGTTCATCCCTTGTGGTTGGAGGGTTCCTAGGCGGAAGATGAGGCGCTCTTCCTCCAGCTGTTGTGTTGCTATGGTCTGGCGATGGAGGAGTCCAAGGACCTGCATGTCCTCAGTGGAGGCAGAGGAGATGATCTGGGGTGTGCAGTGAGAGAGGGACTCACTGAATTCCTTGTAGAGGGAGGAAGAGAGCTTCTTCAAGGAAGGCATCCTTGCAAGAGGATTCGCAGTAGGTTAAAATCTTCTAGGAGAAAGTGAGGACTGCAGATGCTGGAGATCAGAGCTGAAAATGTGTTGCTGGAAAAGCGCAGCAGGTCAGGCAGCATCTAGTCCTCACTTTCTCCTAGATTATCTGATCACTCATCTTACTGACTGACTTTAGCCCACATAAGACGTAGGAACTGAAGCAGGCCACTCGGCCCATCAATTCGGCTGTGTCATTGAATGAGATCATGGTAGATCTGATAATCTTCAGCACATGCTTTTTCCCCAGAATCCTTGAGTCCCTTAATGATTAAAATCTGAGTGTCTCAGCCTTGAATATGCTTAAGGTCTCAGAGATGGCAACTCTCCGCACTGGAGAACTCCACTGATTCACAGCCCTCGCAGAGAAGAAATTTCTCCTCATCTCTGTCGTAACTGGGCCACCCCTTATTCTAAGACGATGTCCTCTGGCCCTAGACTCTCCATACCTACCCTGCCAAGAATCTTATATTGCAATAAGATCTTCCCTCATTCTTTAAAACTGCAATAATACAGGCCCAGCCGACTCAACCTCTTGTCATTGGAGAGTCCCTCCATATCTGATACAACCTAGTAAACCTGCTCTGGACTGCCTCTAATGTCCGTTTATATTTTCTGACATAAGGGACCTAAAACTGTTCTGAATTTGACTAGTGCTAATATCATTTGAGCAAGACTTCCACATTTTTACTCCATTCCTTTTAAATTGAAAGCCAGCATTCCATTTGCCTTCCCTCCTACCTGCTGAGCCTGGATGCTGGCTTCTTGTGATGTATGCACGAGGGCCCCCAAATCCCTCAGTACCACAGCTTTCAGCAGTCTTTTTCATTTAAATAATATTCCATTCCTCCAATCTTCCTGACAAAGTGCATAGACTCGCAATTTCCCCGAATATATTCCACCTGCCAAGTTTTTGCCCACTCACTTGATCTGTCTATATCCCACTGAAGACTCTTTGTAGCATCCTCAGTGCATGCCTTCCCATTTTCTTTTATGATGTTTGCAAACTTGGTTGCCAGGGTTGGAGGATTTCAGCTATAAGGAGAGGCTGAACAGGCTGTTTTCCCTGAAGCATCGGAGGCTGAAGGGTGACCTTATAGAGCTTTACAAAATTATGAGGTGCATGGATAGGGTAAATAGGCAAAGTTTTTTCCCTGGGTGCAGAACTAGAGGGCATAGGTTTAGGGTGAGAGGGGAAAGATATAAAAGAGACCTTAGGGCAACTTTTTCACACAGAGGGTGGTATGGGTATGGAATGAGCTGCCAGAGGAAGAAGTGGTACAATTGCAATATTTAAGAGGCATTTGGATGGGTATATGAATGGGAAGAGTTTGGAGGGATATGGGCCGGGTGCTGGCAGGTGGGACTAGATTGGGTTGGGATATCTGGTCAGCATGGACGGGTTGGACCGAAGGGTCTGTTTCCATGCTGTATATCTCTATGACTCTAAGTACATGGATGATGATGGGATAGTGAAGGGGGATGGGCTTAGATTAGTTCACAGGTCGACACAACACTGAGGGCCAAAGGGTCTGTTTTGCACTGTATTGTTCTATGTTCTATGTTCTATTTCCATCAAGTCATCCATATATGTTGTAAATAATTGTTCCTGTGGTACTCCAGGAGTTTCAGGTTGCCACCCTTTATCACAAACCACTTATTTTCTACTTCTTAACCAATCCTTATCCATGTTAACATACTGTCTCCAACACCAGGGGCCCTAATCTTATTAAATAGTACTCTATGCGGTAGTTTATTAAATATCTTTTGGAAACCCACAGGTATTACAAATACTGGTTCCTCTTGTTATCCTGCTTGTTATCTTCTCAAAGAATTCTAATAACTAGGTAGCATCCTTGCCTCCAGGTCAATAATCCTGAGTTGTTGTCATGATTTCAAGGAAGTTACACACATATCATGACCAAGGAGCTTGAATAGTAAACTGCAAATATTCCTTTAAATAAACTGAAAGAACTGCTGTAAATCAGAAACAAAAAAAAACTGAAATTGCTGAAGAAGCTCAGCAGGTCTAGCAGCATCTGTGAAGAGAAGTTAGAGTTAATGTTTCGGGTTAAGTGACCCTTCCTAAGATATTTCTACTGTGGCTATGGCAGAGAGTAAGAACGTGAGAGATTCCAAGTCAGCTTTGTGGTGGAAAATACTGTTCGACACTCCACCACCATTCTCCCTTGTTCCAGACCGAAGACATCATGTATAAGTGCACAGAAAATTCAGAGGCCCTAAGTGAACTGTAATACACCACAATAACCATCCCATTGATACTTTTGGGAACTTGCTGTGCTCTAACGGCTTGCTCTTATCCCATGTACAACAGTGACAGGAACTTTGAAATAATATCATTGCCTTGAAGCGCTTTTGAATGTCCTGCACGATGGTGTAAAAACCCACCACAATCCAAAGCTCCTCACTTGAATTCTCTGCATCCCCCAGCTTCACAATGGTGCGGCTCCTTATCTTCACAATCTCCTCTTCTTACATTAGCCTATTCCAGTTACTACTATGAGGAATACATTTTCCGATCATTGCACGCTAGCACGGAAATGCGCTCTTGGGGACACCCATCAGGAAATTGTAACCTATGATTTTCCTTCCATGAAATTTCTGAAGTGGAAAGCATGGAACCTGTTTGCCCATGAGAACAAGCCTGCATCAGGACTGCAAAATCAGAAATGTAACCATTCTCACCACTCCTCCATTCTTTTCATTTATCCTCCAGTTTCCAATCCTTTCCACTCTCAAAAATGGGTACTCAGCTGATTCCTGGGATGATGGCTTTTGTCTTATGAGGAAATATTGCACACATTGGGCCAGTACTCATTAAGAGGTTTCAGGAGACAACTGGGTAGCAAGTTGAGAAGAGTTTTGCACTGGGTGGAATGGTAGCTTAGTAGTTGGCACGACTGCCTCATAGCACCAGGGAGTGAGGCTCAATTCTTGTCTGGAAAAGGAAATTCCAAACCTTGATGACTCTCTGACAAAAGAGATTCAGGTTTAAATACGGGAGGTACTTACTTATAAATACTGCCCCTACTTCTGATGGAAAACACACTCTTGAGCCTTAACCCTGTCAAGCCCTCGCGGAATCTTTAGTGTTTAAGTAAAATCACCTCCTGTTCTTAGAATCATAGAATCCTACAGTCCAGATAGAGGCCATCTGGGCCATCAGTTTGCACGGTCCCTCCAGAAAGCATCCCACCTCAGACCCACCCAATCCCAGTAACTCCACCTTTATAATGACTAACCCACCTAGCCTACACTAACACGATCAGGGCAATTTAACATAGCCAATCCAACTAACCTGCAAACCCACACTGACACAGGGAGAACATGCAAATTCCTCTGAGTGGGATGCTCCCTGAAGGATCAGTACAGACTCAATGGGCCAAATGGCCTCTATCTGCACTATAAGGATGCTATGATTCCGAGAATAAGAGGTGATCCCATTGAAACACTGACGATTCCAAGAGGTCTTGACAGGGTCAACAGTGTGTTTCCCCTCCAAGTAACTCGGAAGAAGAGGGCAGCATTTAAGATAAGGATCTCCCATATTTAAGTTGGAGATGAGGAGGATTTTTTTTTCTGTTGGAGGGTCATCCACATTTGGAATTCCCTTTCCCAGACAGCAGCAAAGACTGGGCCATTGAGTATATTCAGGGCTAAGTTAGAAAGATTTTTTTTGTAGACGAGGAAATCAAAGGGTTACAAACAGGAAAATGGAGTTAAGGCCACAATCATATCTGCCAGGATCATATCAAGTGGAGGACCAGACTCAAGGGGCTGAATTTCCTACTCTCGGTCCTATTTCTTCAGAGCTTACATAGATGAAGGATTTGGTCCTTCATCTGGAGCTATCTTTTCAAGGAAACATGTGGGAGACCATTCTAGATGCAGCACCAGACATACCAAAAATGAGATGCCAACCTGGTGAAACTCCAACTCATGTCTTTGTACATCCTAAGTGACAAAGACAGCATGTGATACACAAAGCTCAGCGATCCCACAAATATCTGATCAAATGTTGTCTGGCCACACCCAGTTATAAATGGCAATGGTCAAATAAACAACTAACTAGACTTTACAATTTTGAAAGTTGCCCAGAATGCCCTGTCCACAGAAAACATTAAAAAATCCAATCCAGTCTGTTATTTGACCAGTACGATACTCTCAATCATCAGTAAAGTAAATGGAAGATGTCATCAGGAGCACTATCAAGAGGCATTTACATTGCAATAACCTTCTCACTGATGCATAGTTTGCATTACGCCAAGGCTACTCAGCTCCTGACCTTATTAGAGCCTTGCTTCAAACATGGACAAATGAACTGAATTCTAGAGGTGAGGTGAAAGTGACAACCTCACCAGAGTTGAGGTGAAAGAGTCCAAGACCCAACCATCTTCAGCTGCCTTACCGATGCCCTTCCCTCCATCATAAGGTTGGAAGTGGGGAAGTTCACTAATGATTGTATAATGTTCAGCACCGTTTGTGACTCCTCAGAACTTGAACTAGCCTGAGTCCACATGTAACAAGGCCTGGACAATATCTAGGCTTGGGCTGATGAATGGCAAGTAACATTTATATTATACAATAACCATGTCCAACATGAGAAAATTTGACAGCCCAAACTCTCATTGCCATTCACTTGAGTTACTGTAATAGAATCCTCTATGATCAAGAAATACAGGAAATCATTACTCGAAATGGAACTGGTCTTACTATGAAAATAGTGTGACAAATGCAGGCTCAGTATTCTGTGATCAGTAACTCATATTCTATCTGTCCAAAGACTATTCATTATATCAAAGGCACAAGTCAGGCATGTGATGGAACATTCCCCACTTATTTGGATGAGCTCCAAAAGCACTCAAAATGTCCAACGTCATCCAGACTAAAGTGTCACCACAGCACCGTAATTATTCAATGATACTAGCAGACCTACTGAGTTTCTCTAGCATTTTCTGATTTATTTCAGATCTCCACCATCCACAGTATGTTGCTTTTATTTAAATATTCACCCCCTCCAACAGAAATGAATAGTGGCAGCGGTGTTCATTACGTACATGATGCACTGCACAATTTGTCAAAGTTTCCTCAACGGCATCTCCTGAACCCTTGACCTCTACCACCTCGAAGGAAAAGGTTGAGTTGCGTGGGAACATCACTAACTGCAAGTTATCCTCAAAGCTTCACATTATTGTGACTAAGAAATATATAATTGTTCCTTCACAATCATGGGACAAAACCCTGAAGCTCTCCTAACAGTTTCGTGGGTCTACCTATAATACACAGACTGTAGTGTTGAACATTAGATTGACAAGGTCATTTAGGTATGGGCTAAAAGTGGTGACCTAAGTAGCCATGAACTACGAACAACCCACTATTTACTGGGCCGGAGCTAGACACCAATCACAAAGACATCTTACTGATAACCTGACATGGTCAAATAGCTTGGCAATGTGTCCACAAGAGAAATAGTATTAATTACAAGCTATCATTTGATGCAAGTAATAGTATTAATGCATTTTTTCTGCTTCTGAATGTCAGGTAAGGCAGACCTGCAAGTTCTTCTTAACAGTGATGACACGCTATTGTTCCCTCATGTTGTGCAATGTTAAAGATGGAGAAAGCCGTTAAGGAAATTAAGTTTCCCATATTGTCATTTGTGCCAGGTATGACTTCAACCAGTTATCCTCCCGAATCCCACTGGGGGTCCAGTTCCACTCAGGCTTCCTGATTCCACACTTGGTCAATGTTTACAACAGTCGCCTTCATTTCCCTTCTGCACTCATTTGCACCAAGATGTACTGAAGGAAAAGATCAGAGAGAGCATCAGTGATCAGGTTGATGTTGACTGAATGCCACTAGGTGGCACTGTCAACAGCAACCATCATCACTTTGCTGATGATCAAGAGTAGATTGATGGAACAGTCATTGGCCGGGTTGGATTTGTTTAGCTTTTTTGTGTACAGGACGTACCTATGCAATTTTCCCCATTTCCAGGTAGAAACCAGTGTTGTAGCTGTACTGGAATAGGTTGGTTAGGGGCATCATTAATTCTGGAGAATAAATCCTCAGTACTGTTGCTGGAATGTTCTCAGGGCCCACATCCCTTGCGGTATCAAGTGCCTTCAACTTTTATTTAATATACTGTCACTTGTACCGAGGTATAGTGAAAAGTGGATAATGGCACCAAATTTCGGTGCCATCTTGGATTACAGAATAAATGAATTAATGAATTGTATAAATACCAAAGTGTTGAATAAATTAATATTAAATTGATATTACTAGAACTGAAACAACTTCAAAAGTTCATCTTTCCCTCTCTGTAGCCTTCACCCTCTCTGCTCCCCCTGTTACCGCTGTCCGACATCGCACCCCTGCCTCCCCCCCCTCCCCCAAGAGTCCTGGTAGTGTGCCCCTTTCCTGCCACCACTGGCACCATCACCTCCACATCCACCATCTCCAAGCTGGAGACGGTCACGCTGCATGAATCCTGTAGCTCCTCCGATATTGGAAATCGGCTCATTTTTCCGATGCCGTCACCCGAGGTGGAGTGGGGATGAAGATGCATGGGGGAGGGGGTGGAGGGGTCTGGCCTCCCACAAGAGGAGGTGACCCCAGGGCAACCAAAACAAAAAATATGACCGGGCTGGAAAGACACCAATGAAGCTGCGTGGATATGACAGAACCCATGGCATGAGCCATGAGTGACCGAGCAGGCGCTCAGGAGCCAAATGCAACACAGCCCTTCGCCACCATCTTGGGAACTTCTCTTGACTTTGTGTGGAATTGGCTGAAGGCTGGCATCTGCAATATTATGGATATGTGGAGGAGGCCAAAATGGATCATCGATTTGACACTTGTGGCTGAAGATTTTCCCAAATGCTGATATGCCAGACTCAATGATCATCGAGGGTGGGGACATTTGTGGAGTCTCCTCCATCTGTGAATTGTTTAATTGTCCACTATTCATATCAGGATTTCAAAGCTTAGATCTGATATGTTGGCTGTGTGATCATTTAGTTCTGTCTGTTACTGCTGCTTACACTGCACAGCATGCAGGCAGTTCTTTTTGTAGCTTCACCAGGATGACTACCCATTATTCGGTATGCCTTGTGTTGCTCTTGGCTTTGATAGTAATGGGAGAGTGGGGGAGATGCGAGGCAATGACATTGCCAATTGTGTTGGGATATAATTCTGCACTGCTGGTGGCCGACAGCATGTCATGGATGCTCAGTGTTCAGTTGCTGAATCCATGCAAAATCTATCCTATATAGTACAGTAGTATTCTACACAACAATATGGAGGGAATCCTCATTGTAAAAGTAGAAATTTATCTGCAAAAGGACTCTGGAATGGTCACTCTTAATGATACTGTTGTGGACAGATGCATCTGCAAGAGGTATATTAATAACGACGAGGACATGTATGTTTTTCCCTTGGTTTCCCTCAACATTCGCCACATAGACCTATGTCCTTAAGGACTTGACCTGCTCAATCAGTAGTGTTGCTGTTGAGCCATCTTTGGTGATAGATGTTGGTGATCCCCATCCAGAGTACATGTATGGCATTTCCACTTCCAATTCCTTGGTCAATGGGATGGCTAATTATTTCTTTTATCAGATTTTGTAGGATTTAAGGTACAACTTAGTGGCTTCCCATGCCATAAGCGGAGGGAAGTCATATGTTTCACAATCTATTCTGAAGAAGGGTCACTGGACCCAAAACATTAACTCTCATGTTAGCATGACAGCAATATGGTTATTGAAATGACAAGCAACCATGAAGTCAGGATCATTCCTACAGACAAGGCAGAGGCGTTCAATAAAGCACTGACCCAGCTGCACTTTGTCTCCCAGTGTAGAGGGGACCACAGTGTGAGCAGTGAATACAGTAGATTAGATTTAAAGCAGTACATTTAAAAAGCTTGCTCATTTGGAAGGGGTGTTTAAAACCTTGGACAGTTAGGAGGGTGTAGGTGAATGCGTGGATGTTCCACCTTCTGCAATTGCATGGGAAGATTGCATGGGGGACCGACAAAGTGTTAGGAATTGATCAGGATGTCACGGAGGGAACAGTCCCTGAAAAATGCTGACAGTGAAGGGGAGGGAAAGATGTGGTGCCTTGCTGGAGGAGATAGAAATGGTGGACGATGATAATTTGAATGTGAAGACTGATGGGGTGGAGACTGAAGGCAAGGGGAATCTATGAAGGTTATTTGATGAAGGGGAGGAAGGGATGAGGGCAGAAATGCAGGAGATGTGTTGGACACAGCTCAGAGCCCACAGCAGCAGGTCACTTACAGAAAAACGAGGTCACATTGACACACCACCTTGTAAGGTGGCATAATTGGAATAAAAATTACAAAGATGGAGAAAGTGGGAGAATGGAATGGAGTCCTTTCAGGAAGCAGGGTGTGATGAAGCGTTATCAAGGGAACTGTGGAAACTTTACCTGACCAAAACGTGAACTTGGTTTCTCTCTCCACAGATAGTTCCAGACCTGCTGAGCTTCTCCAGCAATTTCTGTGTTTGTTTTTTAATCATTTCCTTGATTTCACCACTCAGTCCCAGAATCATTCCGATAAATTACTAAAGAACAGGCTTTTGTGAACCTTGAGCCAAAACGTGTAACAAATACAAGTATGATTAAGACTGAATAGTCCTAGTTCAAGTCAAACCCAGTGGGCACAGAGTGAATACCCTTAACATTTGTAAATTCTCAGCATATCAATGTTTTGAAAGGTGAAGTTCCCAGAGGAAATTACAATATTCCATGTAGAGACTCCCCAGTGATCTGAGGATATCTTCAATTTATGAATTAAAATTGATATGGTATTCACTCCTGCAAAAGATTTCCTGATCTACCACTTACAGGAAGAGTTTATTAGAAAACAGGTTTATGCTTTAGTGAAAACACCGTAAAAACTAAGTTGTTTTGGTTCTAACCATACATTATCTGGATATATTGAATTCAGTTATACAACCTGCCAAATGGTTGAGCTTGAATTTAGAACCACTGGCCTGTTAACAAAGTACCATGACCATTACAAACAAAAACAGAAACTGCTGGAAAAGCTCAGCAGGTCTGGCACTATCTGAGGAAGGGTCACTCGACCCAAAACGTTAACTCTGATTTCTCTTCACAAATGCTGCCAGACCTGCTGAGCTTTTCCAGCAGTTTCTATTTTTGTCTGTAATGGTCATGGCACTTTGTTAGGGGGAGAGGAAAGAGAGGTCTGAGTCCTTCATTTATAGCACCACCTAATGAGCGCAGCCTACCCTGCACCATGATTGTTGACATAACAAAATTGAACAGAAATATTGACACAGCAATATACAAAGTACACGTGACTGCAAAGTGGGACAGGAAATTGTAATAACAGGAGGATCATAGACAACGTGTAGTTTGAAGGCAAAATTTTTAATATACATTGTCTATGATCCTCCTGTTATTACAATTTCCTGTCCCACTTTGCAGTCACGTGTACTTTGTATATTGCTGTGTCAATATTTCTGTTCAATTTTGTTATGTCAACAATCATGGTGCAGGGTAGACTCTGCTCACTAGGTGGTGCTATAAGTGAAGGACTCAGACCTCTCTTTCCTCTCCCTATAACAAAGCTATTTTATACGTGAGAAAACTACTTTATACATAACTGACCACACTGACAATTTACCAATGACCAGAAATTATGTCTATATCTTTTTCATTCGTGTATATCTCACATTGCTGATACTATAAAGCTACATTTTTTACTGAAGAACAACACATTCATTGAGGAAACAGTGCTTAGAGTCATAGAGATGTTCAGCACGGAAACAGACCCTTCAGTCCAATTTGTCCATGCCGACTAGATATCCTAAATTAATCTAGTCTTATTTATCAGCATTTGGCCCTTATCCTTCCAAGCCCTTCCTATTCATACACACATCCAGATGCCTTTTAAGTGTTGTAATGTTTCATTAACCTCAAGGTCCAAACATTTCAAACAAGATTTATCAATCAATGCCAGCATCAAAAAGAGCTCACTTGGACTCTGAACTGAAGAACGTAACGATTAGAAGGTTCTCATTTGGGGATCGCTACCATACACTATGACCACTTGCAAGTGCATATTGCTCCCCTGAAGGCAATAATTAATATAAAATAACAGTTACATTTCCTCTCTGTCTTGACCTCCTCTTCGGGCTCCCATTGGAAGTTTGTAGAGGACCTGGAACTCCAGACAATACTTAAGTTGATACAATGAACAAGAGGATAAAGCTCTGCTGGTTGCATTTGTAAAATAAAAATCAATAATAATTTCTTAAGTGAGAAAGGATTTGAATCATACAGGGAGAAGAGAGATAATGTCAAACAGCTACTGCTGTGTTTATAACAATAACCTGTATCCATTCCTAAGATCGCTCATGGAGTTAATTTAAGAGAATTAACACTCTCCTGAAAAGGGCATCACTGACAAGTCCACCATCAACTGCCCATCCCTGGATATGACTGACAACAATGTTTTTATACAATGGGGTAGCTTTACTCACTACTCTGGGGAGGAGGCTGGACGTTAAGAGTCAACTATGTTGGTTTGCGATTGGGAGTCACATGTAGGCCTGACCAGGAACAAAGTTGAATTTTTTATAATAATCCGACAACCGTGATATTTCCATTTCTAGATTTTGTTGGTAAGATTTCAACTGATTCTGTGAATTACGAGCCCAGTCTTCTGGGTCCATAGTAAACCATCATAGTCAGTGCATTCCTATTCAATACTAGCAATAAGTGCACTATTAATTAAACGAGTTCCCATGAAAGTAACTTCCCATAAATTTAAACAAATGCATTTAGAATAAGCCATTTGACACATTAAGTTAGCAATAATTTTATAAAGTTAAAAATCACACAACACCAGGTTATGGTCCAACAGGTTTATTTGGAAGCACTAGTTTTTGGAACTCGTGGATGAAGGAGCAGCTCTCCGAAAGCTAGTGCTTCCAAATAAACCTGATGGACTATAACCTGGTGTTGTGTGATATTTAACTTTGTACACCCCATTCCAACACCAGCATTGCCAAATAATAATTTTATACATATTAACATACTTGTTCCACAATTCACACAGATTTCAGTCCCTGATCTGTTCAATTCTCAATGTCACAATAAGTTGCTCCAGTTAGGAACAGGATGAGGCCATTCAGCCCATTCACTTAAATCATAGTTGAGATGCTTCTTAACTCCATCTAACCACAACTTGATTCCTTCAATCTTAGCACCCTTGGTTAACGACAATCTTTTGATCTCAATTTTTGAAATTATGAATCCACGTTTGGCCTTTTTTAATTAAGAGGTCTTACACAGGTTGTCTTCACCATCAGAACTTACTCTTCTCTTTCTCTGTAATCAGCTCAAACATTGTCTGGAGTTTAAGATTTCATAAAGGCTTTTAATGGGGATACTATGGGGAAGTTTGGGCATAATGGAAATGCAAAGAGATGTCAGTTCATTAAATATAAATCATCATTAACATCTGGTGGAGAGATTTCCAGAATCCTGCGACCCCTTTCTATGAAGAAGTACCTCCTGACATCACCCCTGAAGAATCAAGTTCAATTATTAGGGTTATATACCCTCTTGTCCTGACCATCTGCCCAGGGACAATTACCTGGATAGCTCCAGCAGAAAAGCTGGCAGAGACAAAATGTTGAACGGCCTGGTCCTTTGAATCCACGGTTCAGTATGCCAGGAATTGTGTGTGAATGAGCCTAAGCTGCATACTTCCTGAGAGATGAATTTACCCCAAATCTATGTACAATTTGTCAAAAATCTAGCATACCGTGCCCATTTATTGCACAATTTTATCACACTTTGATGATAAGATCTTCTTGCTTTAAATTTGTATCTCCAATTTATAGCCTGCTCTATAGCCTAGAATCTCAGGGAAGGAAGTGGCTGTTTGATTCATGGTGCCTGTACCAACCTCTTAAGGGAGACAGTCAATTAATTGCACACCCCCTTCTCTTTCCCCATAGGCCTGAAGATATTTCATTTTCAAAAGGATTTGTCTGATTCTCTTTCTTGACTTTCTTATAAAACAATACTGCACAGGAACAATGCCGTTGGCCCTCCAAGGTTCTCATAGAATCTGTTAGGAGAAAGTGAGGACTGCAGATGCTGGAGATCAGAGCTGAACATGTGTTGCTGGAAAAGCGCAGCAGGTCAGGCAGCATCCAAGGAGCAGGAGAATCGACGTTTCGGGCATGAGCCCGAAGAAGGGCTCATGCCTGAAACGTCGATTCTCCTGCTCCTTGGATGCTGCCTGACCTGCTGCGCTTTTCCAGCAACACATTTTCAGCTCTCATAGAATTTGTGTCTACTGCTCTCTTTGGGAGTGAAGTCCAGATTACATAAATTTACGACTAAGAACTTTGTTCATGGATGATCTAAAATCAATGTCCAATTATCTTTAAAGTTTTGCATGCAACATAGAAATATCACACTTGCTCCATTTTGCAACAATATAGTTTGTGCCATGCTTTGTTACAAAACTGTGAACAAGCCACAGAGCTGAGAATTGCATATCCCAGCCATCTCGCACATGGAACAGTTTTCTCACAACTCTCACACTCACGTTGTGTCACACTTTCTCTGCCACGCCTGGTTGGGAACATCCCTGATATGGACCATCCTCCACCAGTGCAACCAACCATTCCTTCCTATCTGACCAAACCTTTGGTCACCTGTCCAGTACCTCGCTACAGAATCAGAGAATGGCTGCTTCACTGAAAAGGATGATTAGATTAGATTACTTACAGTGTGGAAACAGGCCCTTCGGCCCAACAAGTCCACACCGACCCTCCAAAGCGCACCCACCCAGACCTAACACCTAACACCTAACACTACGGGCAATTTAGTTGCGGCCAATTCACCTAACCTGACCATTTTTGGACTGTGGGAGGAAACCGGAGCACCCGGAGGAAACCCACGCAGACACGGGGAGAATGCGCAAACTCCACACAGTCAGTCGCCTGAGGCAGGAATTGAACCTGGGTCTCTGGCGCTGTGAGGCAGCAGTGCTAACCACTGTGCCACCGTGCCGCCCATTTTGGATGTTGGTTAGCTCTGATGACTGGACAGCTGGTTACTGATACCAATGGACTGAGTTCAATTCCTCCACTGACTGAGGCCACTGGCAAGGTCCCACTTTCTCAACTTTGTCCATCACCTGAAGTGTGGTGACCTTCAGGTTAAAATCACCACCAGTTGCCTCCATCTCTCTGTGGTCTTCTAGGACTTTGATGACTTTCCTTGCAGCACAGTAAAGAGACCATTCAGACAGTCAAGTCCTTGCTAGTTCACCATAAGCTGGTTTCAGCATTTTCCTTTCAAATCCTTATCCTCTTTTGAAACCACAATTGAACTCAATTCAGTTTCTAACCACAAGGTGCCTCCAGTTATTTTCCCGATTAAATTAAGCCACGTCCTCGGCTTCTCAACCCTACCATCAACAGAATACTTTTTCCCAACCTCAAAGAATTCTGAAAGTTGGGATTGGGAAAGGAAAAACCATTAAAACCTTGTCAGTGGTACAACTGGCCCAACTTGTTTTGCATACCTTAGAACAGTGGTCTAGTACGACCAATATATTCATTTCATGCATTACTGCTTTAGTTTTACTGGCTTCTCTCTCTAGATGCTCAGACCCCAAGTGTAGGCTGAGAGTCAGTAATGGAGTTCCAGCTGAGTTTCACCAGCAGTGTTCCCACTTTAGCAGGCCCACTCTGCTGTCTCAGTTTTCAGTGAGGAGTCTTAACCTCTCAACAGGGGGTCAGATTTATAGACATGTAGAACATGGAAACAGACTCTTCAGTCCAACCCGTCCATGCCGACCAGAGATCCCAACTCAATGTGCTTCCCGACCTGCTGTGTCCATTACACTCCTCCATCAAATCTCGTTTCAATCATTGCATCTCCAGCAAAAAGTCTTGTTTGACAATGCTGCAGTGAAGCAGTTCGCTCTGCTAAAAAGGTGCTATGCAAATGCAGGTTATTGTTTCCAATCTTGCCAGTAGATGCTGCTCGCCAAAAAGAAGCTGTTCCTAAATTTAAGTTGATTCTGCCTCCTGTAATGACATCCTCCTGTCTGTGCTGCTCTCACACCCCATTACATGTTGTTAACTGGAGATTTTTAAACCCGCTCCCTGAAATGCATACCCACCCATCCTGAAACTTACCTTTCTAGTAGAAGCTGACATATTTAACCTCATAAATCACTACATTGGCCCCCTGGGGACAAACTCAAATGACAACAAGAGGTTAGTGGGGAGGGCAAAAAACTGACTCCAGCTCCTTTCCATATCGCAGACCTCCCCATAGTATTTTGGCTGGGGTTCGCAATAAACATAACAGCAGCCAGCAAGGAATGATACACACCTTTCCCAACTCAACTGTGGGGTGACATTATTTTAATTCCTCCAGCTAATGCTTGCTTTGGTTGCTAGATATATAAACCCCTTTCCCTAAATACATGAACACAATTCCACCTTTCTCCAACCCCAGTTCTTCCTGCGAACAGACTCCACTGTTTCATCTGTACCAAGTCCTTTTCTCTTTTCCTGCTGTATACAACATTGGTCCATTTAAGATCTGACACATGCATTTTGAACTGAACATGCAAGAACTGTCATTCCCTGGGAAGGAAACAGTGAGAGATTGAACCATCTCCAAATACAATCATCTCACAAACTGAATCATTTCCCCGGCAAACGAGGTGTGGGGGTGGTGGGGGGAATGGATACACATGCAGTCAGAATGAAACTGCAAATGCACAAAGCATCTTTTTTTATTGTAACTGCAGCAACAAGACGGAAAAGCCCGAGTTGTAACCGGGACAGGAATCAGAGTGACAAATGATTAATAATTCAATATTTGTGCATCTTTCACTGATTTTGGGATCAGATTCCTGGAGTTTCTCCTGTATGGCTGAGGGGGTAACAGTGGGGGTAGTGGGGTGAGACTGGCACCAACCTGCACTGCCAGCTGCTCCCGGTGCTGCTGCTGCTGCTGCCGCCGCTGCGATGCTCGGGGACCGCGGCTCCAGCTCCCGATCCTCCGCCCACATCAGCCCCGCCAGCCGCTGCGGCTCCCGCTCCAGCTCCAGCGCGGGGGAGTGAGGAGGGGGGAAAACGCGCGTCTCCGCCGCTGCATGTGCGCGCCCCCGGACTCTCTGATGGGAAAGGGCGCGCGCGACCGTCCGTGCGCGCTCCCGTAGCTGAAACTGATGGGATGTTGAGGGGGGCGGGGGTGTGGGGGTAAACAAAAAGTTTGGGGTGAGCAGAAAGTTGTTTCAATCAATTTGTTCATGCTCTTCCTCACCGTGTCCCTCACATGTCTTCCTCATCCTCTCACCCTCTTCCTCATCCTCTCACTCTCTTCCTCATCCTCTAACCCTCTTCTCCACCCCTCACCCTCTTCCTCATCCTCTCACCCTCTTCCTCATCCTCTCACCCTCTTCCTCATCCTCTCACCCTCTTCCTCACCCCTCACCCTCTTCCTCACCCCTCACCCTCTTCCTCATCCTCTCACCCTCTTCCTCACCCCTCACCCTCTTCCCCACTCCTCACCCTCTTCCTCATCCTCTCACCCTCTTCCTCACCCCTCACCCTCTTCCTCACCCCTCACCCTCTTCCCCACTCCTCACCCTCTTCCTCATCCTCTCACCCTCTTCCTCACCCCTCACCCTCTTCCTCACCCCTCACCCTCTTCCCCACTCCTCACCCTCTTCCTCATCCTCTCACCCTCTTCCTCACCCCTCACCCTCTTCCTCATCCTCTCACCCTCTTCCTCACCCCTCACCCTCTTCCTCATCCTCTCACCCTCTTCTCCACCCCTCACCCTCTTCCTCATCCTCTCACCCTCTTCTCCACCCCTCACCCTCTTCCTCACCCCTCACCCTCTTCCTCACCCCTCACCCTCTTCCTCACCCCTCATCCTCTTCCTCATCCTCTCACCCTCTTCCTCATCCTCTCACCCTCTTCCTCGCCCCTCACCCTCTTCCTCACCCCTCACCCTCTTCCTCACCCCTCACCCTCTTCCTCATCCTCTCACCCTCTTCCTCACCCCTCACCCTCTTCCTCACCCCTCACCCTCTTCCTCATCCTCTCACCCTCTTCCTCGCCCCTCACCCTCTTCCCCACTCCTCACCCTCTTCCTCATCCTCTCACCCTCTTCCTCGCTCCTCACCCTCTTCCTCATCCTCTCACCTTCTTCCTCGCCCCTCACCCTCTTCCCCACTCCTCACCCTCTTCCTCATCCTCTCACCCTCTTCCTCGCCCCTCACCCTCTTCCTCATCCTCTCACCTTCTTCCTCGCCCCTCACCCTCTTCCCCACTCCTCACCCTCTTCCTCATCCTCTCACCCTCTTCCTCGCCCCTCACCCTCTTCCTCATCCTCTCACCTTCTTCCTCGCCCCTCACCCTCTTCTCCACTCCTCACCCTCTTCCTCATCCTCTCACCCTCTTCCTCGCCCCTCACCCTCTTCCTCATCCTCTCACCTTCTTCCTCGCCCCTCACCCTCTTCCCCACTCCTCACCCTCTTCCTTAACCCCCACCCTCTTCCTCACCCGCTTCCCCACTCCTCACCCTCTTCCTTAACCCCCACCCTTTTCCTCACCCTCTTCCCCACTCCTCACCCTCTTCCTTAACTCCGACCCTCTTCCTCACCCTCTTCCCCTCTCCTGACCCTCTTCTTCATCCTCACCCTCTTCCTCACCCCCTCACCCTCTTCCTCGCCCTCTTCCCAGCCCCTCACCCTCTTCCCCACTCCTCACCCTCTTCATTAACCCCCACCCTCTTCCCCATTCCTCACCCTCTTCCCCACTCCTCACCCTCTTCATCATCCCCTCATCCTCTTCCTCGCCCCTCACCCTCTTACCCAGTCCTCACCCTCTTCCTTAACCCCCACTCTCTTCCTCACCCTTCACCCTCTTCCCCACTCCACACCCTCTTCCTTAACCCTCACCCTCTTCCTTAACCCCCACCCTCTTTATTAACCCCCACCCTCTTCCTCACCCCTCACCCTCTTCCTCACCCCTCACCCTCTTTCCCAATCCTCACCCTCTTCCTCACCCATCACCCTCTCCCCCACGCCTCACCCTCTTCCCCACTCCTCGCCCTCTTCCTCAAAACAACACTCTTCCTCACCCCTTGCCCTCTCCCCCACGCCTCACCCTCTTCCCCACTCCTCACCCTCTTCCTTAACCCCCACCCTTTTCCCCATTCCTCACCCTCTTCCACACTCCTCACCCTCTTACCCACCCCTCACACTCTTCCTTTACCCTCACCCTCTTCCTCACCCCTCACCGTCTTCCCCACTCCTCACCGTCTTCCTTAAGCCCCACCCTCTTCCCCATTCCTCACCCTCTTCCACACTCCTCACCCTCTTACCCACCCCTCACACTCTTCCTTTACCCTCACCCTCTTCCTCACCCCTCACCGTCTTCCCCACTCCTCACCGTCTTCCTTAAGCCCCACCCTCTTCCCCACTCCTCACCCTCTTCCTTAACCCCCACCCTCTTCCTCACACCTTACCCTCTACCCCACTCCTCACCCTCTTCATCATCCCTCACCCTCTTTCCCAGTCCTCATCCTCTTCCTTAACCCCCACCCTCTTCACCACTCCTCACCTTCTTCCTCACTCCTCACCCGCTTCCTCACTCCTCACCCTCTTCCTCACACCCACCCGCTTCCTCACTCCTCACCTTCTTCCTCACACCTCACCCTCTTCCCCACTCCTCACCCTCTCCCCCACTCCTCACCCTCTCCCCCACTCCTCACCCTCTTCCCCACTCCTCACCCTCTCCCCCACTCCTCGCCCTCTTCCCTACTCCCTACCCTCTTCCTCACCCCTCACCCTCTTCCCCACTCCTCACTTTCTTCCTCACCCCTCACCCTCTCCCCACTCCTCACCCTCTTCCCCACTCCTTACCTTCTTCCTTACCCCCTCACTCTCTTCCCCACTCCTCATCCTCTTCCTCACCCCTCACCCTCCTCCCCACTCCTTACCCTATTCCTTACCCCCTCACCCTCTTCCCCACTCCTCACCCTCTTCCTTACCCCCTCAGCCCCTTCCTCACCCCCTCATATCTTCCTTACCCCCTTCCTTTCTCACCCCCTCACCCTCATCAACACCCACTCACTCATCCCTTTGATGTCCCTCCTACATCTCCTCACCTCCCTTACTCGGCCCTCCCTTCTTCTCCTTCCTCTCCTTACCCTTTCCCTCACCCTCACAACCTCCTTACCCAGCCCACTCAATCTCTTTAACCCCCCCTCAAACTCCCTCATCCCCTTTCTCTTTTTACGTTCCCCTTCCCCGCACCTCTTCCTTACTCCTTGCCTCACATGAGAACCAGGCCACTCAGCCCCTCACGCCTGCTCCAGCATTCATTAAGATCAGCCATGATCCTATTGAATGACTAAGCAGGTTCGAGGGGCCTACTTCTGTAACTATTCCTTATGGTTTATAGTCCAAGAACATGGGTGATCTCATTGGTGCCTGTACTCCTCTTTCCTGTCTGTTCCCTGGAATTCTTGACTCCCTGTTGAGCAATGAATTCTAACGCAGCCTTGACTATTGTTCATGGCCCGGCCTCCATTGCTCTCTGGAGAAGAGAATTCCTCATGCCACTAACACTCTGAGAGAAGAAATTCCTGCACATCTCCATCATATTATGGGAGATCTCTTATTCTGAAATGGTGTCCTTAGTTCAAGATGCCTCTTGTCTGAATTACATCTTTCTGCATCAACCCTGTCAATAAAATCACCCCTCATTCGAAACTCCAGTGAGTATCTGCTCAATCTACTCAGTCTTTCCTCAGAAGAAAAATACTTTCATCACAGAAATCAGCCTAGTGGACCTTTTCTGAACTACATCCCCACCTTGACAGCTCTCTCCTTCCTCCTGTTCCTCTCACCCACTTATTTTCCCTTACTTGCAATTCAACTTATCTCATTCTTGCTCCCCAGTCCCTCACTTTCCTTCCATTTCTGCTCATCTCAACAGGAAGTTAGATGGCATAATAAGTCATGTTCATTTTTATTCATCTGTGGGGAGTATGGACATCCCTGACAAACACAGAAAATAGGAACAGGAGTAGGATATTCTGTTAGTTAAGCCTACTCCACCATTCCATATGATCATGATTGATCATCTAACTCGAAAGCCTTTGGTCCTAAGAGTTATATCTAACTCCTTTTTGGAAACACTCAAATGTTTTTGTTTCAAAGTGTTTAGAGGGATATGGGCCAAATGCAGGCAAATGGGTCTAGATTAAGTTAGGTTCTGGTTAGCATGGACAAATTGGATTGAAGGGTCTGTTTCCATGTTATGGAGCTCTTTGACTCTATGACTACTTTCTGTGGCAGAGAATTCCATGGGCTCACCACTCTCTGGGTGAAAAAATGTCTCCTAATCTCAATCACAATGGCCAACCCCACACCTTAGCCTGTGACCCCGATTCTGGTTTCCCCAGTCAATGGCAACATTCTTCCTGCATTTACTCTGTCTCGACCTGGTACAATTTTAGACTAATGCCAATTTAGTCATAGAGTCATAGAGATGTACAGCATGGAAACAGACCCTTCAGTCCAACCTGTCCATGCTGACCAAATATCCCAACCCAATCTAGTCCCACCTGCCAGCACCCAGCCCATATCCCTCCAAACCCTTCCTATTCATATACCCATCCAAATGCCTCATAAATGTTGCAATTGTACCAGCCCCCACCACATCCTCTGGCAGCTCATTCCATACACGTACCACAATCTGCGTGAAAAGGTTGCCCCATAGGTCTCTTTTATAACTTTCCTCTCTCACCCTAAACCTATGCCCTCTAGTTCTGGACTGCACAACCTCAGGGAAAAGACTTTGTCTATTTATCCTATCCATGCCCCTCATAATTTTGTAAACCTCTACAAGGTCACCCCTTAGCTCTGACGCTCCAGGGAAAACAGCCCCAGCCTGTTCAGCCTCTCCCTGTAGCTCAGATCCTCCAATCGTGGCAACATCCTTACAAATCTTTTCTGAACCCTTTCAAGTTTCACAACATCTTTCCGATAGGAAGGAGACCAGAATTTCATGCAATATTCCCACAGTGGCCTAACCAATGTCCTGTACAGCCACAACATGACCTCCCAACTCCTGTTCTTAATACTCTGACCAATAAAGGAAAGCAAACCAAACGCCTTCTTCACTATCCTATCTACCTGTGACTCCACTTTCAAGGAGCTATGAACCTGCACTCCGAGGTCTCTTTGTTCAGCAACACTGCCTAGGACCTTACAATTAAGTGTATAAGTCCTGCTAAGATTTGCTTTCCCAAAATGCAGCACCTTTCATTTATCTGAATTAAACTCCATCTGCCACTTCTCAGCCCATTGGCCCATCTGGTCAAGATCCTGTTGTAATCTGAGACAACCCTCTTCGCTGTCCACTACACCTCCAATTTTGGTGTCATCTGCAAACTTACTAACTGTACCTCTTATGCTCACATCCAAATCATTTTTGTAAATGACAAAAAGTAGAGGGCCCAGCACCGATCTTTGTGGCACTCCACTAGCCACAGGCCTCCAGTCTGAAAAACAACCCTCCACCACCACCCTCTGTCTTCTACCTTTGAGCCAGTTCTGTATCCAAATGGCTAGTTCTCGCTGTATTCCATGAGATCTAACCTTACTAATCAGTCTCCCAAGAGGAAACTTGTCGAACGCCTTACTGAAGTCCATATAGATCACGTCTACTTCTCTGCCCTCATCAATCTTCTTTGTTACTTCTTCAAAAAACTCAATCAAGTTTGTGAGACATGATTTCCCACGCACAAAGCCATTTTGATTATCCCGAATCAGTCATTGCGTTTCCAAATACATGTACATCCTGTCCCTCAGGATTCCCTCCAACAACTTGCCCACCACCGAGATCAGGCTCACTGGTCTATGGTTCCCTGGCTTGTCTTTACCACCCTTCTTAAACAGTGGCACCACGTTTGCCAACCTCCAGTCTTCTGGCACCTCACCTGTGACTATTGATGATACAAATATCTCAGCAAGAGGCCCAGCAATCTCTAGCTTCCCACAGAGTTATCAGGTCCACCTGATCAGGTCCTGGGGATTTATCCACCTTTAACCATTTAAAGACATCCAGCACTTTCTCCTCTGTAATCTGGACATTTTGCACCATCTATTTCCCTACAGTCTATATCTTCCATATCCTTTTCCACAGTAAATACTGATGCAAAATATTCATTTAGTATCTACCCCCCACATTATCTGTGGCTCCACACAAAGGCCGCCTTGCTGATCTTTGAGGGGCCCTATTCTCTCCCTAGTTACCCTTTTGTCCTTAATATATTTGTAAAACCCCTTTGGATTCTCCTTAATTCTTTTTGCTAAAGCTATCTCTTGTCCCCGTTTTGCCCTCCTGATTTCCCTCTTAAGTATACTCCTACTTTCTTTATACTATTCTAAGTATTCACTCGATCTATCCTATCTATACCTGACATAAGCTTCCTTCTTTTTCTTAACCAAACCCTCAATTTCTTTTGTCATCCAGCATTCCCTATACCGACCAGCCTTCCCTTTCACCCTGACAGGAATATAATTTCTCTGGATTCTTGTTACCTCATTTCTGAAGGCTTCCCATTTTCCAGCCATCCCTTTACCTGCGAATATCTGCCTCCAATCAGCTTTTGAAAGTTCTTGTCTAATACCGTCAAAATTGGCCTTTCTCCAATTTAGAACTTCAACTTTTAGATCTGGTCTATCCTTTTTCATCCCTATTTTAAAACGAATAGAATTATGGTCGCTGGCCCCAAAGTGCTCCCCCACTGACAGCTCAGTCACCTGCCCTGCCTTATTTCCCAAGAGTAGGTCAAGTTTTGCACCTTCTCTAGTAGGTACATCCACATACTGAATCAGAAAATTGTCTTGTACACGCTTAACAAATTCCTCTCCATCTAAACCCTTAACACTATGGCAGTTGCAGTTGATGTTTGGAAAGTTAAAATCCCCGACCATAACCACCCTATTATTCTTACAGCTAGCTGAGATCTCCTTACAAGTTTGTTTCTCAATTCCCTCTGACTATTGGGGGTCTATAATACAATCCCAATAAGGTGATCATCCCTTTCTTATTTCTCAGTTCCACCCAAATAACTTTCCTGGATGTATTTCCAGGAATAACCTCCCTTAGCACAGCTGTAATGCTATCCCTTATCAAAAATGCCACTCCCCCTCCTCTTTTGCCTCCCTTTCTATCCTTCCTGTAGCATTTGTATCCTGGAACATTAAACTGCCAGTCCTGCCCATCCCTGAGCCATGTTTCTGTAATTGCTATGATATCCCAGTCCCATGTTCCTAACCATGCCCTGAATTCATCTGCCTTCCCAGTTAGGCCCCTTGCATTGAAATAAATGCAGTTTAATTTATTAGTCCTACCTTGTCCCTGCCTGCCCTGACTGTTTGACTCACTTCTGTTCTCAGCTGTACCCGTCTCAGATCGATCTCTTTCCTCACTATCTCCCACCCCCCCCACCTTACTAGTTTAAATCCTCCCAAGCAGTTCTAGCAAATTTCCCTGCCAGTATATTAGTCCCCTACCAATTTAGGTGCAATCCGTCCTTCTTGTACAGGTCACTTCTACCCCAAAAGAGATTCCAATGATCCAAAAATGTGAATCCTTCTCCCATACACCAGCTCCTCAGCCATGCATTCATCCCATTCTCCTATTCCTGCCCTCACTAGCACGTAGCACTGGGATGTACAAATGCAAGCTGTTGTTGTTCCCCTAGCTAGGATTTAATGTAAATACTGATTTTGTTTTTTATTGAGATGTGGAACGCCTGTCACCTCGTTTGTGAAGTTTAAGGAGGCAACGCCATTTGAACAACTCTTTGCCTCAAACTGCAAAAGTGCTCAAGTGTCAGAAAGTTATGAACATCCTCTTTTCGAACAAGGAGAATTGGAATATGGAAATTGTATTTCCAACATTAGTGCTTTCAAATCAAGCAGGAATTTACAGTGCACATGCTGCAGTATTGTGTGACAAAGGAGACACTGTGTATGGGATCATGTAACTGGAATAAACTATTCACAGCATGCGAGTGCATTATCCCATGTGGTCTATAAAGGATTAGGCTCATTTGTCCAAAAATAAAAATCTCACAACACCAGGTTATAGTCCAACAGGTTTATTTGGAAGCACTAGCTCTCGGAGTACTGCTCCTTCATCAGGTGGTTGTAGAGTATAAGATCTTATAAGCAGTGCTTCAAAAGCTAGTGTGTCCAAACAAACCTATTGGACAATAACCTGGTGTTGTGAGATTTTTATTTTTGTACACCCCAGTCCAACACCGGCATCTCAAAATCTCGTCCAAAGATAGTTTTGAGTTTTTTTTATCAATGATAAAAGTCACTTAGTACTCTAGGTGTTGGATAAACTTCTTGCCTTGGAGTTAGAAAATTGTGGGTTCAAGTCCCAATCCACAGATGTGAATTCCAGGCTGATGTCGCAGTATTGTCGGAGGGGCTGTTTTTCAGTGAGAAATTGAATTATCTGGTGTCTAAAATTGAAAATAGATAGCGGTGGTGATTTCCATTCAAGTTCCAAACTTTGCTGTAGAATCTTTTATGATTTTTCTGGAGGCCAAGGGGAGCCTTGATTTGACATCTCATCTGAGAGATGGCACAGCACGGTTGGCCAATGTGCCTTTGCCAACTCTCTGAATTAGTCGTGATTTTCTGCCCTCCTCCCATACCAAACAGTTTCCTTCTTGCAAATTTACCCCAAATCTCATCTAAAAGTAATGCTGGTTTCTGTTCCTTCCCCCTCCCCATCTTGCATCCTGAACACACAAAAACATATACACACACACACACACACACACAAGCTCTCATTAATTAACAAAACTAAGCATTTCAGAACTTCTCCCTTACTTACTTGGTGATAAGTTTACATGTATTCCCTTTACTTAACAAATCATTGATCAGAGGAAATAATATTTACTTATCTCATCAAATCACCTTATAATTTTGAACAGTTCAACTCAAAGGGTCAATATCTGGGGGCATAATATTAAAATGAAAGGCAGGGGATTTGAGGAATAACCTTTTCACCCAGAAGCTGGTGAGAATCTGGAATGCACTACATCGGAGGGTAGTTGAGGTGGGAAACCTCACATCCTTTAAAAAGCACTTGGATGAGCATTTGAAATGTCATAGCATTGACGGCTTTGGGACGAGCGTAGGATAAGGTGGGATCCATGTAGGCAGTTGTGTAATCTTGGTGGTACAAAATCAACAGGCCAAAGGGCCTCTACTGTACTGCATGACTCTATGATTCCATAAAGTGGATCTTCACCAATAAACACAGCATCTTGTGGTGGTGTATCAGTTCACAGGAGCATTATCAAACGAAATTTGACTCTAAGTTATGAAAGGAAATTCTGGGCCATTTAATGGGGTGTCTTAATGGAATAAAAACAGAGGGGAGTGAGAGCTTGGGATCCAGGGAGTTGAAATAACGACCTCTTGTTGTGAACTAATTCAATTTAGTGACATCCAAGAAAGGAGAATTAGAAGAATGCAGAGATTTTGGAGGGTTGTGGGGCTGGAGGAGGTTATAGACATCAAGTAGGACAAGGCCATGGAGGGATTTTATTACAAAGACAGAAGTTTCAACATCAAATCCTTGTTGAATTAAGAGTTAGTGTTTGTCAGTGAACACAAGAGTAATGGTTGAAAGGACCTTGGGGTGAGTGAGGACATGGTAGCAGTGCTTTGGAGAACCTCAAATAAGGAATCGTAATCAAAGACCCCTACCGCCCCAATATACTCTCTTCCACCCTCTTCCATCGGGCAGAAGATGCAAATCTGAAAACATGTACCAACAGGTTTAAGACCAACTTCTTCTCCACTCTAATCAGATTTAAGAATAGACCTCTCATATATCAGAGTTGATCTTTTTCTGCACCTCTCTGTAACCGTAACAGTATATTCTGCCTTCTGTTCTATTACGCTGACGTACTTATATAAAATATGATTTGTCTGGTTAGCACGCAATACAATACTCTTCACTGTATCTCAGTACATGTGACAATAATAAATCAAATCAAGTCAAATGCTCTGCCTGATGACAGGCGTTGTGCTCATTTCTGCATGCCTTGTGGTCTTGCATTTTCCTCTTCAGTTGGCTTTTTCAACTTTAATAAAATATATGACTTAGAAATAGAGATAATATGATAGGTTCCCTTTCCCCTCCCCTTCCTTATGGTATTCAAGGAAGCACAAGTCCTCTTCCTGGAGGGTTCACCACCCATAAGCAGCCATTATCCCTCAAGATTCCAGCGCTCCTGCCATCACCTCTGAGAATTTGCTCATTAAATCATGCTGTCCAGGGTTCTTAACTCCAGGCATGGGAGCCTTTCCTTGCCTGGGAGTCATGTAGAAATATCAGGGATAAACGTCCAAGCCCCAAAAACCCAAGAGTCAACAGTCCTGGAAGCATTTGTGAAGAGAAGTTAAAGTTAACATTTCAATTCTGAAGAAGGGTCACTGGACCCAAAATGTTAACTTTGATTTCTCTTCATAGATGCTGCCAGACCTGCTAAGCTTTTCCAGCAAGGAAGGCAGTGTCCTTTCTTCAAGGGCATTAGTGAACTAGCTGGCTTTTTTTTCTGATAATTAGACGATAGACAATAGACAATAGGTGCAGGAGTAGGCCATTCTGCCCTTCGAGCCTGCACCACCATTCAATATGATCATGGCTGATCATCCTTAATCAGTATCCTGTTCCTGCCTTATCTCCATAACCCTTGATTCCACAATCCTTGAGAGCTCTATCCAACTCTTTCTTAAATGAATCCAGAGACTGGGCCTCCACTGCCCTCTGGGGCAGAGCATTCCACACAGCCACCACTCTCTGGGTGAAGAAGTTTCTCCTCATCTCTGTCCTAAATGGTCTACCCCGTATTTTTAAGCTGTGTCCTCTGGTTCAGCACTTACCCATCAGCGGAAACATGTTTCCTGCCTCCAGAGTGTCCAATCCTTTAATAATCTTATATGTCTCAATCAGATCCCCTCTCAGTCTTCTAAACTCAAGGGTATACAAGCCCAGTCGCTCCAGTCTTTCAGTGTAAGGTAATCCCGCCATTCCAGGAATTGACCTCGTGAACCTACGCTGCACTCCCTCAATAGCCAGAATGTCTTTCCTCAAATTTGGAGACCAGAACTGCACACAGTACTCCAGGTGTGGTCTCACCAGGGCCCTGTACAGCTGCAGAAGAACCTCTTTGCTTCTATACTCAATCCCTCTTGTTATGAAGGCCAGCATGCTACTAGCCTTTTTCACTACCTGCTGTACCTGTATGCTTACCTTCATTGACTGGTGTACCTTCATTGACACTGGTTTCACAATCATCAGTAGACTCTTAATTCCAGGTTTTTCATTGAATCTAAATTCTACCATCTGCCATGGCAGATCATCACTGGGGTCCCTCGATTGGTGGTCTAGCAATGGGCAGCACAATGGCTCAGTGGTTAGCACTGCTGCTTCATAGCACCAGGAACCTGGGTTCAATTCTAGCTTTGGATGACCATCTGTGTGGAGTTTGCTCATGTCTGTATGGGTTTCCTCTGGGTGTTCCAGTTTCCTCCCACAGTCCAAGGCCATTAGAAATGCGGGTTACAGAGATTGGTAAGGATGCCCTTCAGAGGGTTGGTGCAGACTAAATGGCCTCTTTCTGCACTCTAGGGATTCTAGGTAATTGCCTCCATGATATTCTGGCTACACATGGACACCCAAGGTTGGGCTGGGAGGCTGTGGATTTAGTGAAGGATATTTCAATGGGTTTTGTTTTGTATTTTGTGGAATGTTAATGTCACAGATAGGGCTCGTGTTAGATACCTACCATTAATTGCCCTTGAACTGAGTGGCCTGCTAAGACATGTAACAGGGCAGTTAACAGTCAACCACATTGTGTGGTTAACTGTCTCAAAGGTTGCAGACAGGTCGATGAGAACAAAGAAAGACAAGATACATATGTCACTGTGATGCAGGGATGCATTTGGGTCTTTGAGATCAGTCATTCTGATCCTGCAGCAGGGATGGGAACCTGATTGGATGGATTCAAGCATGGATTTGGAAGATGAATGCACTGAATGAGAAGATCTCACATTTCTCTTGACTTCTCAAGCCTGGAGGATTATAGCGATGGGATGAGTAAAAGGCATTGAATGTGTTTGATCAGACATGATCATATTGAATAGGGGAGTAGGTTCGATAAGCTGAACGGCCTCTATCCATTTCCACATTTTCCTAACTAGGGCCTCCGTGCCTTGCGTCATCTATAATATCACATTCTCACGATAGAGCATTGTGTTTATGTTTAAACCAGGAAGGCCATGTTTATGTTTAAACATCTATTGCCAATCTCTATTTGGGGAGGCTTGTCCGTATCATGAGGATCATGGATAGGATAAATGATGAAGTCTTTTCCCTAGGGTGGGGGAATCCAGAACTAGAGGGCATAGGTTCAAGGTGAGAGGGGAAAGGTATAAAAAGGAACCTAAGGGGCAACTTTTTCACACAAAGGGTGGTGCATGTATGAGCTGCCAGAGGAAATGGTGGAGGCTGGTATAATTGCAGCATTTAAAAGGCATCTGGATGATATATGAATAAGAAGGGTTTAGAGGGTTATGGGCCAAGTGCTGGCAAGTGGGTCTAGATTAGGTTGGAATATCTGGTCGGCACGGACGAGTTTACTGAAGGGTCTGTTTCTGTGCTGTACATCTCTACGACCGTATGACTCTACTGTATCCAAGTTGCCTGCAACAGCCAAAGAAGGTCACTAGTTACTTGCTGGATCACTTCAGAAGCAGTTAAGATCAGATCGCATCAAGGTTGGACAGGGTAGGGATTGCTGGGGGTGCTCAGTGGGTTTGGTAGCATCTTGTGAAGAGGGTCTGGTGACCCTTCCTCTGGGTTTTCTTCACAGATGCTGCCGGACCTGCTGGGTTTTTCCAGCAGCTTCTGTTTTTGTTCCATGTTATTCCAGCTGTTTGGTTTGTCTCCAGTACTACTTTTTTTTAATGTTTTGTAATTATCTCTCTGCCTCATTTAATCAGATTATAGACCATTTTGTCAGTTGTTATTCAGCTATTGATGCTTTATTCACACCGTCTAACACTCCTGGTCATGTGTAGAGACTTATTATTCGACATTCCACTCACATCGTTTGTCTGATCTTTTGATCTTTCTGCCCATAAATTCCGTGTTCCGTGGGCTTCCCCCTCACTTCTCCTGACAAAGGGGCAACATCTGAAAGCTTGTGATTTCAAATAAACCTGCTGGACTTTAACCTGGTATCATGTGATTTCTGAGGTTGGACAGGAATCACATATGGGCCCAACGTAGATAAGCCAGTAGTTTTTATCCTTCAAAGGCAGCAGTTGGATTTTTACAATAATCAATGCTGTTTGTCAAGGTCAGCATCATTGATGACTAACGTTATATTCCAGACTTATCAAACGCATTCACATGTGCCCAGCTGCTGTGGTGGGACTTAAACCCATATCTCCAGTCTTAGGTCTGATCCTCTAGTTCAGGAGTCCATTGACAGTACCACTATCTCCTTGTTAATGTATCTAATCCAGTGAATGACAATATACAATCACTATACTGTCAAAAATAAACTTATTATGGTCAAAATTCAGAATTTTAATACTCTGTTGATATGACTATCATCTGGCCAAACATACTCTGCCCTTAATCCAGATATATGCCACTTTATTTCTATTTACTTTTAGGGAGGTATCCTGGGAACTATTCTGGAAGCAATTGTGTTTTACAGGACAAGAGTTCCATTTTCCAAATAATTAGGATTAGGAGTCAGCCGTCCAGCCTTGGAGTCTACTCTGCAATTCAATACTATCTTGGCTTCAATTCAATTTTCAGGTTTACTAATGGATGGTTTTAAAAATATGTTATTATTTGGGTTCCTAATTGTCAGTTATTAAATCACAAATAAAAATCAATTGGATTTATCATGAAATGGAATCACAAAAGATTCACAGAAAGGTACAGTATGGAAAAAGGCTATTGTGTCTGCAATGATCAACAAGTTGCACCCAGTCCATTCGCTCACTTGGCTGGATGGATGGTTTGCAATTTAATAGAATGTGTTCAATTCCTGCACCAGCTGGGGTTACAATGAAGGATTCTCCTTCTCAGCCTCTCCCCTTACCTGAGGTACGGTGACCTTCAGATTCTGCCACCAGTCATCTTTCTCTGATGATAGAGCAGCCCTATGCTCTACGATTATACAGGTCAGTCTGCTATCATGCGCAGTTCGTCAGCATGAATTGGCGATAATGCGATTGCTGAATTGTGGATGTTGTTTGGATAACGCAAACTTTCTACTGAGCAGACTTAGCAATTTTCTATTAGCGATCTTCTCCAGCCATTTACTGTAGCGGTTTTCCATAGTGCGATTTTACATAGCATGAGATTGCATGGGAACACAACTGTTGCGTTATTGCAGAATGACCTGTACCTTTACCTAATCTAATACCGTTTTGCAATGTAGCTTTCGAGGTTAAAGCATTTCAAGTGCACATTCCAACGATTTTTAAATGTGATCACAGCTTCCACCAACCCAATAGGCAGTTATTTCCAGATCCCTATTAACCTCTGGTTGAAGTGAAGTTCCCTCACTTCCCTGATAAACTACCTCTTATCCCAAACATGTTATCCCTGTTGAGGCTGCTCAGTAAAGGGGGAAATGGCTTTCTTACCCACTTTATCTGGACACTCAATAAGATACCTCTCTTCCAACCTGTCCGATTATAAATTTTCCTGATAGCTAAAATTCTCCAGTCAAGGTAGTATCTGCGTTATTGTCCTTTGTACCCTCTGTAGCACAGTCGCATCTTTCCTTTGGAGTGGTGACTAAAGCTTTGTTCACTACTTCAGTGGTGAGTGTTAACCTATATTTTATACACTCCTCTTCTCATCTACACCTTGACTAATTAAAGAAAATTGTGTCTATAATAAAAACAGGAAGTGTTGGAGGAACTTACCAAGTGCGGCAGTCTTGATGGAGAAAGAAAGAGAGCTAACGTTTCAAGTCCAGTAGGGCTCTTCTTCAGGCTAAAATTGGACTTGTAACATAAACTCTGTTTTCTTTCTCCACAGCTGCTACCAGATTTGCTGAGTAAATCCAGAACTTTCTTTCAGATTTCATTTCAGATCTCCAGCACTCACAGTGTTTTGCTTTTGTCTTGGATCCTGAGTCCCTTTGTGGCCATTTTATCTACTTCCCCAGCCATCTTCAGGTACCTGTGGAAATTCACCTCATCACTCTTTTTCCTTCACACTGCACAATATCCAATCAATTTTTGTGCATACTCCCATTTTGTCTGCACCCCCCAGATGCATCATCTCACACTTTTCTGGATTGAATTCCGTTTGCCACTGTTCCACCCACCAGAAAAGAGTATTAATATCTCCTTGCTGTTTGCAGCTTTCTTCCTTGTTAATCTTTTTTTTTATTTCAAAAATATACTTTATTCATAGAATGATTTGATGGTCTGTACATTTGATCATGCCATACATATGTCCATATTTACAAACACAGATTCGACTTTATTCTTGTCCTTTACAATCCTGTGCATTTTTTCAATCTTGTATATATACATATATTTGGCTGAGGCATCAGCAGAGCCCAAAAAAACGTCTGTATGGGCCCCCTGTTCTTCTTTCGGCAGGCCGATCTTACACGGTGGTCTTTCCCCACCGCGCCTTGGCGGCAGCTGCCCCAAGCTTCAGCGCGTCCCTCAACACGTAGTCTTGGACCTTGGAATGTGCCAGTCTGCAACACTCGGTCGGGGTCAACTCCTTCAGCTGGAAGATCAACAGGTTTCGGACCGCCCAGAGAGCGTCCTTCACCGAGTTGATGATCCTCCAGGCGCAGTTAATGTTCGTCTCGGTGTGAGTCCCGGGGAACAGGCCGTAGAGCACGGAGTCCCGCGTCACGGCGCTGCTCGGGACGAACCTCGACAAGCACCACTGCATTCCTCTCCAGACTTCCTCCGCTTTCTTCCTTGTTAATCACACAGCCGATTCTCGCACGATCTGCAAATGTCTTAATTACATTCCTTAGGTTGATGCATACCAGAAAAAGCAAAAGACCTAACAGTAAGGGTGAGTGTTTCTTTCACCAACTTATTGCTGCCTTTCTGACTCCATCTTGTGGTACACCGAACTCTTGTTCTGAGCTCACCAGATGTTTAATGCTGAAGTAGTTTTTGTTGGCCTCAGAAAGAATCTAAATTACTTTCCCTAATGTTATATTCAAACAGCTATACCTTTACAGTAAGATGAATCATGCAGTGGAATGATAGGTGGATTATTTTGAAGTTGCTCATTTGGTGTCTGTTTCACCTCTGAGTCAGAAGGTTGTGGGTTCAACTCCCACCTTAGATGCGTAATCTAGACTGACGTTACCGGGAGTGCTGCATCATCAGTGGATGAGACATTCAATCAAGGCCACATTTCCTTTATAGTTGGCTTAAAAGATGCCACTTCAAAGAAGAATTCATAGTTTTCCCTTGTAGGCAGAAGTGGGTACTACAAATGCCAGACATTAGGGTGGTGCTGGAAAAGCACAGCAGGTCGGGCAGCATCCGAGGAGCAGGAAAATCAACGTTTCAGGCAAAAGCCCTTCATTAGTTTTCCCTTGTATGCTGGCCACTATTAATCACATCACCAACTACCATCACTAACACAAGTTGAACAGCAATTAATCTTATTGCTGCTTGTGGGATCTTGCTATTTAATTGGCACATCCCAACAGTGAACTCACATCAATACTTCCTCATAGGGTGGCATGGTGGCTCAGTGGTTAGCACAGCCACCTCATAGTGTCGGGGACCTGGGTTCAATTCCACCCTTGGGTGAAGGTCAGTGTGGAGTTTGCACATTCTCCCAGTGTCTGTGTGGGTTTCCTCTGGATTCCTCCCACAGCCCAATAACGTGCAGCTTTGGTGGATTGACCATGCTAATTTGCCCATAGTATCCAGTGATGTACAGGCTAGGTGGATTAGCAATGGAAAGTGCAGGGTTACAGGGATGGGGGAGGTGTTTGGGTGGGATCCTCTTCAGAGAATTGCTGTGGACGTGATGTGTTGAATGGTCTGTTTTCATTCGGGATTCTATAATTCCATGCCTGTGATGTGCTCAGAGGCGATGGATAATTCTTTGGTGTTGTGTTTTCAAATGGATGTTAGTTACACCAAAGGTGAAGGTATTTAATCATGTTCTGAGGTATTAGTGCGATTGATTGAAGCTTTTGTCTTCAGCTGAGTCTGTTGACCTATCCCTATGTAAAGGCCAACTGACTGCCATTAATATTAATGTCATTTAATGTTAATGATTGCATTGAGCTTGCTCAGTGCAGCATCGGTAACAACTGCAGTAATACATGTGTCTGATGTTCCTGATAATTGACCCACTCATTTTTAAATGCAATAGATAATGTGGGAGGCAGAGAGTGGATATTTATTCAGAAACAAAATAGAAGATATCCCTATTTCTGGGAATAGAGTCATAGAGATGGACAGCATGGAAAAAAACCCTTCGGTCCAATCTGTCCATGCTGACCAGCTATCCCAACTCAATATAGTCCCACCTGCCAGCGCCTAGCCCATAAACATCCAAACCCTTCCTATTCGTATACCCATCCAAATGCCTCTTAAATGTTGCAATTGTACCACCCTCCACCACTTCCTCTGGCAGCTCATTCCATACACGTGAATGAGGTTCTAGGAAGTAAATGTGTGCACATATATGCACAAAAAACTTGTGCATGTATGAAATTAAAATCATGCTTTCCTTCCGCAAAGATGGTCATTCTATAGATTGGCTGTACCTGGACTGATGACCCTGAGTTTTGGTCTCACCACTGAATGGCTAGAGATGTTAAATTTGTTGGAGTAATATTCTGAAAATGAAGGCTGCTCTCAGTAAAGGTGACTGTTTAGCTGTTGAATTGTGAAGGAAATTGACATAATTGGTCCACTCATGGCCTACAGGGAAGGATATATATCAAATCAGTTCTGAGGAAATGCTAACTTTGATTTCTCTCCACAGATGCTGCCAGATCTGCTGAGCTTTCCCATCAATTTCTATTTCTATTTCTGATTTACAGCATCTGTAATTCTTTCGGTTTTTATATAGAATCCCTACAGTGCAGATAGAGGCTACTCAGCCCATTGAGTCTGCACTGACCCTCCGAAGAGCATCCCACCCTATCCCTGCAACTACATGTTTGCCATCATTAACCCACCTAGCCTGCGCTATACAGGGGAATTTAGCATGGTCAATCCACCTAATCTACACATCTTTGCACTGGTGGGAGGAAACCAGAGCACCCGGCAAAGCAGAGAGAACAGGCAAACTCTACAAAGGCTGTCACCCATGGTTGGAACCAAATCTGGCTCCCCAGCGCTGTGAGACAGCAGTGCTAACCACTCTGTCATGATAATCTTTAACCAGTCTTGATTTGTATGTGACTACAGTCAAACATCAAGTTCACTTTCAACTGTGTTCTGAAGAATCCCAGCAAGTCCCTCAGTTTGATTAAACTGTATCTATTGGCTGAAGAAGCTCACTGACCAACACCTTTCAGAGGAATTGAGAGGAAATGCCACATTCCCACTGACACTGAAATCCACAAAATCAATTTTTCAAACACCTCGGACATGCTTCCTTTAATCCATTCTGGGATTATGCAGTAACATTTAGTTAGGGAAGAAAGTAGATTAAAACAAAATAATAACTGTTCCATTCAGTGGAGAATGAAGAGGTTAAATTTTTAATTACTCTATGTAGTAAAGAATAGTTTTGTCTGATACAATTTATTAAAACACACTTGCTGGTCAGGATTGGACAGCTTTTAATCGAGGGAACTCTTGAACTATTGTGGCAACCAGTATTATCCCTGTCTTACACTCAATAAAACATAGAAACATGGAAAATAAGAGCAGGAGTAGGCCATTCAGCCCTTCGAGCCTGCACCACCATTCAATATGATCATGGCTGATCATGCAATCTCAGTATCCCACTCCCACTTTCTCTCCACACCCTTTGATCCCTTTAGCCGCAAGGGACACATGTAGCTCCCTCTTAAGTATAATCTAACAAACTCGCCCCAACAGCTTCCTGTGGGAGAGAATTCCACAGGTTCACAACCAGATGAATGAAGAAATTCTTCCTCATCTCTGTCCTGAATGGCTTACCCCTTATTGTTCGACTGTGCCCTCTAGTTCTGGACATCCCCAATATTGGGAACATTCTTCCCACATCTAGCCTGTCCAGTCCCATCAAGATTTTGTACTTCTGTGAGATTCCCCCCTCACTTAGAGGTTTAAATTGGAACCTGAAAAACAAACAAGGTATCAGTTTCCTTTGAAAGATTATAATCTTTAGATGAGTTGAAAAGGTACACTGTAATATTGTGATAGTTACTTGAACATAATTTGTTTTACTGGAATATTAAAGTCAACTGTAATTTTTTTAACACCTGGGGGAATGCACCTCGCAAAGCACAAATCTTTGACCCTCAACTGCAGTACTGCCATTGGACACTTGAAGGCGCTAAGACACTATACATTGACTGGCCATTCAATGCACTTGCTGGTAGACTTTGGTTCACTTTTTTTTACTGGAATTAAGATGAAGCGTCAAACTTTGACTGCCAGAACAAAAGCAACTAATGAGAGTTAAGTCTTCAACAACGTTTGCTAGGAGTCAATAATTGAGTGCTCAAGTCTCTGAATCTACAGCATTTCAACACTGAGAGCTCACTTATCCTGATTTTGAAATTAAAGTTGTCACAAAGGTTCATTGACCTAAAACAATTAGTTCTGTCATTCCTTTCCCAGATGATACCTGACCTGCTGTGTACTTTCAGCATGTTTTTTTTAATCTCAGTTTTACGGTGCTCATGACTAATTGTCATTGCTCCTGTGCTAATTTTTGGCTCCATTATTTAACCATTTATTTAACAGAGCTGTGACTCAGTGGTCAGCATGCTCATTCTTTGAATCAGGAATCTGTGTGTTTGATGTTCCTTTCAGAACTGAATGTACAGTCAAAGCTGAGGAGCTGAAATTTGGATGCGATGTCATGTGAAAGCTTTATTGCCTCGGATGTATGTTTGAGATGGTCCATTGCACAGAGTATTCAGAACTATCTTGTTGAACGTGGCTATTTGTCCAAATGTTCAGGAATCAATCAACTCACTGAAGTTTGTCAGATCTCAGCATGCACAAATGGTCACTGAGTTCATGGAGGTTTAAATAGCAACTGTAATTTATGTGAATCATTTCTGGACATGATCAGTTGAAACAGAAAATACAACCCTTCACTCTTAAGGACTGAATGCACAGTTGAATGCACTGTCTTTGGAAACAAGGTGAGGCAACTGTTGATCCTTCAAGTGAAGGATTCTGCTCTCTCCCTAAAGATGTCTGAGAATATCAGACATCACTTTGAGGTCATCTGTTCTCTCTCACCCTGCCTTATTATCACAATAAGTTGATCATTGGCTGTTTCATGCAAGAAAGAGAGTGATGTTGTATTCTGCTCTGGTGTAGAGTGATGTCAGGTTCTGCCCAGAAAAGAGTGATGTTGGATTCTCCCATGGTAGTATTGGTCGAGCATCGACAGTACTATGTCAAGCAATAAATGAGACATACGACCAATGTTGACAGCAAGCAGAGTTTGCTGAAACCAGTGTGTCTATGAATATGTCAAAAAAAGATCTTGACTGAAAGCGTAGCAATGTCTCCCGATAAAAAGCAGGCAATTTTTCCAGCAAAATACACAAGGTGGAGGATAAGCATGCGTGCGTGTGTGTGTGTGTCATAGGCACAGGGTGAAGATCCCAAGAGCTTCCTGTTACCCTCTGATCATGCCCAATGTGAATGCCAATCAAAATTGTTCGAGCAATGGAATAGGGTCTCTTTGTGTTGGGGGGCAGGCAGGGTGGATTTTAATACAAAGGCATTCTGATCAAAAGATCCAGTTTTAGGGAGGGTTGAACATGCATGAAGTTCCTCCCCTGCTCTTGTTACTGACCCCACCCCATCCCACCTGCACCCCTCTCTCCAATTCCTCACCACCATACTACTATCACAATACATCCCCACTCACCCAGCTAGGCCCCATTACTGTATTCATCTGCATATCACCATTGAACTGTGAAGCTCTTTGGAATGCCAAGAGATCATGGTAGGTGCTATACAAATTAAATTCTGTCCCTCTTTTTAGTCAAACACTCTAGAGATGGAGCCTAGTATCTGACTGATAACATTACATTGATTCAATGTTGACAATGAATGATCAATAATCATAGGAGATCCCTCCCGGTCTGTGTTGTAGCTAAAGGTCATACCTTCAGTGTGTATATACACATTTCCAGTTTCTTTTTCCTGATCGCAGAGGACTGCAACAAGTGAAAGAGAGTACCATAATTTATAAAAGATGTTACAGTCCCAGAGGGAATGGAGAGGAGATTTACCAGAATGGTTCAAGGATTAGTGCTGGGTCCACTACTTTTTGACATTTATATAAATGAACATAAGAGGTATAGTTAGCAAGTTTGCAGATGACACCAAAATTGGAGGTGTAGTGGACAGCGAAGGAGGTTACCTCAGATTACAACGGGATCTTGATCAGATGGGCCAATGGGACAAGGAGTAGCAGATCGAGTTTAATTTAGATAAATGTGAGGTGCTGCATTTTGGGAAAGCAAATCTTAGCAGGACTTATACACTTAATGGTAAGATCCTAGGGAGTGTTGCTGAGCAAAGAGACCTTGGAATGCAGGTTCATAGCTCCTTAAAAGTAGAGTTGCAGGTAGACAGGATAGTGAAGAAGGCGTTTGGTATGCTTTCCTTTATTGGTCAGACTATTGAGTACAGGAGTTGGGAGGTCATGTTGTGGCTGTACAGGACATTGGTTAGGCCACTGTTGGAATATTATGTGCAATTCTGGTGTCCTTCCTATTGGAAGGATGTTGTGAAACTTAACAGGGCTCAGAAAAGATTTACAAAGATGTTGCCAGGGTTGGAGGATTTGAGCTACAGGGAGAGGCTGAACAGGCTGGGGCTGTTTACCCTGGAGCATAGGAGGCTGAGAGGTAGCCTTATAGAGGTTTATAAAATCATGAGGGGCATGGAGAGGATAAATAGACAAAGTCTTTTCCCTGCAGTAATGGAGTCTAGAACTAGAGGGCATAGGTCTAGGGTGAGAGGGAAAAGCTATAAAAGGGGCCTAAGGGGCAACTTTTTTACGCAGAGGTGGTACGCATATGGAATGAGTTACCAGGGGAAGTGATGGAGGTTAGTATAATTGCAACATTTAAAAGGCATCTGGATGGGCATATGAATATGAAGGTTTTTGAGAAATATGGGCCATATGCTGGCAAATGCGACTAGATTAGGTTGGGATGTCTGGTCAGCATGGACGAATTGGACTGAAGGGTCTGTTTCTATGCTGTACATCTCTACGACCCTGTGACTCTATGTGCAGAAGCTGGGGTGTTCCCCTTGGAACAAAGAAGCTTGAAAGGAGGTTTGGTAAAGATTGTGACACACAACTTTAGATAAGCTTGGCAAAATAAAGTTGTCCCCATCAGCTGATGGTTCATGGATGAGGAGTTGACTCAAATGTGAGGGTTTGGGCAAGAGATGTGAGTAATGCTGGACTGCAAAAAAGGAGAGGCTGTGTGAGATTTGTTTTAATGTAGCAACTGGTAATTCACTGTCCTTGAGGATGGGGGAAACTCAGAAAATCAATGAAATCAAAAGGAAATTGGATTGGCTCTTGAGGGAAATAAACCTGCAACGTTACAGAAATGAGACCTTTTGGATTTCTCCACAGAGAATCAGCATGGGTTTGATAGGCCAAATGGCCTCTTTTAATGCTACTATAACTATAAGAGTCATTCCCCAGTTGTGTTGACAGACTGTATAATTAGAGCCGGTGATTGCATCAAGACTAATGCAAAATTGCCGTAAAGGATACAATTTATTGGAAGTAGTATTATGTCAGACTAATGTGTTCATAATGGGATTTAGAAACTGTGCCATGACTAAATGGTTTCATTACAAATACCATTTAGTTCATTCTTTGAAAATCAATGTCTGGTCTGTGGATCCAGAGGTCGTTCATCTCATTTATCACAAACAAATACAGATTGTCCAGAACAGGCTCACAAGGGTTTAAGAGACAAAGGAAGTTGGATAAGAAAGGAAAAAGAGAAAAAATGCAGAGAAGGAGAGAAAAGAATGAAGCAAGGACAGAAGAATTGTGCAAGCAGCGAAGGGTCGATGAGTCATAGAAGGATGAGGGGGAATCTAATTGAAACATACAGAATGGCCCAGGCAGAGTAAATGTTGGGAAGATGTTTCCATTGGTAGGAGAGACTAGGACCCGAGGGCATAGCCTTAGAGTAAAGGGAAGACATATTCGAATGGAGATAAGGAGAAACTTCTTTAGCCAGAGAGTGGTAAACCTATGGAATTCACTGCCACAGAAGGCAGTGGAGACCGGGTCATGGAGTATATTTAAGACTGAGACAGACAGGGTCTTGAGTATCAAGGGGATCAAAAGTAATGGGGAGGAAATGGGAGAATGGGATTGAGAATCTTATCAGCCATGGTTGAATGGCGGAGCAGAATTGATGGGCCGAATGGCCTAATTTCTGCTCCAATGTCTTATGGAGTTGGTACATCACAGCGAGAAAGGGAAGGAAAAGAAGCAGAGAGAGAGGTAGGAGTAAGTAAGTGGCAGAGAGAGAGACAGAGAGAAAGAGGAGGAGAGAGGAGAGGCATATAGCGAGAGAATGGATGAAGGGAAGGGGAGGGAAAGAAATTGAAGCAAAGGTGATGTGAGAAAAATCTGAACGGTTAGGGTATGGAAATTACTGCCTAGAACTGGAGAGGAAGCAGGTTCAATTGAGGCATTCAAGAGGGAGTTGGGTGATTACTTGGATAAAAGTGGTGTGCAGGGATGTGGGGGAAAGGCAGGAGATTGCTTCTCGATAACAAAAACGATGCAGGCACAATGGGCTGAATGGCCTCCTTCCATGCATAACAATTCTATGTGTGATTCTGTGAATTGGAAAGTAAAGGAGAGAAAAGGAGGGAGGAGGACTCAGATACCTCCCCTTTAATGAAGGACATGAGGTAAACTGAGAAAATGGATTCAGCCCATCCAGGCCTCACCTTTCATGGCCAGTGGGAAATTTACAATGACTGACCATTTGGAGGTGTACATCCAGCTCTGTACATCTCGAGGTATACGTCCGGAGGTGTACATCCAGCACTGTACATCCAGAATTGTACATTCAAAAGGAGTTAACTGGGACTATTTTCCCCAGAGTGTCAGAGGCTGAGGGGTGACCTTATTGAGGTTTATAAAGTCATGAAGGGCATGCATAGGGTAAATATACAAGGTGTTTTTCCCAGGATAGTGCAGTGCAAAGCTAGAGAGTGTCGATTTAAGATGAGAGGGGAAAGATTTAAAAGGGACCTGAGGGGCAATATTTTCACGCAGAGGGTGGTACGTGTATGGAATGAGCTGCCAGAAGAAGTGGTGGAGGCTGGTACAATTACAACATTTAAAAGGCATCTGGGTGAGTATCTGAATAGGAAGGGTTTAGAGGGATATGGGACAAGTGCTGGAAAATGGGATTAGATTAATTTAGGATATCTGGTCGGCATGGATGAGTTGGACCAAAGAGTCTGACCCTATGCTATACAGCTCTATGAGTCTATTCAGAGCTGCTCATTCAGTGTTATGCATGTCGAGTTGTATATCTGGAGCTGTATATCCAGAGCAGGTAGCCACTGGAGACACATCACCTACAACAAACAACAAAATAATCAGGTGAGAAAGTGAACATTGAGTCTGAGTGAGGCAGTTGGTGAAGTTTGCCAAGGCTAGTACTGGCAGGTAAACTCTGACAATGCAGGTAAAAGGAGGGCGGAATGAAAATGAGGTGGAAGGATAGAGGCCCAGATTGGAGGGCCAAGGTAACCAATACGAAATAAGTGAGTGTTAGGAGGTGAGAGTCAGAGAAGTAAAGACTTGGGGCAGCACAGTGCAGTGCAGTGCCCCAGCAGAAGTCATTTGGGAAAGAGCCAGACCAACTCTTGGATGAGGCCATGTCTGAATTCTCTGGTGGGCATTAGAGATGTCATCGTATTGCACAATTTCAAAAAAAAACAGAACAAGCCAGGTTTAGTTATAGTTATTTATTTAGTTATTAGTTCTGACTAATAGTTATCCAGCAATTGAAAAACAAATTGTTTGGTCATTATCACGTTTGTGTGTATGAGGTTCTGCTGTGCACAAATTATCTGTCAGTTTTCTACATTACTACAGTGACTACATCTTAAGAGTACTCTGGTTATAGCGTGTTCAAGACATCATGATATTATGAGGTTTTGGAAATATGACATAACAAGCCAGGTTGATATAACATAGCTGTGTTTCGCCACCCCCTTATTTGCCTCTTTGTGAGGGGCAAGGGGTTAATTCAAATCCAATTCGATGAGACTCAAAATCTACTTCATCTCTAGGAGGTGCAGTATTCATTTGTTGTTGTGTTTTATGCTGTGACTGTTCTCAGCCCTGGCTACTTACACCCACGCTTTACAATATCGCAAAGATGCTCCTGGGCTTCTAAGCCAAGCTGCAGCTCATCCAAAGACTGCAGGATATCAATATACAGTTACAAGACACAATGTCCATTCCTGTAGATATGGACCACAAATGGTAAAGAACCTGTTTCCCTCCCTGTCAAATATTTCGGCGATTACAAGAATTCTAATCATTTTATGAACACCCTCTTCCACCGAACTAAACGAGAACAAAATGTTGATGGTGACCAATTGTTGCAATAATGTGTGTTGATCTTGCTGCTGGTCTGATCCACAAACTCGCCTTGAGCATATCCAGTTAATATAAATATACGCTCTGACACCATTCTGTAAAATTAAATTTGCGCAGCACGTCCTTTACTGATGGTTTTTCAGATTTCCTCATGTTGAGCAATAACAATTAACAGGAAAATTAAAATGTTTTACATCAGCATCTATACAATCAGGAGGTGTTTCAGCCTGTCTCACCCATTCTGCCATTCATTCAGATTATGGCTGGTTTGTAGTTTAATCCAATCATTTATCTTTGTTGCATATCCCTTGACAAACAATAAAAAAATTATTAATCTCAGTCTTGAAGGCCTCAGCTGACTCCCAGCATTCAGAACTTTAATTTTAAGATTACACACAGTTTTAAGATTACAGAGCCATAGAATCATACATTATGGGAACAGACCCTTCGGCCCAACTCATCCATGCTGACCAGGTTTCCTAAACTGAACTAGTCCCAATTGCCTGAGTTTGGTCTCCCTTCTTCTGGATTCCCTTACTATAAGAGATGGATTTTCTCTATCGACCCTCTCAAGTCTTCCAACTATTTGAAACATTTTCGTTGGATCACTGTTTAATCTTCCATATTCCAGGGAATACAAGTTTACTCAAATTCATCGCTAACACTTGTGTACTCATGAGCACTACATTTATGTGTCGCTATGTAACCTGGTGAAAGTGCATGCATGCATCTGAATGTGTGAGTACATTTGAGTGTGTGTGTATCTGAGTATTTGTGTCTGAGTGAGATTGTCAAGGAGTGTAGATGCCTAAGTGTCCAAGTATGCAAGTGTTTCCACAGGACTGCATAAGAGTGTCAGCTACCACAACCTGCCTGACCTGTATCTGTGCAGGAGCAGCCGTAGTCATTGGCCTGGTCTAGTTGGGTTTCTGCTGGAACCGCCTGGGATGTCTTGCATAGATTCAGTGACGGCAATCCTTCTTGTTGATGTTGTCCCAGCCTACTGATAATGTAGGAAGGATGTCTGCATGAATCCTTAGGCAGAATCCCGTTTCAGTCATAGTTAAAAAAGGATAATTACTATTATCTTATCTTCAGCCCCTCCAAGCCTGCGCCAATACATTTTGTTCCTCCGTTCTAAAACTGTCTTCACTGACAGATCGGTATCCCGCTATTCCCTTCCTATTTGTGTATCCATCCAGGTGTTTCTTGAATGTAGCTCATATGTCTGCTTCCACCACCTCCTCTAGCAGCACGTTCCAGGCACTTATCATCATGGTGTGAAAAGCGTGCTTCGCAAATCTCTTATACACTCCCTCTCAAACCCCCCTCCCCCACAACTTGTCCCCTAGTAATTGACCCCTCCGCCCTGGGGAAAATCCTCATACTCTATCCATGCCATTCACAATCTTATAAACTTCTATCAGGTCACCCCTCAGCCACCTGCGTTCCAGTAAAAACAGTCTATCCAATCTTTCCTCATAGCTAAAATTCCCCATACCAGGCAACATCTTGTTAATGGTAAAAACAATGACTGCAGATGCTGGAAACCAGATTCTGGATTAGAGGTGCTGGATTAGCACAGCAGTTCCTCGGATGCTGCCTAAGCTACTGTGCTCTTCCAGCACCACTAATCCAGAATTTTGGGAAACCTTTGCTGTAATCTCCCCAGAGCATTCACATCCTTAGGGTAGTGTGGTGACCAGAACTGTACACAATATTCCAAGTGTGGCCTAACTAAACTTCTATAAAGCTGCAGCATAATTTGTCTATCCTTATACTCAATGCCGCTTCCAATGAAGGCATATATGCCATTGGCCTTTTTTCCGACTTTATCTACCTGTGCTGCCACCTTCAGGGATTTGTAGACCTGCACACCCAGATGCCTCTGCATACCAATGATCCTAAGATTTCTGCCATTCACTGTATAATCCTAATAGAAGTGTATTCTATGATACCAGTTAACCTTTTCATGTGTTAACTGACTTGTACGACAATGAGGTCAGTGTTGTATAGTTTAAGTACAGAGGTGGAAATAGATTCTATGTGTACAACAGATTTTAATCATAGTCTTTTAAAATGTCTGCTCTGTATTGATAGCTCTTTGCTTCCAGCAACTTCTACAATTTGTATACTTTTATCTGCATCCACAACTTTCTTTATCCAAGAAAGAAAGGAGACAAAAAGCAAGAAGCTATAGGCCAGTTAGTCCAATGACTGTCAGAAGAAAATTGTTAGAATCCATCATGAAGGAGGTTAAACAGGATACTTTAAATACACAGTGTGATTAGGCGCAGCAAGATTGGCTGTGTGAAAGGGAAATCATAATTAAACTAACTTGTTAGGGTTTGTTGAGGAAGTAACATGTAAGGCGGATGAAGGGCAAAAAGGAGATATCTTGTATTTAGATTTCCAAAATGCATTTGGGAGGATGTCACATCAGAAGTTTTTGCTCAAGACTAGGATTTCCAGTCTTCAGAGTCACATATTATTATAGATAAAAGATTGGCTAGCAAATAGCAAGCAGAGAGTCAGGCTAAAACAGATCATTTTTTGAAATGACAGATTGACCAGTAGAGTGCCACAGGAATCAGTGTTAAAGCCTGAATTATTGACAAGCTTTATCAACAACATAGATGGAGGGGCCAAATGTATGGTAGCTAAATTTGCAGAGACATCAAAATAGGTAGGAATGTAAGTTGTCAAGAATAGAGTTGCCAAATTGATAAGGCCAGGTTGAGTGAATGGGCAAAAATTTGGCAGATGAAATACAATGTCAGAAAGTGTGAACTTGTCCACTTTGGCAGGAAGAATAGAAAATTAGTATCCAATTTATATGGAAAGAGTTTGTAGATCTCTGAGGTGCAGAGGTATCTGGGTGTGCCTATATAGTTTTTTTTTATTCATTCTTGGGATGACAGTGTTGCTGGCTAGACCAGCATTTATTGCCCAGAGGGCAGTTTAAGAGTTAAGAGCTGAAAATGTGTTGCTGGAAAAGCACAGCAGGTCAGGCAGCATCCAAGGAGCAGGAGAATCGACGTTTCGGGCATGAGCCCTTCTTCAGGAAGGGCTCATGCCCGAAACGTCGATTCTCCTGCTCCTTGGATGCTGCCTGACCTGCTGCGCTTTTCCAGCAGCACATTTCAGCTCTGATCTCCAGCATTTGCAGTCCTCACTTTCTCCTCCCAGTTTAAGAGTTAACCACAGTGCTGTGGGTCTGGAGTCACATGTAGGACAGACCAGGTAAGGATGATAGTTTCCTTCCCTAAAGTACGTTAGTGAACCAGATGGGCTTTTCCCCCAACAATCAAAAATGGATTTGTGGTCATCATCAGGCTCTTAATTCCAGATTTTTATTGAACTCAAATTTTAGCCTTTGACAGGATTTGAACCTGGATCCCCAAAACATTACTGGGGTCTCTGGATTACCAACCCAGTGATAATAACAGTCCAGCTGTTGCCTCCCCTAAATAGAGATGGACATGGATTATAAGAAGTTAGTATGCAGATACAGCAAGTGAATAGAAAGGAAATGGAATGTTTGTGTTTACTGGAAGGACAATGGAAAATTTTATTCTTATTTATTCATGAGATATGGATATCACTGGCTACTCCAGCATTTATTACCCTTCCCTAATTGCCCAGGGAGTGGTTAGGAGCCAACTGCATTGTAGTACTTCTCAAGGCCTTACTGGTGAAGTGTGGCATTCCCATAGACAGCTGGGAATCACTGGCCAAAGACCATCCATAGTGGAGGAGGAGCACTCAGAAACGTGCTAAGCTCCTCAAGACTTGCCATCAGGAGAAACTGGAAGCCAGGCAACAGCAAAGGAAGGAGCCCCACCCACCTCTTCCCAGGACAACCTTCTGACCCAGTATAACAGAGCCTGTTGTCACCACATCCATCTGTACAGTTACCTACAAACTCACCCTGAGAGTGGAAAAAAAGTCATCCTCATCTGCGAGGGACTGCCGATGAATGAATGATGACTGAGTCTGGAGTCATATGTAGACATTGTGTGTGCATGGACAGCGGTTTCTTTCCCAAAAGCACATTGGTGAACCAGATGTTCTTTGCCAACAACCGACAATGGTTTCACGGTCATCGTTACAAGTTCCTGTGGAAGCAGCGCCTGCCTCTGTGTCCTCACTGCTTGCAAAATAACCTCTGGGAAGGCGTTGGTGCAGTGGGGTGCAGCCTTTCCTTGTCTGACATGTTCCATAAGGATTCTGATGAGAGGTCCATTTCAGTTCTACCAAGGTTGCCAGTAAGATGGCAGTGGGTGTTTCTTTCAATATCATATGCTCTGGCACGCTGCCAACTCTCTGTCCCACACACCACTGGTCAGCAATCCTGGAGGCATCTTGTGAATTTGGCACCTAGAGGAGGAATGGAACAAATGTCCTGCTGACAGCACCACAAAATATTTAGTTCTTCCTAAGCCTGACCATCTTCATCAACGACCTTCTCTCCAACACAAGTGGAGATGTTCGCTGCTGATTGCATATTGTTCAGCAATATTCATGATTCCTCAGACTCTGAAGCAGTTCATGTCCATATGCAACAAAATCTGGGTATTATCAGGTGTGAATTTATAAGTGGCATGTCACATTTGTGCCACACAAATGCCAGGCAATGGTCACTTCAAACAATAAAAAAAACTAACCATATCTCCTTTACATTCAATAGTATCACCATGCCAATGTCCCCCGACTGGAAGTTACCATTTGGCCATTTTTGGAATATTGCATGCAATTCTGGTCTCCTTCCTATCAGAAGGATGTTGTGAAACTTGAAAGGATTCAGAAAAGATCAAGGACGTTGCCAGGGTTGGAGGATTTGAGCTGTAGGGAGAGGCTGAACAGGCTGGGGCTGTTTTCCCTGGAGGGTCGGAGGCTGAGGGGTGACTTCATAGAGGTTTATAAAATCATGAGGGGCATGGATAGGGTAAATAGACAAGGTCTTTTCCCTGGGGTGGAGGAGTGCAGAACTAGAGGGCATAGGTTTAGGGTGAGAGGAAAAAGATATAAAAGAGACCTAAGGGGCAATATTTTCATGCACAGGGTGGTGCCTGTATGGAATGAGCTGCCAGAGGAAGTGGTGGAGGCTGGTACAATTACAGCACTTAGAAGGCATCTGGGTGGGTATATGAATAGGAAGGGTTTAGAGGGATATGGGCCAAATGTTGGAAAATGGGACTAGATTGGATTGGGTTATCTGGTCAGCATAGACGAGTTGGACCAAATGGTCTGTTTCTGTGCTGTACATCTCTATGACTCAATGACTATGTCCAGATATTGAACTGGACCAGCCATATAAAGATAGCAAAGTAAAATAAAGAATGTGAATGCTGGAAAACAAAAGCAAAAACAAAAATTGCTGGAGAAACTCAGCGGGATGACCTCCTCTGTGCAGAGAAAGCAAACTTAATGTTTCTAATCCAGTGACCCTTCTTCAGAAGGGCTCGAAACATAACTATATCTCTCTCTCCACGGATCCAGCCAGATCTGCTGTGTTTCTCCAGCCATTTCAGTTTTTGTTTGATGTAAATACAATGGCTACAAGAGTTGTATGCATAGAACTCCATCAACTGAAAGCTCCCCTCTGAGACATACGTCAGCCTGAATTAATTACATCTTTGTTCCCTTAATGTCGCTGGGTCAAAAACCCAGAACTCCCTTTCTGGCAGTACTGCTGGTGTCACTTCCATGATTTGAAAAGACAGCTCACCACCTCCTTTGCAAGGACAAGTAGGAATACGCAATAAATACTGGCATAGCCAGACACATTCCCATTCCATGAAAGCTCTATGGATCTATGTAACAGACTGTCTAGTACATGGAAGCAGAGCATATTGAGCCATTCAATTCCAAATTTCTGTGAATTCTTTGGGGAACTAAAATGTTAATGTTGTCTGTGGATGATGTGAAACAAGGTGCATGGTGAATACAGTTGGCTTTCACCACAATGGGGTTTCTTCACCTCATGATGCTCATCCTGGTTTAAGAGGCCTGTCCATGCACACTCGAGAATATCATCTAGGGTGTGCTCAGGCACAGCGATTCACCCATATAATATATTCAGGTAAAGAGATGATGGCCACACATTTTGAACATGAACACTCATACTTACCAACAATATTGTCAGCAAGTGGGTACAGAGCACAGAGGTTATATCAACAGTCTAATTTTGGTGCTGGATAAATTCAAGATTTCCGTTTTTTGACTTGCTTCCTCTGTGTTACATCTCACCATGGCAGATAAAGAAGTTGAATTCAATTAATGAAGTCGAACTGGGATTCAAAAGCCAATTTCTGCAATGGTAATTATGAAACTATCAGATTGTCATTAAAGTCCTTTTGGTTAGCTAATGACTTTTAGTAAAGGAATTCTGTCCTCCTTGCCTGATCCAGCGTTTATACAACTCATGGCGCACAGCGGCGTGATTAGTTCATGACTTTCCCTGTCAAACAGTGGAGAACGCCATTCAGCTGTAGTTAAGATGTTGGCTCAGCACCACTCTCTCAACGGCAACTGAGGATGAGCAATAAATGCTCACTATGCTTATGGCAGTCACATACTACAGATATTGAGTTAATCCTCCACATGTTTCTATCCCCTCACCCAGGCTGTCTCCACAATTACTTCTGCCAATGGACAATTTTCCTTTCCATTCACAAGTAATTTGGGAATCAGAGATTTGGGCATTGGCAGAGAACAGAAGGGTGGTCATTGTTTGTCCTTCAAATGGAGGCTATGGAAACTTGGTGACCCTGGTAACAGCAGCCAGTGAGGGAACAATTAAACGCCCAACTCTCTGGAGTTTTCCATTATGAAAGTTGCATTTTCTTTCCTGTCATGAATGCAGAATAAATCTATAATTCAGAGAGTCAGAATTCCCAGAAGGATAAGCCCCTCAGGAAATTGTTCCCTGTTGTTTGTGAAGTTTTCCTCTCTGGTTTATTCTATCCTCTCATGAAATCGCCTATTCATAGCTTAGAAACCAGTTGCCATGGAGGCCAGCTGCATTTGGGCTGCTTTTGTGTTGATTGCTGATAGTTATTCCCTAACACAGGTTGGACCACATTCTTGGGCTATGGGTGTAGCCAGCAAGACCAGTTTTAGTTACTTGTCTCTCGTGAAAGATGGTGAGTACAAACTGATTGACTCGGAGATAGTAAGGACTGCAGATGCTGGAAGTCAGAGTCAATAGATGTGAAGCTGGAAAAGCACAGTAGGTCAGACAGCACCCGAGGAGCAGGAAAGTCAACGTTAGGTCTGAAGCATTGACTTTCCTGCTCCTTCAATGCAAACTGACCTGCTGTGCTTTTCCAGCTTCACATTTATTGAATACAACGGATTGATTTGCTGAGCCACCCCATCAGCCAGTAAAGGTTCAACTGTGTCCACGTGAGACTGGAGGAAGAAGAGATGGAGATTCAGAAATGTTTACAGAGGGAACTCCTGCACTGAGACCACAACAGCTGAATGCACTATTACAAATGGTAGAGCAAGCTAGAGGCCAAAGCTAAAGGAGTGCAGATATGGAGTATTGGGTATTAGAGTACAAATCTACAGGGCATTGGTTTAAGGTGAAAGGGGACTGATTGAAAAGGAACCTAAATGACAACATTTTCATGCATGGGGTGGTGCATGTACAGGTCGTTCTGTGATAACATGCATCTGATGAATTGGGGATACTGTTCCTAAAGTGCAAACTTTTAAAACATGTGTTGGCTGTGACGCGATTACATCACCGACATTTCAAGTGCTGTTTCTTATGTACGATTTCCATAATACGGGGTTGCACAAGAATGAAACCATCATGTTATAGAAGAATTGCCTGTGTAGAATGAGCTACCATAGGAAGTGGTGGAGGCTGGTACAATAACAACCATTAAAAGGCATCTGAATAGGAAAATCAATAGAAAAGAATTAGAGGGAAATGGGCCAAATATCAGCAAATGGGACTAGATTAATTTAGGATATCTGGTCAGCATTGACGAGTTGGACTGAAGGGTCTGTTTCCGTTCTGTACAACACTAAGACTCTAACTATGAGATAATTCATTTTGAGATGTCTAATAAGGGAAGGATATACACAATGAATGGCAGGTCCCAAGAGATTACTAAGGAACCTTGAAAGTTCATAGATCAACAGGTAGGCAGGGTGGTGAAAAAGGCATATTGGATGCTTGTCTTCATAGTCAGGGAGTAGAATATAGGAGCAAGGAAGTTTCGTTACAACTTTATGTAATATTGGTTAGGCCCCAGATGGAATACTGTGTGTAGTTCTGTTTTGCAATGCTATCAGAAGGACGTGATTACACTGGAGAGGGTGCAGAGGAGATTCACCAGGATGTTGCTGGGATAAAAAGGTCTCAGTTATGAGGTGTGACTGTATAGGCTGGGTTTGTTTTCTCTGTTACAGAGGAGCCTGAGAGGGGAAGCCTGATTGAGGTATTCAAAATTACAAGAGGCATAGGCACAGTAGATGGTGAGAATCTCTTCCCCTAAGTGGCAGATGAGTCTAAGATCAGAGAATATGAGTTTAAGGTGAGGAGCAAGTGGTTTAGATGAGATCTGAGAATTTTATTTCACCCAGAGGTTGGTAGGAATATGGAAGGTGCAGCCTGAGAGGGTGGTGGAGGCAGGTACTCTCACAGCATTGAAGAAACACCTGCATGAACACTTAAAGAGCCAGGACACATTAGGCTATGGACCAAGTGCAGGTAAATGGAATTAGTTTGGTTTGGTGTTTGTTGGTTGGCATGGGCATGGTGGGCCAAAGGGCCTGTTTCTATGTAGTATGGCTCAGTTGGATTGACTAGTATCCTGCTCCCTTGGGTCTCAGTCCCATGAGATCTGACATCATGTCAACGTAGCTTCTTCCACCTGTTCACCCTAAATATCCTCAGGGTATTAGTATAGGTACCCCTTTTCTCCAGAAATCTCCCTCTGTATTTCTCTCCTTCTTTGCCTCCCTTTCCCTCTCACTCTTCCTCTCTCCCTCTCTCCCTCTCTCTGCCTTTCTCTGTTGCCCTTCTTAAGTTTCTCTTCCTCTTCCTCTGTCTTTGTCACTTCTCACTTCCGTTTCTTCCCTTCTCAAACCAGCTCTCCCTCATCCCTGCCTTTCCTCTCATTCTGTTTCTGTCTCTTTTATTTTCAATTGCTCTCCATCATTTTCACATCACACTCTTTTTCTCTATCCTTCATTCCTAAAAGGACTCCAGATATATGTCCCAGTGGTTAGCACTGCTGCCTCGCAGCACCAGGACCCAGGTTCAATTCTAGCCTCGGGCAACTGTCTATGTGGAGTTTGCACATTCTCCCTTCCTCTGGGTGTTCCAGTTACCTCCCACAATTCAACAATGTGCAGGTTAGGTGAATTGGCCATGCTAAATTGCCCACACTGTGCAGGGATGTGTTGGTTAGGTGTATTAGTCAAGGGTTAAACGTAGGGGAATGACTCTGGGTGCACTACTCTTCAGAGGGTCAGTGTGAATTTGTTGGGCTGAAGGGCCTGTTTCCACACTGCAGGGATTCTAATTCTAATTCTAATTCTAAAACCATCCATGCCCACCATCCATCTCACTGCCAATGCCTGTTGTGTCTCTTGTTGCTTCTGGAGGTCAGACTGTGTCACTTACTGCGAGAGCTTTAACAGAGGCTGATATTGCAAATGGCAGTATAAAGACAACGCTCCCTCCTACAATGGCCTGTGTGTACGGATAGCCTATTATTCTCACTGGCGTTGCTGTGGAAACAGTGGTTAGACAGTGACCCAGTCAAATCGATGATTGGTTCAAATTGACTTTACTGCTAACTATTGGTATAAAATATTGAAGTGGTTTTGACCACAATGAAATATTTCACCAATAAGAACCAGTAAATGGTGCATTAATAATGAAAGGATATTTATTTTCTGATGTCCTCAGCTTTTAAATTGCCAAGTATAATATTTGAAATCCATTGAGGACTGAATGTGTAGCAACACAGGAAGGGGAGGAGGCCATTCATTCCCTCAAATCTGCTGTTCCTTTTAATCTTAGAATCCATACAGTGTGGAACCAGGCCCGTTGTCCCAACAAGTCCAAACTGACTCTCCGAAGAGTATCCCACCCAAACCCATTACTCTGTATTTACCCTTGACTAATACATCTAACCTACACATCCCTTAACACTATGGGCAATTTAGCATGGCCAATTCACCTAACCTACACATCTTTGGACTATGGGAGGAAACCAGAGCACTCGGAGGAAACCCACACAGACCACAGACACAGGGGGTAAGTGCAAGCTTCACACAGTCACCTGAGGCTGGAATCAAACCCAGGTCCCTGGTGCTGTGAGGCAGCAGTGCTAACCACTGAGCCACTGTGTCGTGAACTGATGATTGACTGTTGTTACATTTTCCTAACCCCTGTGATAGCTATCACTTCATACATGGCTCTGACTACTTAAAATGAGATCACTAACATAATAACAGGGATCCATCAAGGATGGTTCTGCATGTGTTTGAGGAATCTCACTATGTTTACATATCCTCTACGTTGCTGTATGTTAGAAACAGATTTACCGCAAACATTTAGACTTTAACTCCATTTACCATCTATGGTTTTGTGTTCTTTAATACAATTACTTACCAGGACAGCGCAAATCACCTTCTTCCTGAAATCCCGGTTGGGGTTTTAACATAATCGAAAACTTGCTGGGATATTTGGACCCAACTATATGGCTGTGAGCCTAGAGTCACAGGACAACAAGGTAAAGGCATTAGTGAACTTTGAAAAAAAACCAAATGACAGGGTCACTTTTTATTTCCATATTTTGAACTAAAGTCAAATTTTCGGTCATGGTGAGTCTTGAACTCACATTCTCTGGATTGCTAGTCCAGCGACATTATTATGACATACTCACTGATTGGAAAGTGACTCCTGTGCCCAAGGTGAATACCCTCTCTTTGACATACGCACAGTTTGCACAGGCAGGAAGCAATCAATTCTTTCATCACTTCACCACATTGATTTCCATTCATTCGCCACTCAGTTAAATCTGTGACAAGTTTTGTATACGCCATCAGAGCTTACAATGAGAATGGACCAGTAGGAAACATCTTTAAATAGCATTTCTAATTGTCATGCCGGATGGCAATTTCTCCAAGTTACTGGCTTCAGGATCCCAAAAAGACAACTGAGCCTAATTTCATATTTTTATTCTGCTCTGCTCCATCTGTTGGCTTAATACGCAATGCAGCTCACAAAGTGGAAATCCAGACTGGATCTCTCTCTTCGAATCCATGTGAGCATCACTTAATTCCACTCACCATTATGATCGTAACATCAGAATTAGGAGCAGGAGTAAACCATTCACTGCTCACGTCTGTTCTGCTGCCTTATGCCGTTAAGCCCACTTTCCTGTCTTTCCCCAGTAAGTCTTATTAATCAACGATCTAACTTACCCTGGAATATGTTTAGCCTCCTCTGCTCCTAGGGGATGAGAAAGCCAAACACTAATGACCCTCTGACAGGCAAAATTCTAAGTGACACGGTGGCTCAGTGGTTAGCACTGCTGTCTCAAGGTGCTAGGGACCTGGACTCAATTCCAGCCTTAGGCAAAAGTAAGGACTGGAAATCAGAGTCTAGATTAGAGTGGTGCTGGAAAAGCACAGCAGGTCAGGCAGCATCCGAGCAGCAGGAAAATTGACTTTTCGGACAAAAAGCCTGATGAATTTTCCTGCTCCTCGGATGCTGCCTGACCTGCTGGGCTTTTCCAGCACCACTCTACTCTTGACTCAATTCCAGGCTTAGCTGACTATCTGTGTGGAATTTGCATGTTCTCACCTGTGTCTGCATGGGTTTCCTCCCACAGTTCAAAGATGTGCAGGTTAGGGGAATTGACCATGCTACCAATGTGCATACTGGTGGGTTAGCCATGGGAAATGTAAGGTTGTGGGTATAGGGTGGGTCTGAGTGGGATGCTATTTGGAGGATTGGTGTTAATTTAATGGGCCGAATGGCCTGCTTCCACACTGCAGGGATTCTAACAAATGCTTTCTCAGTGCAATCTTAAATGGAAAGTTCTTTATTTCAAAAACATCTTTCTTAGTTTTCAGGCATTTCAGCATCTACCCTGTCAAGCTCCCTCAGAATTTTGTGTTCTCTAAGGTCTTCTCCCATTCTTCTAAACCGCAGTATATACAGACCCGAATTTATCAGCCTTTCCTTATAAGGCAAATCTTCTCAATCTGGAATGAGCTGAGTGAAACTTGTCTGAGCTATATCATGATGGTATCGCCCTCTGTGAATAAAGACATGCAAACTGTAGGCAGTCCTCAAGGTGTGGTGCCACCTGGAGGAGTGTCAAGTCTGAATTTTTAATCCTCCATCCTCGCCACCATTTTGTCGAAGATGGGCTGGGCTAAAACCACCAGCGTTTCAACACTGGGAGCTAATTTATGGTGAATTAGCTGGAGGTTACAGAATGTGGCACACTCACTATGAATTGGGAAACTAGATAGGTTCATGAGAGAGAAAGAAATAGAAGGATATTCCCATGGACCGAGCAGAAGAAGAGTGAGCAGGGGCTTGTCCTGAACAACATGTTGTGCTGAATGGCCTGAGTCTGTGTTGTGAATTCTTTGTAACCTCGCGCAAGCCACTAGCCCAGTATGGAGTATAAGGAGAGGTATGCACACGTCAACATTTCTTTATGATCTTTAGGGCATTTTTAAACAAGTTTTGATCCACTAAACCTTGCTACTGCCCAGAATAAGGGTTGACCACGCAGTGTTAAAGAACAATCAGGTTCAATAATTAACCTTGAAGGTTCTGGGTTTGGACCATAATACTGTTAGACCAGGTCATTCTGCATGACATTTCTATATTACAGCAATGACTACATTTCAAAGAACTGCATCATTATCTATGAAGCGACTCAAGTCATTCTGAAATAGTGAAAGGTGCTTTGTAAATGCAAGTTCGTTATCTATAGGAAGGAAAAAGGGCTGCATTTCCATTGTACCTTTCATGTCTGGGCATGTGTTGCAGAATGGCTTCCTTCTGCCCTGTAACGCCTTACAATTTCATCAGCACACACGGTTCTAACGGCTTGCAGTCCCCAACTGAGAGACTGATATTGAAGAGAGAGTTTCATTACCATGGAAACAATTTTATCAGACTTGCTTACTGCCTACTCTTAGCATTCCCTGATCTCTGGCAAATATTTCGATCGGCATTATTGTCTTAAGTTGTGTATTATAGAATCATAATGCAGAAGAGACCTTTCAGCCCATCAAGTCTACACTAGTAATATGCTACTTTAAAATCTAAGCCCACCTTCCAGCACTAGATCCACAGTCTAGAATGTTATGACATTTCAGGTGCTCATCCAAGGACTGAATTAAATTGAATTGAATTGAATTGAATTTATTGTCACGTGCACAGAGGCACAGTGAAAAGGTTTGTCTTGTGAGCAATACAGGTAATCACATAGTTAAATAGCATAGATAAGTAAATAATAGGTAAACAGCGGCAAAAACAAAAACACAGGTACAGGTGAATGTTAAGAGTTTGTGAGTCCATTCAGTATTCTAACAAAAGGAGGGTAGAAACTGTTATAAAACTGGCTGGTGCATGTGTTCAGGCTTCTGTACCTTCTCCCCGATGGTAGAAGTTGTAGAAAAACATTGCCAGGGTGGGATGGATCTTTGAGAATGCTGGCGGCCTTTCCTTGACAGCGGGCCTGGTAGATGGATTCTATAGATGGGAGGTTGGACTTTGTGATTGTCCGGGCCGAGTTCACCACTCTCTGTAACCGGCTCCGATCTTGAATGGTACAGTTGCCATACCAGGCAGTGATACATCCAGATAGAATGCTCTTGATGGCGCACCGATAAACGTTGGCAAGGCTACTCACTGCCATGCCAAATTTCTTCAGCTGCCTGAGGAAGAAGAGACATTGTTGGGCCTTTGTAACCAGTGTGTCCACATGCAGATTCCAAGAAAGGTTGTTGTGGATGACCATTCCCAGGTGCTTGACATTCTCCACTCGTTCCACCTCTGTGCTGTTAATGAGTTGGGGGGCATAAGTAACATCCCACCAAACGTCAAAAATAAGTTCCTTGATTTTGTCAGCATTGAGAGCTAGGTTGTTCTCAGTGCACCATTTTTTCCAGGTCTTCCACCTCCTGTCTGTAGTCTGTTTCATTGCCGTCTTTTTAAGTTTGTGAGATTTTCCACCTTGTCAAGTTTCATCAGTCCATCAGAGGTCTTTAACAATATATTTAAATGAAACTTTCAGTGGACCCTGCCTCCTACTTGCTCAGTGTGAGACACACCACCCTGTGACATTCAATGGTGTTACCATCACTGGATACCCCATTATCAATATCCAAAGGGTCACCTTTGACCAGAAACTTAACTGGACTCGCCATATAAATACAATGGCTACAAGAGCACATCAGAGGCTAGGAATACTGTGGCAAGTACCTCACCTCCTGACTCCCCAAAATCTGTCTATCTTCTACAAGGCACAAGTCAGGAGTTTGATGGAATACACTATTTGCACCCTAGATGGGTGCAGCTCCAACAAAACTCAAGAAGCTTGACACCAACCATGACAAAGCAGCATGCTTGATTGGCATTACATCAAGAAGCATCCAACCCCTCCATCCCCAATGCTCAGTAGCAACAGTATGTACTATCTACGAGGTGCACTGCAGAGATTCATCAAAGATCCTTAGACATCACCTTCTAAACCCATGACCATTTCCGTCTCGAAGGACAAGGGCAGCGGATACATGAGAACACCAAGTTCTCCTCCAAGCCACTCAACATTCTGACTTGGAAATATATCGCCATTCCTTCACTGCTGCTGGGTCAAAATTCTGGAATTCCATCCCTAAATGCATTGTGGGTCAACCTACAATGAGGGCTGCAGCAAGAAAGCAGTTCATTACCATCTTCTTGAGGGCAGTATATGCTGGCCTATGTCCTACAAATGAATGTTTAAAAATCATAATCGTAGCAGGAGAAGGCCATTTGGCCCCTCAAGCCTGATCTACCATTAAATATGATCATGGCTGATTCAACTGTGGCTTCAACTCCTCTTCACTGTTTGGACCTCAAATTCTTGTTTCCCTTTTAGTTCAAATTCTGCCCAACTCAGCCTTGAATTGTATGGTGAAAGTGAGGAGTGCAGATGCTGGAGATCAGAGTTAAGATTAGAGTGGTGCTGGAAAAGCACAGCAGGTCACCCTTGAATTGTATGGTCTAGCCTTCGCTGTTCCTTGGACAGGGAGAAGTCCAGAGACTTGGGAGGCAAACATTTTTCTCAACTCTGTCTTAAATTCCAGATCATTATTTTTTAAAGGAGAAAATGAGGACTGCAGATGCTGGAGATCAGAGCTGAAAATGTGTTGCTGGAAAAGTGCAGCAGGTCAGGCAGCATCCAAGGAACAGGAGAAGCGACGTTTCGGACATCAGCCCTTCTTCGGGCCTCATTCCTGAAGAAGGGCTGATGCCCGAAACGTCGATTCTCCAGTTCCTTGGATGCTGCCTGACCTGCTGCGCTTTTCCAGCAACACATTTTCAGCTCATTATTTTTTAAACTCTGTTTTCTAATTGTGAGCCCCCCCAAGCAGAGAATAATCATCCGAGCAGCTACCCTGTCAATCCCCTTCACAGTTAAAAATCACCCAACACCAGATTATAGTCCTATAGATTTATTTGGAAGCACTAGCTTTCGGAGTGCTGCTCCTTTGTCAGGTAGACATCGGGCAGGATCATAGGACACAGAATTTCTAGTAAAAGATCATACTACTGATGCGATGTATTGAACAAACCTAGGTTGTTGTCAAGTCTTTAATCACTTGGAATCAGTTGCAGGTTTTGATTGATTAATATGTAAATCCAATAATTTCTCTTAAGTCACATTTCCGAGATAACAAGGTTTTATACAAAAAAAAAGGTGATTTCTCAGCTCAGACAATGCATTAAAGGTGTGAAGTTAGAGTCAATCTTTAAGTCAGGCAGGTTCTTTTTCCAAAGTAGGAATTTATAAAATGTCACATGGACTGACTGCCTACAGATTGTTTGCCTTTTGAACAAAATAGAATGTATCTGCAAATATAAACCAACAAATGCAAATTCACCCCATAGACTTATATGTGTGTGCATGTGTGTGTGAGGGAGTGAGGGAGAGAGTGTGAGTGTGAGTGTGAGTGTGTGTGTGTATATCTGAGAGAGAGCATGTGCATGAGAGAGGGTGTGTGTGTGTGAGAGAGAGTGTATGGTGTGGTGGGGTCACCTGTCATGTAACATGAACCCAAGGTTCCTGTTGAGGCAATCCTCATGGCTATCAGCCTCTGCTCGGCAACTCCTGTATTGTTGCATTTCCTGAAGAACCCCCTCAGGATCTTAGATATGTTTGCAGAAATGGTTTTGAGCATTGTGGCTTGCCAGTAACTTGCCATAGTCATTTGACCTCTGGCATTATCCTTTGTTTATGAAGGTGTTTGAGCAGAATCCATTGCACCGGCCATATGAAACCTGATGCCAGGAGTGTGGAAAGGTCAAGTGAATTTTCATTGCTTTAACAAAGTCAGCAGTTGATGAAAACAGCAGAGAATATGAAATCAATCTCAAACTTTGCACATCACATCAACTGCTGGGTGAGAAACTGTTTTTGAATATTCCAATACCTGTTCCTAATGACATTGTACTCAGCCCAGCTTTGACATGTTTTGACACCTCTCCCAAGAGAGTGAGACTTGAGTCGAGACTCTCTAGCCCAGAGATCTGAACAGTACCACTCCATCACAAAAACTTTTATATCTGCTCCTCCAAAGATGAAGGGAGAAATAATTGGAAAACCTTCCAGTCTTATTGTCAGAATTCTCCAATAGACAAGAAACCTGGGGAAACAAGAATGTCAATTCTGTAATCAGCACTAGGAAATTGTTGAAAGCTATATTGTACACTAGACTCTACTGAGGTGCTGAAAAGCCTGTTTGGATGCCGTGAAGACATATTTTGAGGCCCCTATTAATGAACTCATAGAATCCCTACAGTATGCAGGACATTCGGCCCAATAAGTCCACACCAACCTTCTAAAGAACATCCCACCCAGACTCAACTATCCTTGGAACCCTGCATTCCCAATGGCTAACCCACCTAAGCTACACATCCTGGACACGATGGGCAATTTAGCATGGTCAGTCCACCTAACCTGCACGTCTTTGGACTGTGGGAGGAAACTGGACCACCCAGAGGAAACCCACGCAGACACAGATAGAATGGCAAATTCCACACAGGCTAACCACTGAGCCACTGTGCTACTTATTATGAATGCTACATTTTCAACACCAGAGCTCAGGAAAAGGGGAAGAGTACACGTCTGGATGTGACTGCACTGATATAAGTAGCTGATGCTTGGGTGGACAACTAAAACTTGATCTTATTTAAACTAGCATGAGCTTAGGAACAAAGTATGCCTGCTCAGAGTAGAGAATCAAGAAAGCTAGAGAGGTGTTCAGAATTAATCATCAGCTTGAGAGCATTGATGGAAGAAGTGATGAAACTTTTAACTGTGCTGAGAGGCAGTCCAGACCTTCTTAATCAAAACAGGTAGTTCTTCTATATCACAACTGATGCTTGTGTAGCCCTGCATTACAAAAAAAATCGCGCTTCAAAAACAGCACTTACAGTGTTGGTGATGTAATCGTGTTACAGCCAACACGTTTTAAAACTTTGTGCTTTAGAAACTGCGTCCCCAATTCGTCAATCACTATACAGCGAATTCACGCTAATGAATTGTAGCAGAACGGCCTGTACAGAGGAGAAAATGAAAGAAATATTTGCAGAGGACCCACAGGTCAAAGGTTAAAGTAGGAGGGATAAATATTGTGGAGGACACACTACAAAAGAAAAGGAGATGTATCCAGTGTGGTGAAAACACTGCAGATACCTGAAAAACTTGGCATTTTTGCCAGAAAGAAGAAAGACAAGAATATAAGGCAAAAGCAAATTACTGCAGATGACTGAGATCTGAAATTAAAACAGGAAGTACTGGGGAAGTTCAGAAGTCTCACAGCATCTGTGGAGAGAGAAATAGAGTTAATGCTTTGATTATAATTGTTTCTCAGAACCTGAATTGTTAATTGTTTCTCTTTCTATAGATTCGGCCAATCCACAAGAATGGTTGCTGGAGAAATATGGAACATTGATTCTGAGGATTGTTCTATACTGTAGTGAAAGCCTTACCAGCATGCATTATCAAGTCTCAAGTTTAAAAAAAAACTTGTATCTATTGGAACAGTTACTGCAGCAGGACAGATTTGAGTGTTTGCGAAGTGTTAGATCGATACTGGTGTTAGGTGAAACATCAAAACCTTTACAGACTTGTGTGAACATACACAAAATGGTGACCTGAAAATGAATCCACTGATGATAATGTCGAAGTTATATAATGGAGTGGTACACACCCCAAGGGCACAAATGAAGCTGAGACATCAACGCTGTGGAAAAAAAGATCTGCAGCTCCAGAATGGAGAAACTGTGCGAAACACCTCATCACAGCTGAAGCAAGTCTAATGCTTGAACAGATAACTCGACACAGAAATTTGCAGCATTTAGCAATCACTAAGGTACTAGTTTAAGAAAAGATCCTACAAAAATTACAGAAATGTTTTTATGAGCCGTGGATGTCTTCCTGGTGAATGACCTCTTGAAATGGATTTGGGCAGGAGGCCAATTCAGCATTTTCCAAGGAGATTTCCAACTGCTCCCAAGTCTTGTCTTAAAGACAAGTTAGAGGAGTCGGAAAAGATGGGAGTGATCAATAAAGTGACAAATCTGACAGACTGGAATAGCGACATGTTGATAATCCAAAGCCTGGAAAGCTGACAGTGTGCGTGGCCAAAATCAAAAGACCCCAATAAAGCTTTGAAGGGATCTTGCTACCATATACTGATCATTGAAGAAATGTTGCTGCAGTTTGCCAAGATAAAGGTCTTTACCATCCAATATGTGAAGGATGGATGCTGGTAAATGGAATTAGGATGTAGACAGCAGTTTCCTGACTATACTTTGACACTATCTGGGGGGTACAGATGGCTGTGCTTGACACTTTTCCTGCTCCCGAAGAGTGTCAATGCCAGTGACATGAAATAGTCAGTGAACCTCCTGGGCTGGAAGTGATTGTACAGATACCATCACTGACCATATTCAGACTACAAAAGAGAGCTTGTCACATAACCCTGAAGCTACATAAGAAACATTGCTATTAAAGCTAGGTTAATAGACTCCCTACTGGCAGTGAAAAGACTTCACCCTGAAATTGACATAGTGAGGACTGCAGCACAGATGCAGCAAACAATATATGTCAGGATGGTACACTGATTTACTGGATTTGTGAACTTTCCAACAAAGTTGTTTCCCCCATTTCTCTTCAGAATGTGAATCACTACACAAGGTTATTGAAGGGTCAGAGGTACAGGGACATTTAACAGGAAGCAGCTTTTGTTTATATTAAACAAGAAGTAACAACAATACCAATGCTAAGGTTCTTAATCGATGCTGAAGTCACGTTGCAGAATGATGCTGGTAAGAGAGGGCTTAGAACAACGCCCCCACCCCCGCGGTAAATGACAATCAATTGCACTTGTGTCCAGGATACATTGAAGTCTGCAGATGCTGGAGATCAGAGTTGAGAGTGCGTTGCTGCAAAAGCACAACAGGTCAGGCAGCATCCGAGGAGCAGGAAAATCGTCTTTTGGGCCGAAGACCTTCAACAGGAATTCCTGATGAAAGTCTCCGGCCTGAAACATCGATTTTCCTGCTCGTTGGATGCTGCCTGACTTGTGCCCAGGATGCCAACTGAACATTGCTACATGCAAATTGAGAGACTTATTCTGATCAAGTTAGGAGGAAACTACTCCTTTTTGCTCTGCTCCTCCATTTTTCAGAACATTTAGAAATAAATTATCAGAATGGTGATATGGCCAACACAAAAACAGAAGTGGATGGTGAAAGTTAATAGGTCTGGCAACATCTGTCGGGGGGGAAAGCAGAGTCAAATTTTCGGGTCTGGTGATTCTTCATCATAACTGGTGATATAACCAAATATGTAGGTTTTAGACTCAATATGGTTGAGTGTTAGAAACAAGTCAGCCTGGTTTCTTTAGTCAAGAAAAAAGTAATAATATATTACAAACAAAATTAAACAATAATGCAATGATTATTTGATTTGATATGGTTTGATTTATTACTGTCACGTGTATTGAGGTACAGTGAAAAGTTTTGCCTTATATCCTTTACATCCAGATCCTACTGTACAAGTGCACCAGGGTAACAGGACAGAGTGCAGGATACAGTGTTATCAGTGCCTGGAAGATGCAGAGAGAGAGATCAACATTAGCAGTAAAGAGCTCCTTGCAAAAGTCTCAGTGCATAGCCAGGGGCACCATCTACGCCAGGGGGCACCATCCACGCTGGGTACTTTCCATGTGTTCACCCTGAAGAAGGCCGATATAATGTCTGTGATAGGGGAACATAGGTGCATCCCAGGCTGTAGGCATAGGTGACATTGTTTCACTGACTTTCCGTTCACAGCAAGTGTAGAATGTACTGAGCTCATTGGGTAGGGGTGAATTGTTGCATGCAATTTCAATTGACTTTGCGATGTAGCCCGTTATGTCATTCAAGCCTTGCCACACATGACAGGTGCCCATGTGGTTGATTTGGGTCTTAAGCTTAGTTCGGTATGGCCTCTTGGGGTGTCTGATGGCCTCAGGAAGGTTGTACCTGGATTTCCTGTATAGGTCAGGGTCACCTGGCCTGTACGCCTCAGATCTGGGCCTCAGGAGGGAGTGGATCTCCCCGTTCATCCACAGTCTCTGTTTGGGGAACATTTGCATTAACTTCTCCGGCATGCAGTCAGCTACACACTTACTATCAAAGTGGCATACTTGTTTAGTTTGGCCACTATGGGCCATCCGCCGACTCCAAGCAGTTGCGTAAAATCTCTTTTGTTTCCTCAATCCAACTCTGCACTACCTTCTGTACTGTATCCTCACACTACAACTTCTGCTTGTAAGCCAGGAGGAGGTGCACCATTCCAAAACGTGGATGGGGGGGGGATGCTCAGACCTCTGGTGAAGCAGGAGATATGTTGGTGGTATTTTGGTCACACATTCTTGAGGTTGGCGTGGTTGATGTCAACACGTATGATGTAGCCCAGACCAGGTAAGGATGGCAGATTTTCCTCTCTTAAGGGTATTAGTGAACCAAATGGGTTTTTCTAACAATAAATTCATTATCATCATTAGCTCTTAATCCCAGATTTTTATTGAATTCAAATTCCACCTTCTACCATGGTGGGATTTGAACCCAGAATCCCTGGAACATTATTTGGCTCTCTGGTCTAGTGATAATACCATGAGGCTGTTGCCTCCCCAAGGGGTCTACCTTCAATAATATTGCTGAGCTAGTCTCGCTGACAGCAAGTGTGAACTTAGGAGTCCCATTTGGTCCTGTTGTTTATGTCCACAAAATTTTCAGTATAACGTTCACTCCTCTTCTCTATCTATAGATGCACAAAGGTCGATTGTAATTTTAATTCTGAGATTGATAGATTTATGTTAAGCAAATCTATTAAGAGATATGGGCTAAAGGGCACAGAATAGCCATGATCTCTCTAAGTGGTAAAACAGGTTGAGGGGCTGAATGGCCTATTCCTGTTTCTATGTTCCTTGTTCCTATGCAGATAGCTCTGGACCTACTGACTTTCCAGTGTTTTGTTTCAAAGATAAAGCTTGACTGTGATCTCCCTGACATTATAAAGAGACTAATTTTTGCCTATTATCATTGTCGTTCACTAAATGTCTAAAAATATAATTTGATACATAGGCTAAAACCTCCCTGCATTTGCTGTTTTCACTGCTTCACTGATCCATTCATAATTATGTTTAAGTTGAATACAAAAGCAATTAAAAGCAATTTAGCTCTGAATTATTCAAGTACACATCAAATTGCCCCAGCTGGGCAGCGGAGAAGATGTTCCTGTGGCGGAGGACTAATAATTAATGTCATTGCAAACTTTATTATGGATGAGGCATATTTTTAAATTGTGAACTAAGCCAAAGTATAAAGGAAGATGTCATCAATGTTGGGATAAAGATGAATCAGAAAGTTATTATCGAATAAAGACCAGGCCTTAACTCCTGAGCAAATCATTGGAGAGTGGAACAGATTTGAGACATTTCACTGCTTTTATGTTCTGTGAGGGAGTGGGTTACAAAATTGTATTTATATAGCACCTCTCATGATCTCAGGCTAGCCCAAGCCTCAATCACAGCTGATTGAGAATGTAAAAGTCTCATCAGTCTGAACTAAAAGCATCTTACTAGGGTGAGAGCTGGGACATGCCTTTTGAAGATGCTTCTTATTCAGATTGATAAGATTTTTACATTCTAAATCAGCTGTGAAGGGCCTTGGGATTAATAATGTGTAAGAGATTATGGGAGTGTAAGAGTGTGGCTTAGTGGGTAGCAGTGCTGCGTCACAGCGCCAGGGACCTGGGTTTGATTCCACTCTCAGGTGACTCTCTGTGTGGAGTTTGCACATTCTCCCCGTGTCTGCATGGGTTTCCTCCGGGTGCTCCAGTTTCCTCCCACAATCCAAAGATATGATTGGTCATGGGAAATTGCCTGTGGTGTCCAGGGACGTGCAGGCTAGGTAGGTTAGCCATGGGGAAAGCAGGGTTGCAGGGATAGGTTAGGGGGTGGGTCTGTGTGAGATGCTCTTCAGGGGGTTGGTGTGGAATCGATGGGTTGAATGTACTGCTTCCACACTGTAGGATTTGTATGTATTTGGAAGTTTCAAAAGAACGCTAGTCATGGAGGATATATTGAAAATCAATAATTGAAAAATAAAGGTTAATTCACTGTGTTGTTTGTTACTCAAACTCCAGTTCCACTTTTGGAAGCCAATGGATGGACAGTGGTTGTGTCCTCGTTGAGAAGCAGAACAATGTGTGTTAAGTTAGGAGTCATGAAATCTGATCCATGAGCTGTAGTTTACATCATAATGGAATATTTTCACCAGGTCTTGTGACACTTGTGTTGCCTCTATAAATCTGCGTGTCCAACTACTGTTAAATTATTGAGTTCTTGATTCATTTGATGTATAAAAAATAAATTTACTGAAAAAAATAATGTAGAGACAGAGGCAGTTTTAAAGGAGATATTTCAGAATACTCAAACATATTCCAGTGGAAAAGAAAGAAAGAAGGACTGAATCTTATGAGAAATCAGCTCTGTGTCATTTTTGTTGAGCTGCATGGACACCAAATAAGACCATAATACTCATTTGATTGGCTAAACTGGTCCTCACCCTCAACAATTTCTCCTTCGAATTCTCCCACTTCCTCCAGACCAAAGGGGTAGCCACGGGCACCAGCATGGGCCCCAGCTATGCCTGCTTCTTTGTCGGGTATGTGGAACAGTCCATCTTCCGCAGTTACACCGGCGCCATCCCCCACCTTTTCCTCCGCAAAATCGATGATTGTATCGGCACCGTCTCGTGCTCCGATGAGGAGGTTGAACAGTTCATCAACTTCACTAAAGCATTCGACCCTGACCTCAAGTTCACCTGGACCATCCCAGACACCTCCCTCTCCTCCCTGGAACTCCTTATTTCCATTTCCTGTGGACGACAACATGGACATCTATTTCAAGCCCACCAAGTTGCACAGCTGCATCTGCAATCATTGTTTTTACCTCGTTGATTTTAACCCTACTGTGAATCCTTTTGCAAGGATGCCTGCCTTGAAGAAGTTTTCCTCCTCTCTCTACAAGAATCTCAGGGAGTCCCTCTCCCACTGCAACTCCCAGGTCATTTCCTCTGCCCTGAAGCTCTTCAACCATGTCGTGAAACAAAATCGCGACCACAGCCACATTTGCTTCCTCAGTGCCTGCCTCCGTAACCAACTCATCCCACACCGACTCCGGACCACCTTTAAACCAGCAGAGTTCGGACCCGAACAGGACAAACAGTACAGACTACAGATTCAAAAACACCAGCGACGGTTCTCCTTCAAGATCCTCCGCTCCACGCTTGCAGCAATGCGCCGTCACCTAACCTCTCTACAGTCAGCCCTGCCTCAGCTGAGGGCCACACTCCCTCAGAATTGCAAAGGACCCACTCTGTACTACATCCTCAGGAGAATTCATACTCTCAACAAACAGTATTTCAATTCCATCTCAAACATCAAAAACTGTAAGTACCACAAACTTTTATCCACCCACCTACATAACCAGCGCTCCTCAAACATTCCAGAAGATTCCCCTGGCCTCGGAATCTATTCCACCATTAGCCATGAGGCTGATGCAGCTGCCACCCCCATGCTGATTGATGATGTCACTTCCGCCCCCATCATGGCCACTCCCACAACCACTTCCACCCCTCACAATTCCTCATGCATCACACGTGACATCACTTCCACCCTTCACATCATCGCTGATGCCACACGCTCGGTGACTTCCGCCAGCCCTACTGCCGTGGTTACCACCACTTCCGCCCCCACTAGCGCCACTCACCTGCATTCTGCCACCCACAGGCCCCACTGTCACTATCCCCTCCCCCCAGAACCCTGAGAGGAACACTACCCCTGCTCATGACTCCACCCCCATTCCCCCCACCATCACACCCACTCCAGTTACAGGTTCTGCCCCCACTCCCAGCTCTACACCCACACCAGATCCCAGATCCCAGCTCTCAGCCCTGCCGAGTTTTCACCATCCCCCCAGACCTCCCCCTCACTGAGGACGAACGATCAGTCCTCAGCAAAGGACTCACCTTCATCCCCCTCCGTCCACGCATCAATGAATTTAATACACGCCGTGACGTCGAACAATTCTTCCGTCGCCTCCGCCTCTGAGCAATCAGGACTCCCGCCCACCTTCCGAGGACCCCTTCGCCCACTTCCAACACACTGCATCCACCTGGACACCCCGCGCTGGCCTATTACCTGCCCTCGACCTCTTCATTTCCAACTGCCGCCGGGACATTAACCGCCTCAACCTGTCTACCTCCCTCCCCCACTCCAACCTCTCACCCTCACAACGCGCAGCCCTCCAATCCCTCTGCTCCAATCCCAATCTCGCCATCAAGCCAGTGGATAAAGGGGGCGCAGTAGTAGTCTGGCGCACTGACCTCTACACCGCTGAAGCCAAACGCCAACTTGAGGACACCTCTTCCTACTGCCCCCTCGACCATGACCCCACCCCCCATCACCAAACCATCATCTCCCAGACCGTACAGAACCTCATCACCTCAGGAGATCTTCCACCCACAGCTTCCAACCTCATAGTCCGGGAACCCCGCACTGCCCGGTTCTACCTCCTTCCCAAGATCCACAAGCCTGACCACCCTGGCCGACCCATTGTCTCAGCATGCTCCTGCCCCACTGAACTCATCTCTACCTACCTCAACACGGTCCTATCCCCCCAAGTCCAGGAACTCCCCACATACGTTCGAGACACCACCCACGCCCTCCACCTCCTCCAAGACTTCCGTTTCCCCAGTCCCCAATGCCTCATCTTCACCATGGATATCCAATCCCTCTACACCTCCATCCGCCATGACCAGGGCCTCCAAGCCCTCCGTTTTCTCCTCTCCAGACGTCCCCAACAGTACCCTTCCACCGACACTCTCATTCGTTTGGCTGAACTGGTCCTCACCCTTAACAATTTCTCCTTTGAATCCGCCCACTTCCTCCAGACCAAAGGCGTAGCCATGGGCACACGTATGGGCCCCAGCTATGCCTGTCTCTTTGTTGGCTACGTAGAGCAGTTGATCTTCCGTAATTACACCGGCACCACTCCCCACCTCTTCCTCCGCTACATTGATGACTGCATTGGCGCCACCTCGTGCTCCCGCGAGGAGGTTGAGCAATTCATCAACTTCACCAACACATTCCACCCTGACCTTAAATTTACCTGGACCATCTCTGACACCTCCCTCCCCTTCCTGGACCTCTCCATCTCCATTAATGACGACCGACTTGACACTGACATTTTTTTACAAACACACCGACTCCCACAGCTACCTGGATTACACCTCTTCCCACCCTATCTCTTGCAAAAATGCCATCCCATATTCCCAATTCCTCCGCCTCTGCCGGATCTGCTCCCAGGATACCAGTTCCACCACAGAACACACCAGATGGCCTCCTTCTTTAGAGACCGCAATTTCCCTTCCCACGTGGTTAAAGATGCCCTCCAACGCATCTCGTCTACATCCCGCACCTCCTCCCTCAGACCCCACCCCTCCAACCGTAACAAGGACAGAACGCACCTGGTGCTCACCTTCCACCCTACCAACCTCCGCATAAACCAAATCATCCGCCGACATTTCCGCCACCTCCAAACAGACCCCACCACCAGGGATATATTTCCTTCCCCACCCCTTTGCGCCTTCCGCAAAGACAGTTCCCTCCGTGACTACCGGGTCAGGTCCACGCCCCCCTACAACCCACCCTCCCATCCTGCCACTTTCCCCTGCCACCGCAGGAACTGTAAAACCTGCGCCCACACCTCCTCCCTCACCTCTATCCAAGGCCCTAAAGGAGCCTTCCACATCCATCAAAGTTTTACTTGCACGTCCACTAATATCATTTATTGTATCCGTTGCTCCCGATGCGGTCTCCTCCACATTGGGGAGACTGGGCGCCTCCTAGCAAAGCGCTTTAGGGAACATCTCCGGGACACCCGCACCAATCAATCACACCACCCCGTGGCCCAACATTTCAACTCCCCCTCCCACTCTGGCGAGGACATGGTCCTGGGCCTCCTTCACCGCCGCTCCCTCACCACCAGACGCCTGGAGGAAGAACGCCTCATCTTCCGCCTGGGAACACTTCAACCCCAGGGCATCAATGTGGACTTCAACAGTTTCCTCATTTCCCCTTCCCCCACCTCACCCTGGTTCTAAACTTTCAGTTCAGCACTGTCCCCATGACTTGTCCGAATTTGTCCTACCTGCCTATCTCCTTGTCCACCTATCCACTCCACCCTCCCCCGCCACCGACCAATCACCTTCATCCCCTTCCCCACTCACCCATTGTACTCTATGCTACTTTCTCCCCACCCCCACCCTCCCCTAGCTTATCTCTCCACGCTTCAGGCTCACTGCCTTTATTCCTGATGAAGGGCTTTTGCCCGAAACGTCGATTTCAAAGCTCCTTGGATGCTGCCTGAACTGCTGTGCTCTTCCAGCACCACTAATCCAGAATCTGGTATCCAGCATCTGCAGTCATTGTTTTTACACCTCCTCCATCCCTACCTCCTGTAAAAATGCTATCCCTTACTCCCAATTCCTCCACCTCTGCTGCATTTGCTCCCAGGAGGACCAGTTCCATCATAGAACATCCCAGATGGTCTCTTGCTTCAAGGACCACAACTTCCCCTCCCACATGATTGACAATGCCTTCTAGTTCATCTCCTCCACTTCCCGTACCTCCTCTCGCAACAAGGTCAGACACCCACTGGTCCTCACCTACCACCCCACCAAACTCTGGATAAAATATATCATCATCTGCAATTTCTGCCATCTACAAACAGACCCTACCACCAGAGATATATTTCCCTCCCCACCAGACCATTCCCTCTGCGACTCCCTTGTTAGGTCCGTGTCCCCCTACCAACCCACCCACCACTCCTGGCACCTTTCTCTGCCACCACAGAAGTGCAAACCCTGCGCCAACACCTTCCCCCTCACCTCACCCTTGGCCCCAAAGGATCCTTCCACATCTGACAGAGATTTACTTGTACTTCCACACATGTCACCTACTGTGTCCATTGCTCTCGATGTGGTCTCCTCCTACGTTGGGGAGGCAGGATGCCAACTTGTGCAATGATTCAGAGGACGTCTCTGGAACACACGCACTAAACAACCCCACCGCCCTGTGGCTGAACACTTTCACTCCCCCTCCCACTCCAAGTCCCAGGCCTCCTCCACTGTCAAACTGTAGCCTCCCAACGCCTGGAGGAAGAGTGCCTCATCTTCTCCTTGGGATTCTCCAACCATACGGGATCAATGTTAATTTCACCAGTTTCCTCATTTCCTTCCAACTCGGCACCGCCCTCTTGAACAGTCCTACCATGTCCATCTTTCGTCTCACCTATCTGCTCCACCCTCCCATCTGACCTATCACCATCACCCTCCACCTTAGAGTCATACAGCATGGAAACAGTCCATTCAGTCCAACCAGTACATGCCGAACATAATCCCAAACAAAACTTGGGCCATCCCCTCATTCCTGATGAAGAGCTCATGCTCGAAATGTCGACTCTCCTGCTCCTTGGATGCTGCCTGACCTGCTGTGCTTTTCCAGCACCACACATTTCAACTCTGATCTCCAGCATCTGTAGTCCTCACTTTGTCTTCCATAAAATGTTACAACGGAAGTTGGCCATTCAGCCCATTGAATTTGCTCCCCTATTTTAATGCGATCATGGTTTAACTGATAATCCTTAACCTCACTTTCCTGCCTTAGACCCATAACCCTCAATTCCTTTTCTGATTAAAAATCTGTTGATTTCAGCCTTGAATATATTTAATGACCCAAACTCAATAGCCCTCTGTAGTAAAGAATTTCATAGATTCAATACCCTCTCTGAGAGAAAGAATTCCTCCTCATCATTGTCTTACATTGATGACCTCTTTCTCGGAGATTATTCCCTTTGGTCCTAGATTCTTCCGCAAGGGGAAACACCTTGTTATGGGAAGATGATGGTGTATTGGTGTTATTGCTAGACTGTTGATCCAGATAATGTCCTGGGGACCTGGGGTTTGAATCCCACAATTCCACCAATTTGAATTCAATAAAAAAATCTAGAAATAGAAGTCTAATGATATCTATGAATCCATTGTCAATTATCAAGAAAAACCCATTTAGTTCATTAATGTCCTTTAGGGAAGGAAACTGCCATCTTTACCTGGTCTGGCCCACATGTAACTCCAGATCCTCGCAATGTGGTTGCTCTTAGAGTCATAGAGATGTACAGCATAGAAACTGACCCTTCAGTCCAACTTGTCCATGTGGACCAAATATCCTACATTGTCAGAGGCTGAGGGGTGACCTCATAGAGGTTTGTAAAATCATGAGTGGCATGGATAGGGTAAATAGACAAGATTTGGAGATGCCGGTGTTGGACTTGGGTGTACAAAGTTAAAAATCACACAACACTAGGTCCACAGCGCTGCTCCTTCATCAGGTGGTTGTCCACAACCACCTGATACAGGACCAGCGCTCCAAAAGCTAGTGCTTCCAATTAAACCTGTTGGACTACAACCTGGTGTTGTGTCAATAGACAAGGTATTTTCCCTGAGGTGGGTGAGTTAAGTACTGGAAGGCATAGGTTTCGGGTGAGAGGGGAAAGATTTAAAAGGGACCTAAGGGGCAACTTTCTCACACAACGGGTGGTGCACGTATGGAATGAGCTGCCAGAGGAACTAGTGGAGACTGGTACAATTACAACATTTAAAAAAGATTCTTAAGTGCCCTGTAGGCAATAAATGCAGGCCTAGTCAGTGATACGGAAAATCCATGAATGAATTTTTTTTAAAATTAAAAATCTACAATGTGAAAAGCCCACCCTAAGAATCTTATATGTTTCAACAGGATCCCCTCTCATTTATCTAAAGAAGTAAAGAACAAATACACACAGGAACAGGCCCTTTGATCCACCAAAATTGCAGCAACCCATGATGCCTTTCTAAACTAAAAATCTTTGTCTCTGTTCAGTCCATATTCTTCTAACTAAACTTCCATACAGGTGCAACATGAGTTTCTGATTTTTGTATGCTGTCCCATGCCATACGCCTTCTTGACCATCTTATCCGCTTGTGTTGCCATTTTCAGGGAAGTGTGGACTTGTCTGCCGAGAGCCTTCTATAAATTGATGCTACTAAAATTCTGCCATTCATTGTATACTTTCCTACGGCATTAAATCTTCCAAAGTGCATCACCTCATATTTGTCCAGATAAAATAAAATCTGCCATTTCTCCACCCAATCTATATTCTGCTGTATCCTCCAAAAATGCTTTTCACTATCCACAGCTCGTCAATCTTTGTGTTGTCTGCAAACTTACCAATCAGACCACCTATCTTCTCCAAATCATTTATATATATTACAAACATCAGCTGTCTCCAGTGATGATTCCTGTTGAATAGCACTGGTCACAGATCTCCGATCAGAAAGACACCCTTCCAGAGCTACTCTCTGTCTTATAAGACAAAGCCAGTTCTGTATCCAGCGAACCAAGTCACTGCAGATCCCATGTGACGTCATCTTTTCTATCAGCCTGGCATTAGGGAGCTGTTAGGACCTGTCAAAGTCCTTCCTAGAGCACCACATTCTCGACTCTGATCTCCAGCAGCTGTAGTCCTCACCTTCTCCTCAATAAAGAGGCCCATTCAAAAGTCTGATAACAGTGGGGAAGAAGCTGTTCTTGAATCTGTTTGTACATGCATTCAAACTTTTGTATCTTCTGCCCAATGGAAGAGGATGGAAGAGACTATAACTGGGGTGGGAGGGGTCTTTGATTATGTTGGTTGAGACAGCAGGAAGTGTAGATGAAGTCAGTGGATGGAAGGCTGGTTTGCGTGATGGACAGGGCTACATTCACAACTCTCTGCAGTTTCTTTCAGTCTTGGAAAGAGCAGTTGTCAAAATGTGCTGTGATGTATCTAGTTAGGATGCTGGCAATAGTGCATGTCAAACAATTTGTAAGTCTTTATGGACATGCTGAATTTCCTTAGTCTCCTGACAAACTGGAGACATTGTTGTGTTTTCTTGACCATAGTGTGGGTGGCCCAGGACAGATTGTTGGTGATCGTCACTCCCACAAACTTGAAGCTCTCGACCATCTCCACCTCATCTCCATTGATACAGAGAGGGGTGTACCCCCCCACTCCACTTCCTGAAGTCAAAGACTTTCAGTTTGCTGATGTTGATGGAGAGATTGTTCTCTACACATCTAGCGGTTAAGCACTCTATTTCCTTCCTGGACTCCATCTCATTGTTGTTTGAGATCCAACCTACAATGATAGTGTCATCAGCAGACTTGTGAATTGACTTGGAGCAGAATTTGGCCACACAGTCATGTGTGTATAAGGAGTATAGTAGGTGGCTGAGTACTCAGCCTTGCAGGGTACTGGTGTTGAGGATTATTGTAGAGAAGGTATTGTCAACTGTACTTACTGACTGCAGTCTATTGGTCAGGAAGTCAAAGATCCACTTACACAGCTGGGAGCAGAGGCCTAGGGTTGTTTGGAATTATAATGTTGAAAGTAGAGCTGTAGTTAATAAGTTGGAGCCTGATGTAGGTTTCCTTGTTATCCAAATGTTCCAGGGATGAGTGTAGGGCCGCGGAGATGACATCTGCTGTAGACCTGTTGGGCCAGTGGGTGAATTGCAAGGGACCAAAGGCAGTTATTATGAGCCATGACCAACTTCTCAAAGCTCTTTGTAGTTATGGATGTCAGAACCACCAGATGATAGTCATTGAGGCATGCTGTATGATTTTCCTTTGACACCGACATGATAATGGTCTTCTTGAAGCTGGTGGGGACTTCAGATTGTAGTGAAGAGAGGTTGAAGATGTCAGTGAATGCTTCCACCAGCTGGTCTTCACATGATCTTAGTGCACAGCCGGGGAATTCATCTGGACCGGCAGCTTTTTGTGGGTTCACCCTTAAGAAGGCTGATCTTACATCTAGGGAGGTCACTGTGGGTGCACATGCAACCGAGGTTGTTGAGATAGGTGACATTGTTTCAAAGTGAGCGTAGAATGCACTGAGCTCACTGGGGATGGGTGTATTATGTGCCTGTGATTCTATTTGACTTCACCTTTTAGCTTATTATGTTCATGAACGTTTTCAATCATCTAATGATTATACCAAACTTTATTTCAGGTTTTATTGTACGATAGTGCACAGTTGTGTCAATGTGGCGTTTGGCATCTGGGACTAACATTTCCTGGGAAGGAACTGCAGCCGTACATTGCAACATGTTATTTATCCACTGGCTTAACAACTGGTGTCCATATGGTTTGTCTGGAACTCAAACTTAGTTTGGTATTGCCTCTTGGCGTGAGGGTCGTACCTGGATTTCTTGTATAGGTCAGGGTCACCCAACTTGAACACCTCAGACCTGGACGTGAGTAGGGAATTGTGAAAGGAAATCATGTTTGATAAATTTAGCAGAGTTCTTTGAGGAAACAACAAGCAATGTAGATAAATGGGAACCAGTGCATGTTGAACCAGTCAATTTCCAGAAGGCATTTGACAAAATGCCACATCAAAGGTTGCTCCACAAGGTAAGAGTTCATGGCATTGCAAATTAGTATGGATAGAGATTGGTTAGCTGAGGAAGCAGAGAGAGTCAGCATAAAAGGATCCTTTCAGATTGGCAGGATGTAAATATGATATGTCATGCATATAGTATGGAGCATCAATTTTTAAACTTGGATGAAAGGATTGATTGCATGGTTGCTAAACTTGCCGATGATACCATGATGAGTAGGGACCTTTTTTTTAAATTCACTCATGGGATGTGGATGTCGCTGGCTGGACCAACATTTATTATCCATCCCTAGTTGCCCTTGAGAAGGTTTTGGTGATCTGCCTTTTTGAACCATTGCAGTCCACATGCTGTAGTGGACCCACAATGCCCACAAGGGAGGGTATTCCAGGATTTTGACCCAGCAACAGTGAAGGAATGGTGGTATATTTCCAAGTCAGGATGGTGAGTGGTTCGGAGGGGAACTTGCAGGGGATGGTTAGGCATTCATACCCATTCGAGTCTATCCCAGGAAGCAGAGACCTGGAAACAGGAGCACCCCGTTCATCCCTTTGAGCTTTCCTCTGACATTAATAGAATTATAGAACCCCTACAGTGCAGAAAGAGGCCATTCAGCTCATCAAGTCTGCACCGACCCTATCTAGAGGATGCTACTAGGGCCCAGCCTCCCTGATCCAATCCTTACAACCCTGCATTTCCCATGGCAAATCCACCTAATCTGCACATCACTGGAGACTACTGGGCAACTTAATGTGGCTTATCCATCTAACCTGCACATCGTTGGATGTTCAGTTAGATCTAATTTAGTTACACTTTTGTCAGAAATCCTTGTACAAACATATACACATACTATCCGAAAACACAAGGAGACCATGCAGCCCTCAACCCTGCTCCTGCAGTCAATAAGACCACAGTTGATCTATTTGTGATTTGAATTTTGCATTCTCATCTCCAGGTCGTTCTGCTATAATGTGCATTTTGTTACTGTGAATTCGCTATGACGTGATAAATGAATGGGGACACTGTTTCTAAAGTGCAAACTTTTAATGTGTGTATTGGTTATAACATGATTCCATCCCCATTATGGTTTGCGATTGTGCGATTTTCTTATAATACAGGATTGCACGAGAATGGACCTACCATGTTATAGCAGAACTGTCTGTATCCATGATAATGTTTGATTTCACTTGCCTCATAACAATCTAACTACCACTGCCTTAAAAATATTCAATGACATCTGATCACTCTCACTCAATTGGCCCAGCTTAATTTGCAACTCCAAACAGTCCCCCTCACCCCTTCATCTTCCACCCTTCAATCCCACCCACAATTACTGCCTAAATCCCTACTCCTATTCCCTCACTCCCAGACCCCCTGCAATTCTTCACCTTACATATGCACCCCTCAACCCATCCCTCCCTCACCTCCAACTCACCATCCTAATCCTTCACCGTCCCCAACCCCATCTTTCGCTCTATGTCAACCCTGATTCACCCCAAATGTAAAACAGACCAATGTCATCTTTGCTGGGCTTCAGTTGTCTGATGAGTCGGCCAGCTACAGGGGCCTATTAATAATTTAGTCACTTCAGAGTGATCTTACAATGGGCTGGATGTTTGTAAAGACCAAACAAATCTCCAGCTAGGAAACACAACTCATCGGATTCTGAAAGGAGGGATTACGAATGGGGCCATGTGGTGAGCAAAGGGTTTGAATGAACCTTGTCAACCTCAAAGCATTTGGTTTCCAAGGCAACTCTTCTTTGATTATGAGTGTGCTTGTAGGAATTGTTCTGAGACCCACTTACCTGGCATCTGAGCTGAGCTTCAGAAAGACCGAGTACTGTTTTTTTCAAAATCACCCACTTAGCTTCTCCTAGAATTTCAGAACAAGAGACAGAGATTGAGACAGGTGCTGTTAGTTTAGTTGAAGGTAAGTGCCTCAGAGTAGCACCCTCAGTCAATCAATACATCAATCTCAGAGTGGACTCAAAAGAAGTATTTGGCTGAACACTGTTCTGCTTCACGTTACTGGGGTAGTTTGCATAATAAGATTCATTGCTAATTGAGAGTCCACAGGATACACAGAACAGTACAGTACAGTGGGCAGCACGGTGGTTAGCACTGCTGCCTCACGGCGCCAGAGACCCATGTTCAATTCCCACCTCAGGCAACTGACTATGTGGAGTTTGCACATTCTCCTGTGTCTGTGTGGGTTTCCTCTGGGTACTCTGGTTTATTCCCACAGTCCAAAAATGTGCAGGTTAGGTGAATTGGCCATGCTAAATTGCCTGTAGTGCTAGGTGCAGGGGTAAATGTAGGGGAATGGGTCTGGTTGGGTGTGCTTTGGCTGGTCAGTGTGGACTTGTTGGGCTGAAGGGCCTGTTTCCACACTGTAAGTAATCTAGTCTACAGGATGGTCCACCGTCATGTCCCTTTGGCCTTGTACTCTGGTCCTCATGAAGGAGATCTTGGTTGATGAGCTCTATCCAAGACATTGATTTACCAACAAGTCAACATCCCACATTAATGGATCAGTGAGAACCTGCTATTGAAAGCTTACACTTGCAATATCTTATCTTTAATTGATACAGAAAGAGTCTGCTTTGGCTTTGGATGGGGACAACTGATGATCACAGGAATTCAAGCATTGGAGTCTTGCAGCATGGCTGCAGCTAGAAACAAAAGGGACGCTTGCATTTACGCAGCAATTTTCAACTCAGGACTTACCAAAATACATTAATGTCAGTCCAACTTGTGCACATCAAGATCCAGCACATGCCAGTGAGATAATAACCATGATGGTTTTTAGGGATGTTGGATAGGGCACTGGGGATAACTACCTTGCTTTTCTTAAAATTTGTGTCATGGAATCCTTAAATCCCCCGATATGACAGACAGTTTAACATCTCGCCTGAAAGGCAGCACCTCCAACAATGCAGCACTCCCTCAGTTCTGCACTGGAGTGTCAGTCCAAATTATATGTTTAGGTGTCAGGAGTGGGACTTGAACCGATTACCTTTGGACTCAGAAGGGAAATGATAAAAACATTTTGAAGCTTTAAATTGCAATTATATTAATGTGATCTTCAAATATTTGGTTCAGGCATGCAAAGTTGATTAATTTGAGCTTTGGAGATGGATAGCAGGATTCCGAACGTTAACACTCATTGAGATAACAGAGATACTTTATACGTGAAAAGCACAAACAGGAACAAATAAGGACATAAACGTAGTAAAATGTATTTTAATGATATCTGATCATGGTGAGAATATTGAACACAATTAATTAACTCTGTAGGGGGTAAACAAAAACAGCACTCATACTCTTTATTAGTTATGGAGGCCTGATGAAGAGCTTTTACCCGAAACATCAATTCTCCTGCTCCTTGGATACTTCCTGACCTGCTGTGTTTTTCCAACACTACACTCTCATCTCTGATCTCCAGCATCTGCAGTCCTCACTTTCTTGAAGTTATCTATCATGCCCAGGGATATGCAGGCTTGGTGGATTAGCCATGGGAAATGCAGGCATAGGTTAGGAGGCTGGATCTGGGTAGGATGCATTTTGGACGGTCGGTGTGGATTCGATGGGCTGAATGACCTGCTTCCACACTGTAGAGATTCTATGATTCTAAGAAAGATAAACTGATCAATATACTGTAGCTGCTTCAAGGAGTTTGCTTTGCCTGAATTGAAAGCTGTGTTTTCTACATTACCACAGTAATTACCCTTAAAACATTATTTTATTGACTTTAAATGCGCTGATGTCATGAATGGCCACGTAACTACAGATTCTTTCCTTTTTGCCTTTAGAAACAGGTGATTGACTAATTAATCCTTCATTGTACAAGACTTGGAATAAATTTTTAATGTGTTCCACCTCCGTAAGGCCAATTCCTCTCCCAGCATGTGATTATTTCTGAACACTGACACTGTACAGATTTGAAATACTGCCTCCATGAAAAGTGCCATCTCAGTACTGTGCTTGGAAGATGTCAGGACATGTCAGTATTCAACTCTTGGTTTCAGAATCATTTCTCAGTGAAGGGAGCCACGGGAAGCTTGAAGATTGGAATTGAAGGTTAATTTTAGCATTGTTACAGAATTGTTGGGTCTTGCAGCAGAATAATTGGAATCCGTTGTTTAACTGAAGCCCTTATTGTAATTGTAATTCCAGGTTTTTCTGCTAGAAAAGAGTGGAGTTTATGGTTGTGCATTGTAAGACGGCAGTGTGCTCAAGTAATGAGATCTACAGTTTTGCTATGGTCTAGCTCACCACCACCTGACCATTATCTCCCGCCACTCACCTCCCACTTCCCTGGGAATGGTATCCTAGTTGGAGAGATGGTGATGTTGTGGTAATCTCACTAGATTAATAATCATGAGTGCCAGGCTAATTCTCTGGGGATATGAGTTCAAATCACACTGTGACAGCAGCTGAAATTTAGTTGCAATTAATAACACCACAGGGTACAGGAGCAGAATTAGGCCATTCGGCTTATCAAGTCTGTTCTGTCATTTGATCATGTCTGATCTTTTTTCTTAACTCTGTTCTGCCTTCACCCTGTAACCTTTGAACCCCATACCAATCAAGAATCTATCTCTGTCTTCAATACATGCATTGACTTGGCCTCCACAGCCTTCTGTGGCAATGAGTTTCACAGATTTATTACTCCGTGGCTCAAGAAATTCTGCCACACTTCAGAATAAATCTGTAATGTAAAGCTATTCTCCACAATACTCCCATCAATTCCTACAAAAACGTATCAGGTTCACTAATGTCCTTCCATCAGGTTTGGACTCCACATCCATAGCAATGGATTAGTTGCTTCCTGAAATGGTCCAGGAAGCCATTCAGTTCAAGGACCAATACAGATGGGCAAAAAGTGGTTGGTTTTCCAGAAATGTCGACATAGTGTACGAGAATAAATATGTATTCTTCTCACTGACCAGTGCACTGCCCCTGTGACAAAGAAAGGGAGGCAACAGCCTAGTGGTTCAAATCCCATCATGGCAGATATGGGAATTTCAGTTTGAATTCAACAAAAAGAAACCTGGAATCAAGAGTCTAATGATGACCATGAACCGATTGTTGGGAAATCCCTCTGGTTCACTAATGCCCTTTAAGGAAGGAAACTGCCATCCTGACCAAGTCTTGCCTCCATGTGACTCCGGACCCACTGCAATCTGGTTGGCTCTTAACTGTCTGGGTAATTAGGGATGTGCATTAATGCTGACTTAGCCAGCGACACTCTCATCCCATGAAATAAGTTTTTAAAAAACATTTGTGACTCAATATTCATAGGCTAGTTCACAGAGTTCGTATGCCAAGAGATTGACTTGGACCCCATTTAGGCCCAATCCAATCCCGAGGGCAGAACAACAGAGGAAAGTTGCCCGCCCTTCATTGAGTCAGACCTTGACCATTACAGTACAATGATGTAATAGATTGAGCTAGCTAGAGTTGAGCTCACTATTGCTTCCACATAAGAACTCAGTGCAGCTATTCACTCATTCAGGCATTTTTGTACTTTAATGTTTAATAATAAGAAAGAAATATTTCTAAGCTCTCTCTTCTGACTCAGTTAGATGCTTTATATCCTTGAGGATTAGAATGCACCAGCTTGCAACCAGAACTGTATTTCACAACTAATACACCCCATGGACACACAAGCACAGATAATCAACTGAGTAGACTGACATCGATTTTGAAAGCTATTTTGGGATCGACGTGGTTCTATTCAATTGTATTTACACCACACAAGCAAACCTTTTGGCTCAATCTTCTTTATCTTACTGTATCAACTAATCTTTCCATTCTTTCTTTCCTAGTATGTTAATGTAGTTTCCTTTTAAATGTATCCACACTATTTATTGCAAACACACTCTGTGGTAGTGTGTCCCACATTCTCACCACATTCTCGGTGAATTGATTTCTCCTGAATTATTTAATGGACTTATTCATGTCTGCGTCCTGTTTGTAGCTTCTTGTTTTGGTCTCCTTCACACTCAATCAAATCCTTTCCTCAAATGAATTACCTCTACCTGGTTACCCTCAGTCCCTCTTTTCCTGAAAAGAAGAGTTCCAACCTGTTTGATCTTTCTGGGTTTCATTCAGAATGTGACAAGAGAATCAATCAAACCCATCTCCGCTCCCCCTCCCCACCCCCCCCCCAAACAGATTGGGTACAATATGCCCTGTCTGTCATTTATTCGTGTTACCACACAACTGTGAAACCTTCTGTTAATTAAATCAAACACTCAGAAAATCTTATCTCGCCTCATAATCTGTTAAAATATGAGTGAAAATAACTCCCAAACTCCACTATTTAAAGAAAAAAAAATCATTTTATTCTTTAACTCTAACTGTGAATATTAAACAAGTATTTACAACTCTAAGTCCCTTTTCTCTTAACTGCTTATTATCTGCCTCCAATTCTATAACAATATACGGTTCCAATAAAAATAACTTATTAAAATTACATCAACTTAATTTCAAAATCATGCAGCAGCTATCGTCTCTAGTGTCCTTCTTTTGGCTAAAGATCTCCCTGGGTCATCTTCTTTCTTTTACGGCAAAGATGTTTCATATGACAAAGGTACCTTTGATAGAGTATTTTGAATGGCAGGCTTTCTTGATGGCAGTTTATTCTTTGTCTAACTTTCAAAATCTCTGCTTCTTGATGCCCCAAATATCAGAAAGTCTCATTGGTTCAATATTGGCAAAAACAATAAATTCAAACTCGATTGGGGTTTAGTATCCTGGGGCAGAATTTAAACTAATTGATTAGATTCGAATTGTTGTCAAAACAACTCAGGTATCTATTTCGCAGCCAAATGTTACATATTTTCAATTTTCTAGTACACTCTGAGACTGCTAGTTAGCCATATGACCAGTGCTTGTAAGCTCTCAATGCAAAACAGCATTCACTCTCTCTTAAAGTTACAGTACATGCCCTCAACTTCATAACGTCAGTGCTGATCAATAGGGCAATGGAAGCGGTCTCAATTATACTTCTCAAAAGGGAATTGAAATGAATACTTGAAGAAGAAAGAAGTAAAACAAGTTGGATAGCTCTTTCAAAGAACCAGCACAAATACAATGGACAGAATTGTCTCCTTCAATCTTACATCATTCTACTTCATTGTCCCTCCCCTAATGATAGTCAAAAGGATCAATCCTGCCTATTTATAATATTTAATGCTGATTAGTTGTTTTCCATAAATCAACACCTTCCAGTGACACTTCTCACAATGGAATCAGGAGGAAAGCTGTTTGGAGTCATACCGAATAGAAGGATAGTTGTGGTTTGTCAGAGATCAGTCATCTCAGCTTTGGGATATCTCAGCAGGTGCTCCTCAGGGTAATTACTTTTAATTACTCATGGGAGGTGGGCATCACAGGCTAGCCAGCATTTATTGCCCATCTCATGCTGCCTGTGAATTGGGTGGCTTGCTAGACCACTTCAGAGGGCATTTCAGAGTTAACTACATTGCTGTGGGCCTGGAGCCACATGTAGGAAAGACCAAGAAAGGATGGCAGATTTCCTTCACAAAACAACATGAGTGAACCAGGTGGGTTTTTCCGACAACCAGCAATGGTTTCTTGGTCATTCTAGATTCTTAATTCCCAAATTTTAAACAATGAATTTAAATTCCACCATCTGCTTTAGCACGAACCTGGGTCTTCAGAACATTAGCTGAGTTTCTAGATTAATAGTCTAGCGATAATACCATCTTGAACTGCTTCACCACTGACCAACTGTGTCCATTATTCCCCCACCCCAATCCAGCGCTATTCTCCCCCTCTTACACCATGCATCAGTTTCCTTTCTCCCTATTTCCTGATAATTAATCCACATACGCTTAAATGTTTGCTTGAAAAATGGGGTTAAGAAAGTATATTATTTAAAATCCTGCATGGTATCTCCCCACCTCACCCCATATCTAACAATTAACAACCCTTCAAGATCTTGGTCTTCCTCCACTATTGATCTCAGCTTTGTGCATCATGGATTCTAATTTTAGTTTTAGTCACACCACCTTTCGCTCCTTACTTCAGACACTCCTTATAATATCTACCTTCTTTGACCAAGCTAGTCATCATCTAGTCATCATCTACTCTACTTTCTGCCCATGTGAGTCAGAATCAAATATCATCTGGGAATACTGCTGAGAAACTCATTTTATTCATTTACTCATTTTGCTCATTAAAGATGTTATCTAAATGCATAGTTTTATTGATGTAGGAAGTAAGATTAGACAATGGATCCTGTGTCATTTGAAAGTGACAGATTTATTGCAGATTTCTCGTTTGTTGTGGATGATGAGGGTATGAAGACTTTAGGAGAAAGTGAGGACTGCAGATGCTGGAGATCTGAGTCGAGGGTAGGGTGCTTGGAAAGACACAGCAGGTCAGGCAGCATCCAAGGAGCAGGAGAATTGATGTTTTGGGCATAAGCCCTTTATCAGAAATTACGAAGACTTTGGGCAAGGCTTCCAGGTCTCTCATGCATATAAAATAAGTTTGCTCAAAGATCTTTTGATCTGCGTTGCAGATATAGATAGATTTGATAAACTAAAGGGAAGAATTTGTTGATGAGTTTTAGTGAGTTCCAGCTAATTATAAAGACTTGAGAGAAAATCATCCTGACTTCTGTATATGAGTACAAGAATTCATTACTACGTTAATTAGCTGCAGTAAAATAACTTAGTCCTCTGTACAATAGATTGCAATGAAATTAAGTGGACTATCCTTGAATTCAATTGTCTTCTGGGAAGTCACTCCAATGACCACCAGGTGTCAGTCTTGACCCAGTGGGTTGCTCTTTCACCTCCTGAGTTAGCAGATTGTGGGTTTAAGCCCCACTTCAGAAACCTGAGTGCAAATTCCAGGCTGGCATTTCTGGTGCCTATTTGAGGGAGTGCTGCTGTGTTGCAAATGCTGCTTTTCAGTTGAAATATCAAACTGCAGCACTGTTTGACTTCTCAGTTTGACACTAAAGTTCCCGCATGCTGTTTTGAAACAGAACAGCACAGTTCTGTTCAGTACATTAACCCCCAACTAACACTTAAATCAGGTTCTCTGGTCATTGAGTTACAAGATTGACTAATTTAATCAAAGCAAATCAGCAAAACAAAATTTTAGATGCAAACTTTTGACTATTTTCACACCAGCTCAATTTTGTGATGTCAGGACTGATATCAGGCACAATACTGTCCTTGTCAATTGGCAGCACTTTAGCACTGAATCAGAACATTGTGGATTCTAGACCTAAACTCCTTTTTCATTCTGTCTTTTTCCTCAGAACACATTCCGCCCTTGGGAAAAGCCAAACTCTGCAATTTGTGAGCATTTGCAGATTGAAAAATTGCAGAGCTTCTGGAACAGATGAATGTGAGGCAGAAATGAAAGGGAGTGCCTTAGGGAAATTAGAAATCTTGTTCTCCACAAGCTGAGCAATAAAAGGGGAAGGCCCAATGCACCCCGAGAGACTGAGGGAAAGCAGCCACAGTGGCATTTTAAAACATGGGATAAATAAAATTCATGAGATCTGTTCTCAGTGAATCACTAGCAAAATGGCACATTGCTGATCAAATCATGAACAAAATGAATTAATTTCTTCTTACATAGCAGATGGAGATCAAATTAAAGCAAAACGCAGTTGACCCATGGGTTACATTGATGTGACTGCAAAAAATATTGCATTTCTCTTAGAATTACACGTTCACTAGCAGAGAGTTATCACAGAATGCTTTACAGGCTGGGAGAAAGAAGGACTTGCACTTATATAGCACCTTTCTGCATGCCATTGTGTTCCAAACCAATAACTGAATTTGAAATGTAGTCAGTATTGTCATATAGGTTCTGAAGAAGAGTCATGTTGGACTGGAAATGTTAATTATGTTTTTCTCACTCCACAGATGCTGCCAGGCCTAATGAGTTTCTCTAGCACTTGCTGTAGTTCTTTGTATTGCAGGGAATGTACCACCTCGGAGTTTGTGCTACTGAAAGAGTAATCCAAGAACTTTTATTAATGACCACTGCAAGAATTGAAATCCCACTGGAGCTGAAGAATTTTCATTTAATTAAAGTGAGTTTGAAATTATTTAAATAAATTGCTGGAATTATCGTTAATCTAAAACTTTTAGATTATCACTAAAACCTAGCTGGTTCACTCATGTTATCCTTATCCCGTTGTGATGTGGAGGTTCCAGTGTCGGACCAGAGTAGACAAACTCAGAAGTCGCACGACACCAGGTTATAATCCAATAGATTTATTTGAAATCACAAGCTTTCAGAGCACTGCTCCTTCATCAGATGAAGTTTGATTATAACCTGGCGTTGTGTGACTTCTGACTTTATGCAGTTGAGCCAGAATGCAAAGTCAGAACAATGGCATTGACACATCAGTTCTTTCAAAAAAAAAGCTAGAAACATAAAAAGCTGAAAAGGAGTCATACTGGACTTGGATTAGATTATCGACAACGTGGAAATAGGCCATTCGGCCCAACAGGCCCAAACCAACTCTCCAAACAGTAATGTACCCAGATCCATTTCCCTCTAACTAATACACCTCACATTATAGGCAATTTAGCGTGACCAATTCACCTAACCTGCACATCTTTGGATTGTGGGAGGAAACCAGAGCATCCAGAGGAAACCCACACAGACACAGGGAGAATGTGCAAACTTCACACAGACACAGTCACCTGAGGTGGGATGTGAACCCAGGTCTCTGGTGCTGTGAGGCAGCAGTGCTAGCCACTGAGCCACCCCACGTTAATTCTGTTTCTCTCTCCACATATTGTTCTGAAAATGCCGAGTCTCTTGAGCACTTACAGTATTTGTTTTCCAAAAAGGTAACTTGCAACTACCTTCACGAGAGCAATGTGGGATGGGCTATAGCTGTCATCCTGCACATCTCATAAATGAATAAAAAAATTATTCATAGCAATTTCCTGCAAGTAATAGTATGATAATTACCAGGTAATCTCATTTTAATCCTTTGAAGAAAATTGTTCTGCTCTTCTTCAAGATAGATGCCTTTTATCTGAGAGGACAGACATGGAATTGGTTTAACATCTCATCTAAAAAGACAGCACCACTAGAAGTGCAGTTCTTCCTTTGTTTTGCGCTGGACTGTCAACCAGGATTATGTTCACAAATAAAACAAAGAATGCAGATGCTGGAGATAGGAAGCAAAAACAGAAAGTACGAGAGAAACTCAACAGGGATCTTTCAAGGATCACTGGCCCTGAAACATTATCTCTTTTTTTTTCTCTTCACAACTGCTGAGTTTCTCCAGCACTTCCTGTTTTTTGCAGCATTCTCAAATCTCAGGAATTGGAGTTAAATTTACAGCCTTAAGGCATGGAGGCAACAGACAGTAACCCACTAACCACAGTGACATCTCAATTTTCAAGAAGTCACCTAAAATTATGTGTTTTATTTTATGTTGTTCCTCTTTCTTAGAGATGAGTTACACCCTTCATGTACAATAATTTATCCCCTATTAGGTAAACAGAAAAGTAATTAGAGTCATAGGGTCATAGAGATGTACAACACAGAAACAGACCCTTAGGTCCAAATTGTCCTTGCCGACCAGGTATCCTAAATTAATCTAGTCCCATTTGCCAGCATTTGGTCCATATCCCTCTAAACCCTTCCTGTTTATATACCCATACAGATGTCTTTTAAATATTATAATTATTCCAGCCTCCATCACTTCCTCTGGCAGTTCATTCCATACATGCATCACCCTCTGTGTGAAAATGTTCCTCCTTAGGTCTGTTTTAAAACTTTACCCTCTCACCTTAAACCCATGACTTCTAATTTTAGACTCTCCTACCCTGGGGAAAAGACCTTGTCTATTCACCTTATGTTATTTTGTTTCTATTTATTCCCAAAGCCAGGATAGCAACCAGGCTTCATTTGGTGTTGTATTAGATTTGACGATATATTTCTAAGCTCTCAGTATCATAAAGAATGCCAATTAACTTTTTGTTAAGTAATCCTCATTGAGGCCTGTTTTAACTTTATCTTTCAAATATGACATTTAACCAAGGTCCTCATCCACTCACTCAGGTCTGTGGAATTGTGTGAAACAGATAGTTGCATGATGGGAAAACTGGCCAACTCCTAGTTGTAACACAATACAGATCAAGACTATAGCAAAGGTCAAAGCATTGCTAACCTCAGCAGGACTTGACGTAGGCTAAGTCCTCGTAAATTGTTTAACCTCGGTAGACCTTGTCAGACTTTGATTAGCTGACTCCACATAAATCCTTAGCCTAAATAAGACATTCCATAAAATCCTCTCACCCCCAAGCAAAGACAAGATGATGGGATGACGTATGTGGCACAAGGTTTTGGGAAGTCAATATGATAAACCTTGGAAGTAATAACAAGATCATCAATGTACAGGTCTAATGGATGACTAACCTCTAGTATTAATTATTGATAGCTATTGAATAGTTTTAAGTATAAAGATTCCTGCTTTTCTCACTGTAAGTGTGAACTTGTGAGAAAAGCTCAGAGCTGCGATCAGCTCTCTCCCTCTCTCTCTTTTCCAAGTTCTGTCACTCTGCTTGCAGCTTCCTTGTTCATAAAGACCAATTGTTTTGTTGGAACAAGGTTTGTTGAATTTTCTTTTGAGTATTGTCGATTTTTGCTCTCACAGTCCTCTAGCTATTTTTAACCCATTTCTACAGGTCCATGTGAAAATTCCAATTGTAATTCTTGAAGTCAAACAAATGAAATATCTTTGATTACCTAGTTAATCAACATCAGCAAAGACAGATTGTCTCCTCTTCCAACTGATTGCTGTTTGTGAGGGTCTTACTGTACACAGATTGATTGATGCAGTTCCCAGGTTACTGCAGGGAGAACGTGAGGACTGCAGATGCTGGAGATCAGAGTCAAGAGTGTGATGCTGGAAAAGCACAGCAGGTCAGGCAGCATCCGAGAAGCAGGAGAATCGACGTTTCGGGAATAATTCCTGATGAAGAGCTTATGCCCAAAACGTGGATTCTCCTGCTCCTCGGATGCTGCTTGACCTGCTGTGCTTTTCCAGCACCAGACTCATGACTTACATGTTACTGCAGCCAATTTGCACACAGCAAGGTCGAAACATGAATGAAATAATAACTTTAACATCTGGCTCTCAGTCATATTGGTTGAAGAATAAATATTAACTCTGGCCAAACTTCAAAATAACCCTTCATTGCACTCTCAGAATTCTGCCAATCACCTCCTACCAAATAAACAAGAACATAGTAATATATATATAAATGAAGAGGACCCCCAGATATACAGGAACTTAGATTTGTATATAATCAAGTTGGAAGTCACACAACACCAGGTTATAGTCAAACTTCACCTGATGAAGGAGCAGTGGTCTAAAAGCTTGTGATTTCAAATAAACCTATTGGACAATAACCAAGGGATTTAGAAGCATGTAGGATTACAAAATACATAGTTGTGTAATAATGCACTGTATATAAAAGCATCAGAGTGGCAAACATGTTAGAATATAGGAATGCATAAATACATGGGAATGCAAATTAAATCATGTTCTATATTCCATATCACTGTATGAACACTCCACTTAGAGTGTTTTTAAATCAAAGGTTGAGCAAGTGTTGTTAATCTGATCTATGGCCTGAGTTACTTATAATGAAGCTACACATTTTCCTGATCTAACTCTTACCAAAAATATGTGAAGCAATGTCTTAATGTCATCAAAACATCAAAAAACAGAGCTGGAAAACATTCCTGGCTGATGAGCTGGAAGACTTGCCATTTATCTTGCTGCCTGTGTCTCTCTATCTCTGCTCACTTAAGCATTATAAATGAAATTAGCTCATGGCAACTCCAACCCACACCTCATTAGGATCGAATGCACAACACTAAACTGCTTAGGATTCCACGTTAATTAGCGTTAGCCTTAGTCTTCAGGTGGAACTCATGACAAATGTCCACACCAGTACGCAGCCTGCCCCAAGAGCCAAGTAATTTCATAGACAATCAATAGTCTCTGGTTTGTTGCTGCTCAATGAATAGAATTCACACCTACCGAGTTACAAATATATGGGTGCAGGTCTTTTATTTTTGTTAAGTATAAACTAGACCCAGGAGAGACAAAATCAGTGTGTAATTTCCTCTTCCGTCCAGCGAACCTCCATCATATCATATTGCATTGTCTGCAAGGAACCCCGTCCTCCTGACCCCATCAGTCCCTTGATGTATCTGAGGGGAGTCACCTTTTTTCACACAGACATCGCACCTTTGATTGATGGGATGGGGTCACCAAATCTGGCTGCATACAGTTCTAGAAATGTTGCATCTTCCCTCCCCCAGACTTCGACCATTGGTCCCCCAATATGTCAATCATCAGATAGCCTCTCCTTCCCGTGGACTTTGTTGTCTCAGTTTTGAGTTTCGAAAACATGATCATTCTACACGAGTCTCACTTGAGAGGCTTGAGTACAGAATACAGTGGGTACTGGAGTATATAGGCCAATCCTTATACTATCCTCTCATATGGATGTGAAACAACTTATTGCATGAGTCTCAGTAAGAGGAAGGGAGTTCTCCCTGGTGTTTGGCCCAATATTTAACCATCAACCAATCTCATCAAAACATTAGGTCAGTATTATCTCCTTACTGTGGGAGCTAGCTGTGATCTAATTGGCTGCTGTACTTCCTACATCAAAGCATGGAGTACACATCAGTATAGAGTATTATAGAGTCGTAGAGAACTACAGCATGGAAAAAGACCCTTCGGCCCTACTTGCCCATGCTGCTCAGTTTTCACAATTATATTAATCCCGTTTACCTGCGTTTGGTCCATATCCCTCCATATCTATCCCATCCATGTACCTGTCTGAATTTTTCATAAATGTACTTGTTTCCACCATTTGCTTCAACCAGTCCATTCCAGATATTCACCACTCTCTGTGTGATAAGAATTTCCCTTTTAGTCCCTTTTTTATCTCTTCCCTCTTACCTCAAATCCATGCCCTCTAGTTTCAGACTCCCCTATCCTGGGAAAAGCTGTTGGCTATCTATCTTGCTTATGTCTCTCTGTACTCTGCTGGCTCATAAGATGCCTTGGGATGTCCTGAAGTTTTCATGGTGCCACATTAATGCAAGTTCTTTAAAATTCCTAAAAGGAGATAAGAAGATGAATCTTAACGTCTTGCATTTACCAGAATATGAAAAACAGACTTAAAAAAGACATTATTTTGTTTTTAGCACGTGAAGAGAGTGCCGATTCTTTTACATGAAGATGCAGCCGTATTTGTTGGCTGTCAACCTTAGTTAGAAGTCACATGACACCAGGCAATAGTCCAATAGGTTTATTTCAAATCACAAGCTTTCAGAGCACTGCTCCTTCGTCAGGTGAAGTCAGGAGACCAGCACTCTGAAAGCTTGTGATTTCAAATCAACCTGTTGGATTATAACCTGATTTCATGTGACTTCTGACTTTGTCCACCCCAGTCCAACACCAGCACCTCCACATCTGGTGAATCTTAGTTATCAGACCAGGCAGGTAGATTCTGATTGGCCAGGGTGTTGCTATGGGGATGCAGTAGAATTTGGCTATGTGCATTACCCTTTCTTTGAAAAAGTCACAACATTTATACAAATGCTTTTCGCCAATATAAAACAGGGTCCTGGGAGCGTGGGTTGGAGAACTGTGATTCTGATGGGGTGATCTTAAATCGGTTTCCTGTTTAATTCTTAGCACAGTCTGGATTCTGTAACATGTGCTTTCCAATCACAAAATCAAGTCTAATGGTGAATTTATAAACTTGGACTGATTGAGTACAAACCAAATGCTGCCAACAGTGAATGGTCAACATGCAGGATTTATGGCCTACCTACTTGGTGTTGGCAGCAAACCACGTGTCACGTTACGCATTTGTTGTAGTCGGCAAAATGCCTTTTTGGCAGCATCTTATTAGTGGGGAAAATCGCTCATGGATTTACTGCAGATTAGCAGTAGCTGATAGGTAGCTTCAGTTCTGGAGAAGAGTCATATTGAACTTAAAAAAAGTTTTGTTTTAAACTTTTTTTTTCTCTCCACAGTTACTATCAGACCTGTTTGGGTTTCTCCAGCCACCTTCTGTTTTTACTTCACATTTCCTGCATCAACAGGATTTTGCTCTCACCTGTTGTTCTAATCTTTGAGATGTCCTTTGCTTCCAGGGTGCAAACATAAATGTGGACGGTGTAGGGTGTAGGGTGCTTCAAGAGTTTTTGCAATGTATAGCAAGTGATAACTTGACCAGGGTCACAGGATAATTTTGATATGCTCTATCTCAGCATCAAGCTTACACAGTGTGCAAATGGCTAGAGCCCTGTTTGTGAGGTTAGATTAGATTTTAGATTTTAGATTCCCTACAGTGTGGAAACAGGCCCTTCGGCCCAACAAGTCCACACCGACTCTCTGAAGAGTAGCCCATTCGCCCACCCTATATATACCCCTGACTAATGCGCCTAACACTATGGGCAATTTAGTAAGGCCAATTCACCTGACCTGCACATCTTTAGACTGTGGGAGGAAACTGGAGCACCCGGAGGAAACCCATGCAGACACAGGGAGAATGTGCAAACTCCACACAGACAGTTGCCCGAGGTGGGAATCGAACCCAGGCCCCTGGCTCTGTGAGGCAGCAGTGCTAACCACTGAGCCAGGTTGCTGATAAAATTGTTCTTACATCACATGGGACTGTAGGAACTGACCAGTGAATACAGGCTTTCTGCAAATAATAGTTAAGAATCCATCGTACAACTTCTTAACGAAGGTAAAGTTACTGGCCCACACAACTCTCATTAGAGAGAAATGACTGGTGGTAGTTTAACCTAAGGGTTACCACATCTTCAGTGAAGACATAGATTTAGAAGGAGACTCTTTGGCGGTAACTTCAGCTGCACAGGAATTGAACCCATGCTGTTGGCATCACTCAGCATCACAAATCAGCCATCCAGCCAACTAACCTAACCCACTCCCCACTTCACATTTAACACAAATGGGATCTCATTTCATTGCTCCATTCCGATGGTAAATTTCAGGATGGAGTGTATTAAACAGTGTTACAATATTTAATAATTCTACTGCTGCTCATTGAAATATTGCAAACATGTCATCTACAAGTTTTCTCTTCCTAGACAACGTATTTTGTTTTTCTTCAATGTATTTTGGAACAATCAAGGAGTAGAGGACTGAGAATGATATGTGACATTTATACCAAGTTGCGATTTTTAATGTGCTCTCTGGGAATAACATTCTCTTCATTTCCCCAGTGGATCTTGTTGTCAATGTCCTCTAGTTATTGAACCTCCTGTTTCTTCTCATCTTCTTCATTAAAACATATTAAAAGTTGAGGATGTGATCGAGCTGAGAATGGAAACAGGGAATTTATTTCCTATGGTTGAAAAAATCCAGAACAAAGGGGCACTGACTGAGAATTAGAGCCGTTAGCTCAGACATTACAAGAGGAGAAACAGTGTTAGAGAAAGAGAAGTGGAAATCTGGAACTCATTCCCTAAAACTTCAGAATTCCAGGCTCAATAGAATCACAGTTTTAGTGAATGGAGATCATTCAGATTCTGAGATCTATCATTTTTTAATTAAGGTAAAAATGAGGGATATGCAGCAAAGGTAGACAAATCAAGGTGGAGACTGAGCTCCCAGACTGTCAGTCTGATCACAACAGCACTCAAAGGACCAAATGTCCTATTGCTGTTCCTATTTTCTATTTGATCTTGAGATGAGATTCTGACCTCATACTTAAGTCATCATACACAGGCCTATTTCCACTCCATGGCATTATCTCATATTTCTTCCATCATGGCTCACCTACTGCTGAAACACTCATTCAAGTTTTAATTGCCTCCAACATTCCAACATACTCCTGTCTGGTCTCCTACATTCCACCCTTTCGTGACCTGAAGTCATCAGAAACTGAACTTGTAGCAACCCCCAGTTTTCCTGTGCCAGCTCAGAGCTCTACATTGGTTACTGGTCAAGCAATGTCTTGATTTTAAAACTCTCATCTTTCTGCTTGAACGTCTTATCCTCATTCTCCCTATCTCTGGACCTTCTCCTATCCCACAATCCTCTAGGATAAATGTATGTCTCTAATTCTCACCTCTTGGTATCCCCGATTCAAGGAGTGTGGTGCTGGAAAAGCGCAGCAGGTCAGGCAGCATCCCTAATGAAGGGCGTATGATCAAAACGTCGATACTCCTGCTCCTCAGATGCTGCCTGACCTGCTGTGCTTTTCCAGCACCACACTCTTGATATTATCCCCATTTTCAGTTGTTGAATGACTCGGTGGGATATTTTATTTCATTGCAGCTCCTCATTAGACACCAATAGTGCCTTTACAAAAGAAGGATGAGGAAAAAATAGGGACAGGTATTTACAGTAGGATAGTTTAGGATGTCTCCTGAGATCTGAAGGTCTGTCTACCCAAAGAACCACAGTAGTAGCATTGACACAAAATTAGTCTGTGTGGATAAACCACTGGTGAAAATAGATGGGATGACAAGGTTTAAAGTAATAAAAGTAACTTGTGGAGCAACATTTAATAACATAACGTTGCAAACATTTAGCAATGGATAACTCAGAAGGACACTAAGCTGTTTGTTACACAATACATGGGGCCATCTATTCTGGGAGCTAACTCTTCTGCAAGGTTGCAAAGAATTGGTAAAATAATGCTCACAGTCAAACAAAGAGTTGTTTATTCGCTGAACCACTGAGCATTGAAAAATGTCATTAAAACATCAAAGACATTGGACAAGGCAGGACAACATGATTTATGCAAATCAGACATGAACCGTTAAGTAAGGAAAATGTGGTCCATAGTGCAATCAGACCTGATAACATGCACGTGCCTTCTCACGAACCAAATATCATGATTAGGTAGGGATTCCTGTAAAGTCACACAGATGTACAGCATGGAAACTCGGCATTCAGTCCAACTTGTTCATGCCAACCAGATATTCCAGTGATAGGTCAATTTTATCAAGATTCTATGTATGATTTAATGGTAATGATTCCGTTTAGGTAACTGAACACCTCTTAATTTGTAGTCATTAAATTGTTGTGACTGAGAAGCTGAGTGCTTTTGTAATTCTTTGTTCTGGGTCTCCAGTATTTCATTTTTAGATAGTTTGGAATCCCAGCCCATAGCTAAGTAATAAAGGCCATTTTAACAGCATACAGATCTCTGTCCGGTCACTCTCTGCAAATAAAGCTGAGTGGATTGTGGGGCTACAATCAGACACCTGAAATTCATGCAACAATTTAGACAGAGTGGGTCAAATGGTCTCTTTTAATTGCTGTGAAGGAATTGACCTTTCTGTTGCTGGCATAGAAGATCCAGAGAATGTGAATTCAAATCTTACCAGGATAGTCAGACAATGGCCACCAACAGTGGGGTAGCACAGTGGATCAGTGGTTAGCACTGCCACCTCACAGCGCCAGGGACCTGGGTTTGATTCAAGCCTTGGGTGTCTATCTGTGTGGAGGTTGCACATTGTCCCTGTGTCTGTGTGGGTTTCCCCCAGGTGCTCCGGTTTCCTCCCACAGTCCAAAGATGTGCAGGTCAGGTAAATTGTCCATGCTAAATTTCTCATTGTGTTAGGTGCATTAGTCAGAGGGAAATGTGTTTGGGTGGGTTACTCTTCAGAGGGTTGGTGTGGACTTGTTGGGCTGAAGGGCCTGTTTCCACACAGTTGGGAATCTAATCACCTCAACAGTAATCAGGGCTGGGGATACATTGCTGGCCTTCTGTGCAATCTCAAGATTTAATTTTTGAAATTGTGTCACAATTTTTGGATAGAGTAAAAGAAGAAAACTTCCTTGTGTTTTGTAATTTTGCCTGTGCATTTCCCTAACAGGGCTCTCATCAATCTGAGCACGTACAAAGAGATGCAACAATAGCTGTGCATTTATCAAAGCGAATTTTAAAGGCCTTTCCGAGAATAATTTGATTTATGACTTGCATTCCCTTAGGCTTATCCCATTGTTAACTTTAATGATTTCACAACTGTAATTAAGAAGGCCATTTCATTGAAGATCAATTTGAAAAGGTGGAAAGAATTCCGATAGCAGTGCATCAATCGCTGGTGCACCAGAGCTGATAAAACACACCAAGATCCATTAATAAGTATTCTCCTGTCGTAACAAAAAATACTTGCCATAAATCAGTGCCTGCAATCCAAAGAGGGGACAGAAGCCATGTCTTAACACGCAAAGACTAAGTTTAATATATCATGGAAAACTTTTTCAATTGGTTCTTATGTGGATTGTAGATTCTGTTAAGAGCCAATGCCTTACAGTTGAGTAATGGAGTAGCCATGGTACAGAGATCTCCACAAAGATACCTTCACAGTTCCTCTTCCTCTTCCTGCCTTAACCACTTGTCCTTCCATTAAACCTCACCAGGGAACTTCAGAAAGCAGATCTTTTTGTTCACTCAGTGTCATGATGTGGGCATCACTGATAAGGTGCACATTTGTTAGCCCTCTCTAATTGTATTACAAAGTGGGTGGGCTCTCTCCTGCTTGATTTCAGCAATATGCTGAGTCATGGCAAAAGGTTTGAGAGTCAATTAAATCAGTGTTGGATTGAAGTCCCATATGGACCAGATTGGGAAAGAACAACAGCTTTCCTATCATAAAATATTTTTATCAACCATCCTATATTCATTGTTAAAAATCGCACTTACACCAAGTTATAGTCCAACAGGTTTATTTGGAAGCACTAGCTTTCAAAGTGCTGCTCCTTCATCAGGTAGTTGTGGCACAACCACCTGATGAAGAAGCAGTGCTCCAAAAGCTAGTGCTTCCAATTAAACCTGTTGGACTATAACTTGGTGTCGTGTGATTTTTAACTTTGTACACCCCAGTCCAACACTGGCATCTCCAACTCATGACTATATTCATTTGCTGATATTGGGTCTGATGAAACATTAATCCTGAGCATTAGCACTGTTTCTCCCTCCACAGATGTTACTGAGTATTTCCAGCATTTCCTATTTTGATTTCGAACTTTCCCTTTTCCACTAATGCCTCCATTTTAAAACTGTTTCAAATCCGTCCATGGTAATTGGTCCATTCCTCTTTCTGTACTCCCTTCCATCCTTAAAGCCCTCTAGGATATCAATGCTCTTCCAAGCTAGGTCTCTCGTTCATCCTTAACTTTAATCACTCTATCAATGCTGGCTATCCTTTCAGTTAGATGAGCCCTGAGCACTGTTGACTTTTCGCACCTCCCTATCTGTCTTGGCTCCTGTAAAACATTCCTTCAAATTCATTTCTTTATCCAGTATTTTGGACACTTATCCAAGTATCTGCTAAAGTAACCTGGTATCAAATCTTCCTTCATATCTCTCCAGGAAGAGACTTAGGACATTACTGTGTTAAGAGTGCCGTGAGAATGCAAGTTTTTGAGGATTTCTGTAGACTCAGTGGGCCAAATTATCTGCACAGTAGGGATTTTATGATTCGATAAAATAGCCTCCTTCTGAGCTGGACATTTCTATGACAACCTGGTAACCTCCTGGGGTCAGTTACTAAACTGTTGCCTGCATGTATACAAGCACAACAACACTTCAGCATCTCAACATTATCCAGAGATAAGGAGTCCCACTTGATTGGCACCCCATCCACCACCTTCAACACCCACTCTCTCCAGCGCTAATGCTTAGTAGCAGCGGTGTTTACCATTGCAAGATGTTGTAGAAATTCACCAAAGCTCTTTAGAGAACACCTTTCAAACCCATGACCCCTTCCATCTAGATGACAAGGACAGCAGATGCTTGGGGACATGATCTCCCACTCACCATCCTAATCTGGGAAATATATCCCCGTTCCTTTAGTGTCACTGGGGCAAATACCTAGAATTCCCTCCTTAAGGGCATTGTGGGTCTACCTACAGCATGTGGACTGCAGCGACTCAAGAAGGCATCTCACCAATATTTTCACCAGAGCAAATAGAGTTGGGGAAGTACATCATTGGCTCAGCCAGTGATGTCCACTTCCCACATCTCCGAATTTGCAGATGACACTAAGCTGGGTGGCAGGATGTGCTGTGAGGAGGATGTTAAGGGGCTGCAGAGTAACTTGGACAGACTGGCTGAGTGGGCAAATACTTGGCAAATGCAATGTGATGTGGATAAGTGTGAAGTTATCCACATTGGTCACAAAAATAGGAAGGCAGATTATTATCTGAATGGTAGTTAGGGAAAGGAGGAGGTACAATGAGACCTGGGTGTCATGGTGGAACAGTTGTTGAAGGCTGGCATGCAGGTGGAGCAGGCAGTGAGGAAAGCTAATGGCACGCTGGCCTTTATAGTGAGAGGATTGGAGTATCAGAGTAAGGATGTCTTCCTGCAGTTATACAGGGCATTGGTTAGGCCACACTTTGTGTATTGTGTGCCATTTTGGTCTCCTAGTCTGAGGAAGGACATTCTTGCTATTGAGGGAGTTCAGTGAAGGTTCACCAGACTGATTCCCAGGATGGTAGGACTGACCTATGAGGAAAGACTGGATCGACTGGGCTTGTAGAACAAAAAACAAAGAAAATTACAGCACAGGAATGGGCCCTTCAGCCCTCCAAGCCTGGGCCGATCCAGATCCTCTATCTAAACCTGTCGCCTATTTTCTAAAGGTCTGTATCCCTTTGCTCCCTGCCCATTCATGTATCTGTTTAGATACATCTTAATGACATTGTCTGCCTTTACCACCTCCACCGGTAATGCATTCCAGGCCCCCACCACCCTTTGTGTAAAGAATTTCCCTTGAACTTTTCCCCTCTCACCTTGAATTCATGACCCTGAGTAATTGAGTTCCCCCACTCTGGGAAAAAGTTTCTTGCTATCCATCCTGCCTATACCTCTCATGATTTTGTAGGCCATAATTAGTTGCGCCCTCAAGCTCTGTTTATCTAATGAAAATAATCCTAATCTACTCAACCTCTCTTCACAGCTAGCGTCCTCCATACCAGTCAACATCCTGGTGAATCTCCTCTGCACTCTTTCCAAAGCATTCACATCTTTTGGTAAAGTGACAATCAGAACTGTGCACAGTATTCCAAATTTGGCCAAACCAAAGTCCTATACAACTGGAACATGACCTGCCAACTCTTGTACTCAATACCTCATCTGATGAAGGAAGGCATGCTGTATGCCTTCTTGACTCCTCTATCGGCCTGTGTTACCATCTTCAGGACCCGGATATCTTATATTCGCTGGAATTTAGAAGAAAAAAGTGGGGTGGGGGGGTGGTCTCATAGAAACAGATAAAATCCTGAGGGACTGAACAGGCTAGATGCAGGAAGAATGTTCCCGATGTTGGTAAGCCCAGAACTAGGGGTCACAGTCTAAGAATAAGGGGTAAGCCATTCAGGACTGCTATAAGGAAGAATGTTTTCAATCAGAGAGTTGTGAACCTGTGGAACTCTCTCCCACAGGAAGCTGTTGGGGCCAGTTCATTAGATACATCCAAGAGGGAGCTGGGCATGGCCCTTGCAGCTAAAGGAATGAAGGGGTATGGGGACAAAGTGAGAGTGGGATTAGGAGACTGCATGATCAGCCATGATTATATTGAAGGGTGGTGCAGGCTTGAAGGGCCGAATGGCCTATTCCTGCAGCTATTTTCTTTGTTTCTATGCATCTATGAAAGAATAAAGGAAAAGAAACAATTCTCGCAACAGCAGCCTCATCACATGTACCTTTGGGACAGGATTGGAACGCAGCAACTTGAAGAGAAGAACAGAAAAAAAATATGGAAAAGAAAGTTAGAAGGATGACTTTATGTAAAATATAAACATTGTTTTCTTCAACATCAAAGTCATTTGTTGCTTTGAATGACTAATGATTTCCTTTGATTAAACAGCCATAATTATAACACAAAAGATCTTTTACTTTGACACTAAGTATTTTTTTTTAATTAAGTCACTTTTCACTTCTGTAGAACAATTGATAATTCCTGTTGCGTACTTATTCTGAAGATAAGCAATTTGTCACAAATATCTAACAGAAATATAAAGGTTTTGGATCATTAATGCCCTGAATAATTAGCAGAACAGGGAATAATCACCAACTGGTTACTGGGAATCATATTTTACGTCGGAAATAATTACTTGTCTTAAACAATCAGAAAAGGATTCTCGCTGGATTTCACCTACAGGGAGCTTGGATTAATCCCTCCTTTTGAAAGGCATGGACTCATAGAGGTTTAGGGTCAATGTATTGGTCAGCAGTGAGTGGAGTTGGAGAGGCTAATTCAGTCCCCTCAGTTATTCATCTCCTCCTTGTTCCACTCCTTTCCTCAGTTTCCTTCCTCTACTACTTGCCACTCAACTCAGCTCTGAGTCAGAAGGTTCTGCAACTGCTTCTTTTCACCACATAAGACAGTCTGAACCCTGCAATACAGGACAATAGACAATAGACGATAGAGTAGGCCATTCTGCCCTTCGAGCCTGCACCACCATTCAATATGATCATGGCTGATCATCCTTAATCAGTATCCTGTTCCTGCCTTATCTCCTTAACCCTTGATTCCACAATCCTTGAGAGCTCTATCCAACACTTTCTTAAATGAATCTAGAGACTGGGCCTCCACTGCCCTCTGGGGCAGAGCATTCCACACAGCCACCACTCTCTGGGTGAAGAAGTTTCTCCTCATCTCTGTCCTAAATGGTCTACCCCGTATTTTTAAGCTGTGTCTTCTGGTTCGGCACTCACCCATCAGTGGAAACATGTTTCCTGCCTCCAGAGTGTCCAATCCTTTAATAATCTTATATGTCTCAATCAGATCCCCTCTCAGTCTTCTAAACTCAAGGGTATACAAGCCCAGTCGCTCCAGTCTTTCGGTGTAAGGTAGTCCCGCCATTCCAGGAATTGACCTCGTGAACCTACGCTGCACTCCCTCAATAGCCAGAATGTCTTTCCTCAAATTTGGAGACCAGAATTGCACACAATACTCCAGGTGTGGTCTCACCAGGACCCTGTACAGCTGCAGAAGAACCTCTTTGCTTCTATACTCAATCCCTCTTGTTATGAAGGCCAGCATGCTATTAGCCTTCTTCACTACCTGCTGTACCTGCATGCTTACCTTCATTGACTGGTGTACAAGAACACCCAGATTTCTCTGTACTGCCCCTTCTCCTAAATTGATTCAATTTAGGTAGTAATCTGCCTTCCTGTTCTTGCCACTAAAGTGGATAGCCATACATTTATCCACATTAAACTGCATCTGCCATGCATCTGACCACTCACCTAACCTGTCCAGGTCACCCTGTAATCTCCTAACATCCTCCTCACATTTCACCCTGCCACCCTGCTTAGTATCATCAGCAAATTTGCTAATGTTATACCATCTTCTTTATCATTAATGTATATTGTAAAAAGCCGCGGTCCCAGCACTGATCCCTGCGGTACCCCACTGGTCACTGCCTGCCATTCCGAAATGGAGCCGTTTATCACTACTCTTTGTTTCCTGTCAGCCAACCAACTTTCAATCCAAGTTAGTACTTTGCCCCCAATACCATGCACCCTAATTTTGCTTACTAATCTCCTATGTGGGACTTTATCAAAATGCTTTCTGAAAGTCCAGGTACACTACATCTACTGGATCCCTCGTCCATCTTCAGAGTTACATCCTCAAAAAATTCCAGAAGATTAGTCAAGCATGATTTCCCCTTCATAAATCCATGCTGACTCTGACCTATCCTGTTACTACTATCCAGATGTGTCGTAATTTCATCCTTTATAATAGACTCCAGCATCTTTCCCACCACTGAGGTCAGACTAACTGGTCTATAATTTCCTGCTTTCTCTCCCACCTTTCTTAAAAAGTGATACAACATTAGCCACCCTCCAATCCGCAGGAACTGATCCAGAATCTATCTAACTCTGGAAAATAATCGCCAACGCATCCACAATTTCTCGAGCCACCTCGTTCAGTACCCTGGAATGTAGACCATCAGGCCCCGGGGACTTATCAACCTTCAGACCTAACAGTCTCTCCAACACCAATTCCTGGCAAATATAAATTCCTTTCAGTTCAGGTCCTTCAGCCACTGTTACCTCAGGGAGATTGCTTGTGTCTTCCCCAGTGAACACAGATCTGAAGTACCAATTCAATTCTTCTGCCATTTCTTTGTTCTCCATAATATATTCCCCTGTTTCTGTCTTCAAGGGCCCAATTTTAGTCTTAACCATTTTTTTGCCTTTCACATTCCTAAAAAAGCTTTTACTATCCTCCTTTATATTTTTGGCCAGTTTACCTTCATACCTCATTTTTCATCTGCATATTTCCTTCTTAGTAATCCTCTGTTGTTCTTTAAAAGCTTCCCAGTCCTCCGGTTTCCCACTTATCTTTGCTATGTTATACTTTTTCTCTTTTAACTTTATATGTTTCTTAACTTCCCTTGTCAGCCACGGCCACCCATGCCTCCTCCTAGGATCTTTCTTCCTTTTTGGAATGAACTAATCCTGCACCTTCTGCATTATACACAGAAATATCTGCCATTGTTCCTCCACTGTCATCCCTGCTAAGGTATTGCACCATTGAACTTTGGCCAGCTCCTTCCTCATAGCTCCATAGTTCCCTTTATTCAACTGAAATATTGTCACTTCCGATTGTACCCTCTCCCTCTCAAATTGCAGATTGAAGCTTATTGTATTATGGTCACTACTTCCCAATGGCTCCTTCACTTTGAGGTCCCTGATCAATTCTGGTTCGTTGCACAATACCAGATCCAGGATTGCCTTCTCCCTGGTCGGCTCCAGCACCAGCTGTTCTAAGAATACATCTCGGAGGCACTCCACAAAGTCTCTTTCTTGAGGTCCAATACCATCCTGATTCTCCCAGTCTACCTGCATGTTGAAATCCCCCATTACAACTGTAGTAACATCTTTGCAACAGGCCAATTTCAGCTCCTGATTCAACTTACATCCGACATCCAGACTACTGTTTGGGGGCCTGTAGATTACTCCCAAGAGGGTCTTTTTACCCTTAGAATTTCTCAGCTCTATCCATACTGACTCTATATCCCCTGATTCTAGGTCCCCCCGTGCAAGGGACTGAATATCATCCCTTACCAACATGGCCACCCCACGCCCTCTGCCCGTCAGTCTGTCTTTATGATAGCACGTGTAGTCTTGAATAGTCATTTCCCAGGCCCTGTCCACTTGAAGCCATGTCTCAGTTATCCCCACAATATCGTATCTGCCAATTTCCAAAAGAGTCTCAAGCTCATCCATCTTATTTCTAATGCTTCGTGCATTCATATATAGTATTTTTAATTTGTTACTGCCCTCACCCTTCCCATCAACCCCTATTTCACTCAACCTTCCAGCATGATCCCTTTTTGAGTTTTCTGCTTCATTGATACAGTTGTCTTTCTTGACTTCCCTTGTTCTAACCTTCCCTTCAATTTCCTTCTTAAACATCCAGTTTGTCCCCTCCCCCCAACTACTTAGTTTAAATGCAGCTGTGTTGCAGTAGCAAACCTGCCTGCCAGAATACTGGTCCCCAACCTATTAAGGTGCAAACCGTCTCTCTTGTATAATTTATGCTTACCACAAAACATACCCCAGTGATCCAAGAATTTAAATCCTTGCTTCCTGCACCAGTTCCCCAGCCACACATTCAAGTCCATTATCTCCCTGTTTCTGGCCTCACCAGCCCGAGGAACTGGAAGCAAACCGGAGATAACCACCCTGGACGTCCTGCTTTTCAGCCTTCTTCCTAGTTCTCTGAAGTCCCGCTGCAGTATGTTCCTCCTCTTCTTCCTGACATCATTTGTGCCAACACGTACCACCACCTCTGGCTTGAGGATTTCCTGCACTCTGTCTGTGATGTCTTTAACCCTGGCACCAGGAGTGCTGCACTGTCAGAGATACCATCATTTGAACAAGGCAATATACCAAACACAGCCTCACCACTGACCCACTTCCTACTCTATGAGATGGAGGTAAAAGCTTCCATGGCATTATTCAACAAAGACCAGAATGATATTCCTGGGTCACTGATTGACAAATGCAAGAGAGTTAATACCTGTTTTTAGACTGCATTCCTCAGTGCCTAAGTATCTTCTAAGCCCAATATGATTGTTAATATTTTCAGACATGGTTGATATAAAAAAATGATAATGGTTTCCCCTGCTCTTCACTTTGAAATGGACAGAATGATAATAATAGTTTTTTATTCATCTGTGGGACGTGGTTGTCACTGACTGGGCCAGCACTTACTATCTTCCCCTAACTGCCCCTTGAGAAGGTGGGGGTGAGCTGCCTTCTGGAATTGCTGCAGTCCATGTGCTGTAGGTATTACCCACAATGCCCTTAGGGAGGGAATTCTAGGATCTTGACCCAATGACAGTGAAGGAACAGTGATATATTTCCAAGTCAGGATGGTGAGTGGCTTGGAGGGGAACTTGCAGGGAGTGGTGTTCCCATGTATCTGCTGCCATTATCCTTCTGGATGGAAGATATCGTAGGTTTGGAAGGTGCTTTTTGAGGATCTTTGGGTGAATTTCTGCAATGCACCTTGTAGATATTACTCACTGTTGCTAGTGAGCGTCGGTGGTGAAGAGAATGGAGGCTTGTGGATGTGGTGCCAATCAAGCAGGTTACTTTGTCCTGGATGGTGTCAAGCTTCTTGAGTGTTGTTGGAGCTGCCCCCATCCAGGCGAGTGGGGATTATTCCATCACATTCCTGACTTGTGCTTTGTAGATGATGGACAGGCTTTGGGAAGTCAGGAGATGAGTTACTTGACACAGTGTTCTGAGCCTCTGACCTGCTCTTGTAGCCATTGTGTTTGTGTTGAGTCCAATTAAGTTTCTGGTCAATAGTGATCTCCAAGATGCTGATAGTGGGGTATTCAGTGATTGTAACATCATTGAATGTCGAGGAGTGGTGGTTAGATTGCTGCTTATTGCTGATGGACCTAGCCTGGAATTTGTGTGGTGAGAATATGACTTGCCACTTTTGTCAGTCCAAGCCTGGATATTGTCCAGATCTTGTTGCATTTGAACATGGACTGCTTCAGTGTCTGTGGAGTCATGAATGGTGCTGAACATGGTGAAATCTTTGGTGAACATTCCCACCTCTGACCTTATGTTGGAGGGACTGTCATTGTTGAAGCAGCTGAAGATGGTTGGGGCGAAAACATTACCCTGAGGAACTCCTGCAGAGATGTCCTGGAGCTGAGATGACTAGCCTCCAAAATCCGTGATCATCTTCCTATGCGTTGGGTATGACTCTAACCACCAGAGAGGTTGCCCTATGTTACCTTGATTCCAGTTTTGCTAGGGCTCTTTGATGTGACTTCCATCAAATCTAACCTTGATGTCAATCTCACCTCACCTCTGGAATTCAGCTCTTTTGTCCAGGCTTGAACCAAGGTTGTAATGGGGACAGGAGCTGAGTGGCCCTAACAAAGCCAAAGTGGGCATCATTGAGCAGGTTATTGCTGAGCAGATGCTGATTGATAGCACTGTTGCTGACACCTTCCATCACTTTACTGATGATCGAGAGTGGACTGATGCAGCAGTAATTGGCTGGGTTGGATTTTAACTTTTTTTGTGCATATGATATACCTGGACAATTTTTCACATTGTCGGTTAGATGCTAGTGTTGTAACTGTACTGGAAGAGCTTGGCTAGGGGAGCAGCAAGTTCTGGAGCACATGTCTTCAGTACTATTGGTGGAATGTTGTCAGGGCCCATTGCCTTTACAATACTCTGTGTTCCGTTTCTTGATGTCACATGGAGTGAATCGAATTGGCTGAAGACTGGTATCTAAGATGCTGAGGACCACTGGAGGAGGCCGAGATGGATCATCCACTCAGCACTTCTGGCTGAAGATTGTGGGATCCCTTTGTTCTGTCTATCACTTATTGCTTGTGCCATTTGGCATGCAGGTAATCCTGATTGGTAGCATCACCAGGTTGACATCTCATTTACAGGTATGCCTGGTGCTACTCCTGGCTGCCCTCCTGCACTCTCCATTGAACCAGGGTTGATCCTCTGGCATGATGGTAATGATTGAGTGACTTTGATGCTGGGCCATGAGGTTACAGATTGTGCTGCTGTTGATGGCAAACAGTGCCTCACGAATGCCTAGTCTTGAGTTGCTCGATCTGTTTGAAGTCTGTCCCATTTAGCACGGTGATAGTGCCACACAACACGATGGAGGTTATTCTCAATGTGATGGTGGAACTTTGTCTCCACAAGGACTGTGCGGTGGTCACTCTCACCGATACTGTCATGGACAGATGTATCTCCATCTGACAGATTGGTAAGGATGAGGTCAGGTATGTTTTTCCCTCTTGGTGGTTCCCTCACCACCCAGCCGACCAGCTCCATCAGTCGTACTGCTGCTGAGCCGCTTTTGGTAGTGGGACATTGAAATCCCCCACCCAGGGTATATTTTGTGTCCTTGCCATCCTCAGTGCTTCCTCCAAATGTTGTTCAACATGGAGGGGTTTCGATTCATCAGCTGAGGGAGGTCAGTATTGGTAATCAGCAGGGGGTTTCCTTACCCATATTTAACCTGAAGCCACGAGACTCCACGAGGTGTGCTGTCAATATTGAGGATACCCAGGATAATCCCTTCCCAAAAGTATCTCACTGTGTTGCCCCTCTGCTAGGTCTGTCCTGCTGGTGGGGCAGAACATATCCAGGTTTGGTGATGGTGGGGTCTGGGACATTATCTCTAAGGTATGATTCCATGAATATGACTATGTCAGGCTGTTGCTTGGCTAGTCTGTGAGACAGCTTTCCCAGTGTTGGCACTACCTCCCAGACGTTAGTGAGGAGGACTTTGCAGGGTTGACAGGACTGTTTTGCCGTTGTCTCTTCTGGTGCCTCAGTCAGTGCCAGGTGATTCCTCTGGTTTCATTTCTTTGAGACTGTCTAGTGATTGATACAACTGAGTGGCTTGCTTGGCCATTTCAGAGGACAAATGAGAGTCAATCAGATTGCCATGGGTCTGGAGTCACATATAGGCTAGACCAGGTGAGGATGATAGATTTCCTTCCCTGAAGGACATTTGTGAACCAAATGGTTTTTTTCTGATAATCGGTAGTGATTTCATAGTCATCCTTAGGCTCCGGATTTTGTTGAATTCAATACAGCACAGGAACAGGTCGTTTGGCCTCTCAAGCCTGTGCAGATTCTAATTCTTACTTAAAGCCGCTACTTATTGCCCATGAGCAGTTTCTATCCATCCATTCGCCTCTTGTTCATGTATCAAAATACACCTTAAACGTTGCGAATATGCCTACTTCCACCTCCTCCACTGGCAGGATGTTCCAGACACCCATCATCCTTTGTGTCAAAAACTCTCCCCTACACTTCTCCTATAACTTTTCCCCTCTCATCCCTGTACTTAACCTTTCCACCCTGGGAAAAAGCCGTCTGACTATCCACCCTAGCTATGCCTCTCATAATTTTGTAGACCTCTATCAAGCTGCTACCTCAGCCCCTGTCATTCCAGTGAAAACAATCAAAATTATGCAATCTCCTCTAATATTTAAAACTCTCCAAACCAGGCAGCATCCTGTAAACCTTCTCTGCATCCTTTCCATGATCACTGATAGTGTGACAGTCAGAACTGCACATAATATTCCAGATGAGGCCTAACTAACGTTTTGTACAGTTGTAACATAACTTGCCAAACTTTGTATTCGATGCAGTGGCCAATGAAGGCGAGTGGCTGTATACCTTTTGACCATCCTGTCCATCTATGTTGCCATTTTGATGGATCTGTGGACCTGAACACTCAGACATTGGGATTGGTTAGGTCACTTTTGGAATATTATGTGCAATTCTGGTCTCCCTCCTATAGGAAGGATGTTGTGAAACCTGAAAAGGTTCAGCAAAGATCCACAAGGATGTTGCCAGGGTTAGAGGGTTTGAGGTATAGGGAGAGGTTGAATAGGCTGGAGCTATTTTCCCTAGACCATCGGAGGCTGAGGGATGACCTTATAGAGGTTTATAAAATTATGAGGGGCATGGATAGGGTAAATAGACAAGGCCTTTTCCCTTGGGTGGGTGAGTCTAGAACTAGAGGGCATAGGTTTAGGGTGAGATGGAAAAGGATCTGAGGGGCAACTTTTTCATGTAGAGTTGATGTGTGTACGGAATGAGCTGCCAGAGGAAGTGGTGGAGGCTGATACAATTACAATATTTAAATAGCATCTGGATGGGTAGATGAAAAGGAAGGATTTAGAGGGATATGGGCCCAGTGCTGGCAAATGAGACTAGATTAATTTAGGATATCTGGTCAGCATGGACGATACTCCGTGCTGTACCTCTCTGTGACTCAATGACTCTAAGTAATTTCTCCTAAGGTTTCTGCCACTTATTGTATAATTTGTGCCTGAATTTGATCTTCCAAAATGCATCACCTTGCATTTGTCTGGATTAAAGTCCACCTGCTGTTTTTTTGGCCCAAATCTGCAAACTACCTATATCCCGCTGTATCCTTTGACAATCCTGCTCACTATCTGCAACTCTGCCAATTTTGGTATCATCCACACACCTGCTAATTAATCCACCTAAATTTTCCTCCAGATCATTTATATGTATCAGAAACCACAAAGGTCCCAGCACTGTTCCCCGCAGAACACCAAGAGTTACTGATCACCATCCTGAAAAGCACCCTTCCACTGCTACTCTCTGTCTGTTATGACCAAGTCAGTTTTGTGTCCACCTAGCCTGCTCACCCTGGAGTCCATGAGACTCTACCTTTTGTACCTGCCTACCTTATCAAGGAAAAGTTCAAACCGATTTTGCCTGCTTGGTGCATGTAGAGATTCCATGAAATTATTTCAAGAAAGAATAGGGGAGTTTAACAGTGCCCTGGCTAATATTTATTTCTCAATTAATATCACAAACACAGACAATCTGATCGCTGATTGTGGGATCTTGCTGTGCTGAAATTTGCTGTTACATTTTCTACATCACAACAGTGGCTACACCTCAAAAATGATTACACTGGCTATAAAGTGTTTTGAGTCATCTGGTGATCATAAAAAATGCTATGAAATGCAAGCTTGGCTTTGTGTTTTCTCTTTTTATCTAAAGCTTCTTGTCAAATTAATTGTCCTTGAAGAGTCAGCTTGGCTTAATTGGCCATACACAAGCTTTCCCATCTGAAATACCATCTAAAATTCCCATCTCAAATACCAATTCCAGCCAAAAGCATGTAATTTAAACTGACACACCAGGTCTATTTTTTTTGGGGGGGGGATAGGGGTGGTGCTGCGTTATCGGAGGTACAGCCATTTCAAAAGGTGTAAAATAAATTTCACATTAAATTGAGGATTAAAGATGCACAACACAAACTGGGCCATTTAAGAGTGAGAAAAAAATATTTTCTGATACAGTGAAAATTCGGAACTTTGCCCTCAAATACTCTATGAATGTTCGAGGTGAATTGAAGGTATCAAGACTGACATTGATAGGTAGTAGCAGTATTAATGGATACGGGGCAAAGGTGGATAAACAGAGTAAAGTATATATCAGGTAAAAACAATGATGTTTTATTCCTGATGAAGGGGTTTTGCCGAAACATCGATTTTACTGCTCCTCGGATGCTGCCTGAACTGCTGTGCTCTTCCAGTACCACTAATCTAGAACAAAGTATATATCAGTACAATCATAACCAACTGACCAGACAGGCTTGAGGTGCTGAATGTACTTCACTATCTAATGATCCTCTGGACTATAGTGACATGTGAATATAAATGTAGAATAACAATTTTACAAACTGAAATGACATGCAGACGGGAAAGACATTACAATGTTGTAATGTCAGGCTGCATTCTCTGCAACTGGCTGAGTTACCAGAGAAAGAACTGAAAATAAAATGTTTACTTTCATACTTACCTTTGTTTTTAAATAAGGATTCTATTTCTTTGAGTTCTAAATTACTAATCTTGCCACTGCAGAAAAAAAATTGCATCACAATGTTACTCTCCACTCATATTCTTGTTTCCAATGCTCTCTTACAACGTGATTGGTCTGTTTTTGATGCAAAGAAGTAAGTCATTTCTTACCTTTTGCATGTGGGTCTCCATTAAAAGAAAGCAGGAAGACTTTGTGAGTTTAAAGAAATAGAAAGTAATTTATCTTCCTCATTATCTGAATTAAACACATCTCAAACACTCATTCTCACATATACTCTCACACACAAAGACTTGTCAAAGTTGAAGTTATTGTAATTTTATAGATTATGATTTCTAGTTGCACATATAACAAGTCTGGTTTTGTGAAGGACGTTGATGCTTTAAGGTTGAAATGAGAGTCTTGCAAAGTGAAAGGGTTCTCTGCAGACTGTGTAATTTCCTGTAGCTGAACTTTGAGGAAGTTAACCTAAGTTGATGGTAATACTGGGCAAGTTGAATTTCTGTGTGAAACCTGGCTTGATAGACAGACCATTCTTATGCTGAAACAACCTTTCCTAAGGATTCCTTATGAATCCTTACTAATGCAAGCAGTCTCGGATTTCTAGCAATTCACTTTAGTATATTCAATGTTATAACAACGGAAACATGTTACTTCATTCATATAACTTTTAGGTTCCAGACCTTCTCATTTAGAATATGTCATAATTCTTGTTTCCTAAAATCAATACCTTTTCCATTATCAGCTTTTACAAAATTATGAGGGGCATGGATAGGGTAAATAGACAAAGTATTTTCCCTGGAGTCGGAGAGTCCAGAACTAGAGGACATAGGTTTAGGGTGAGAGGGGTAAGGTATAAAAGAGACCTAAGGGACAACGTTTTCACACAGAGGGTGATACATGTATGGAATGAACTGCTAGAGGAAGTGGTGGAGTCCGTTACATTTAAGAGGCATTTGGATGGGCATATGAACAGGAAGGGTTTGGAGGGATATGGGCCAGGTGCTGGCAAGTGGGACTAGATTGGATTGGGATATCTGGTCAGCATGGACCAGTTGGACCAAAAGGTCTGTTTCCATGCTGTACATCTCTATCACTCTATGACTCTATATTGCTCCAATTCTCTCATTAATCCCTGTATGAACATTCCCCACATGTAACTGTCTGTGAGAGATATCATAGCTGCTGGCCTAAATGCTGGATGTGGACTTGATGAAAATCTGAATATATTTTAAGTTTTACTGAACTACCAGTTTAGAATTCTTCCATAATCATGATTTCCCATGCCTTCTCAAAATGTTTGTCTAACTCAGTGATCAATCCCATTAATTTCTTTCTTTCCCTTGTAAATTGTAGTGCTGAGGCTGAGATGGTGGAGAACGTCAAGTTCCCAGAAGTGATGATAGCAGACAACCTGTCCAGGACTAACCATGTAGATGCAACGGTCAAGAAGGCACAACAACACCTCTTCTTCCTCAGGCAGCTCAGAAAATTCAGTGTGTCAACAAGGTTCCACACCAACTTTTACAGATGCATACATAACGGCCTGGTATGGCAATATCCCTGCCTAGCTCCATAAGAAACTACAGAAGGTGGTGTGCATAGACCAGACCATCATGGAAGCCAACCTCCCATCCATAGACTCCATTTACACAGCTTGCTGCCGCAGAAAGGCTGCCAACATCATCAAAGACCCATCACATCCCGGCAATGCGTCCTTCCAACATCTTCCATCAGACAGAAGATACAGAAGCTTGAACACACGCACCAACAGGTTCAAGTACAGCTTCTTCCCTGCTGTTATTAGACTGATGAATAGACTCTCTAACTTCAAATAATGTTGATCTTGCTAATATTGATTTTGGCAAGTGCATGTCCAGTGCAATGTAATTTGTATACCTCTTTTTTTTTCACCCTATGATCTGTATGTCCTTGTTTACTATGATCTGCCTGTACTGTTCACAAACAAAGGTTTTCACTGTACTTTGGCACACGGGACAATAAACCAATCAAAATCAAAACTCAAAATTAAATTCTACAAATGTCTGATTAGGTTTCTTTCAATTGCTCTAAACTTTGGGAATTGGCCATGCTAAATTGTCCATAGTGTTAGGTAAGGGGTAAATGTAGGGGTATGGGTGGGTTGCGCTTCGGCGGGTCGGTGTGGACTTGTTGGGCCGAAGGGCCTGTTTCCGCACTGTAAAGTAATCTAATCTAATCTAATCTATAAAGATATTCTCTTTCCAAGACAACATAACAAGGACAGTCCCACAATGGAGCAAGCTGCTAAAGGAAACAGGTACAGGCCCATCACCCACATTCCCTCGACTATGGAATTCATTATCATGGAGCGCAGTGGAGGCCGGGATGTTGAGTGTCTTCAAGGCAGAGATTGATAAATTCTTGATCTCGCAAGGAATTAAGGGTACAGGGATAGTGCGGGTAAGTAGAATTGAAACATCGATTGGCCGAATGGCCTTGCTTCTACTGCTATGTCTTATGGTCTTATGGACTACTTTTGCCTCCTGCATAGATCTCTGAAGTGTCTGCCCTGCAGCAGCTTCTGAAACTGGAGGTCAGTGTTGGGAGTGGTCATGCTCAGATCTTCAGAGAGACTCCACAGCATTGCCCATCGGGTGAAATCTTCAGCACCCATCTTTAAGTTATTTCCATTTATAAGTTTTCATTATTGGGATTAACATCTCTGCTGTTCATGCCCTGTTTAGCCAGAACTACTCATCGAAATGTTGGTGGTATACAGATTTTAGTTTGTGATATCAACACAACTAAAGCATAAACAGAGTCGAAAAGTGCAGCGTTGGAGAAGCACAGCAGGTCAGGCAGCATCTGAGGAGCAGGAGAGTCGACATATCAGGCATAAGCCCTTCATCAGGAATGTGGAGTGGGTGAGGAAGGGGGCTGAGAGATAAATAGGAGGGTGGAGGTGGGGATCGGGGGAAGATAGCTGGGAAGGCGATAGGTAAATGCAGGTGGGGGTTGATAGTGATAGTTTGAAGAGGAATGTGGAGCGGAAAGGTGGGAAGGACAGTTCAAGAGGGTGATGTTGAGTTGGATGGTTGGATCTGGGATGAGGTGGGGAGAGGGAAGGTAAAGAAACTGGTGATGTCAACATCGATGTTGTGTGGCTAGAGGGTCCTAAAGCGGAAGATGAGACATTCTTCCTCCAGTTGGTGGGTGACTTGGATTTGACGGTGGAGAAAGCCCAGGGCTTGCATGTCCTTGGCGGAGTGGGAGGGGCAATTGAAGTGGTTGGCCAGAGGGTGGTGGGGTTGTTTAATGTGTATGTGCCAGAGATGTGTCCTGTCTCCCCAATGTAGAGGAAATCACACTGAGAACAATGGACACAGTAGATGAGGTGGTTGGATGTGCAGGAAAGTCTCTGCTGGATGTGGAAGGATCCTTTGAAACCTTGGATGGAGGTGAGGGGGGAGGTGTTGGAGCCAGGAGTGGAGAGTGTGTCGGTGGGGGGGGGGGGGGGGGGGGGGGGGGGGGGAGTGGACCAAATGAGAGTGTCATGCAGAGAATGGTCTCTGCAGAACGCAAATAGGGATGGGGAGGGAAATACATTTCTGGTGGGTCTGACTATAGGTGGCAGAAATGGTGGAAGATAATGCGCTGTATCTGGAGATTAGTTGGGTGGGAAAGTGAGGACTGTGGTTACGGGGGGTTTATCCTTGTTGCAGTTGGAGGAGTAGGGTTCAAGGGCAGAGGAGGAGATATGCTGGAGGGCATTGTTGATGCAGCAGAGGCAGAGGAATTGGGAGTAAGGGATAATGTTTTTGCAGGGGTGGGGATGGTGGGAGGAAGTGTAGTCCAGGTAGCTGTGGGGGTCAGTTAGTTTGATGTCGGTGTTGAGTCCGTTGTTGGAGATGGAGATGAAAGGGTCCAGGAAGCGGAGGGAGGTATCTGAGGTGGTCCAGGTGAACCTAAGCTCAGGGTGGAAGGTGTTCGTGAAGTTGATGAACTGTTCAACCTCCTCATGGGAGCATGAGGTGGCACCGATACAGTCATCAATGTAATGGAGGAAAGGGTGGGGGATGGTGCTAGTGTAACTGTGGAGCATAAACAGACTACATCATCCCCTAAATGTGTCTGTTATATTCCCCTCAAACACTTGCCAAGCAAGTGACTTGCATTTTCTCATCATTCTCCCGGCAAAGTTTCCCCTGAATTCCTTTTTAGAAATATCACTGCCGCATTCATTGTCTGTTGTTTGAAGTCACCATTTGGATACATCGTTTCTGATTTGACTTATCGAGCACCTTCATTAGTTTAAAGCTATGTATTGCGGGAAAAGCCCAAAACACCTCTGAGTTCTGGGACTAACTGAATAAAATCATTTTCACACTTTCCCCCTGTGCCTCCACAACCTGTTTGCAATGTTTTGTATGACCTGTCCATGGAACTCCCGTGTTGCATTGGTTTCCATGGGAACAATGAAGGTAATTTGCTGGCCTTTGCTGTACCTTTTGATAGGCGCACTGGCTGAACAAGTGAAATGATTAATCTGAGGTGCAGCTGTCATGAGTGCTGTCTCCTCTCTACTACATCCTGCTAAATTCTGTCATCGATCCAACCATGTTTAAAGCCATCTGTTTCATTGCTCCATTACTCTTTGAGTGCTGTTTGTCACCCTTATATTGGTCATTTAGTTCAGTCTAAATGTTATATGGCCAATAAATTACACCCTGTTTGACACAGGAGCAGCAGGGGGACCACAATACTGACTGCTGGATCTAATTCTCAGACACAGCTTCCCCTATTTTATCATCACTGTCATCCTATTATTGTCAGGTCTCAACCCAGTCAACTAATTCTCCATTAGTTCCCAGAACCTGACCACGTGAAGGCTACTAATCGAAACAGTGAAAGCCTGATTTTAACAGTGAAGAAATATGCAATTGTCATGCCCGGAATGGGACTCAACCTTTTTCCTTACTGAGTGTCAGCTTTTATTATGTGTCAACCCTGACTACAATGGGAACTGAAAACCCATAGCACCTTCTAAACCAATGTAACCACAACTCCAGTGAGAGTCTGCTGGTAGTACCGAGGCTGGCATCAGTTTCTGGGCAGTCTTTCCTGTTAAATGGCTTCCTGTTACATTGGTATATCTCAATGCATTTCACCAGGCAGCTCCTGCTATGAGTCTGGATCACTGCATTTTTCACTTGGTTTACAGTCACTAGTTTTCACTTCATGTGAGAGTGAAACTTTTGTGTTTGAACTACAATAGACTTAGTGAACTTTTTTTTAACTCATGAATGGTGTTAGAGCATCACTGGCTGGGCCAGCATTTATTGCCCATTCCTAATTGCCCAGAGGTCAATTGAGAGTCAACCACATTGAAGTAGGTCTGGACTCACACGTCAGCCAGACCAGGTAAGGATGGCAGTTTCTTTTTGAAAAACAACAGTGAACCAGATAGATTTTTTTTAATGACAATCAACAATGGATTCATGGTCAGCATTAGAGCCTTAATTCTAGTTTTTACTGAAGTGAAATTCCACTATCTGTCATTGCATGATTTGAAGCCTGGTCCCCAGAACTTTACCTGAGCATCTGAATTAAGAATCCAGAGAAAACACCATAAGGCCATTTCCTCCCTCAGCATAGTTAGGTGCAGGGGATGGCGAAAGAGGGCATCTCCACAGACATCGCTAAGATATAGCTCCATTTACACATGCCTCAGCAGTTACACCCAGTATGAAGGTACAATGTTCTTTATTCAGCAGCACCTAGGAAAGCCTGGTGCTCATCTTATCAACAATTGTTAGTATCTCAAGGATTTGTGAAGGGTCAGATGTGAGGCAAGTTACCTGTCGAGACCAAGACTGGTCTCCCTCCTATAGGAAGGATATCGTGAAACTTGAAATGGTTCAGAAAAGATTCATAAGGATGTTGCCAAGGTTGGAGGATTTGAGCTATAGGAAGAGGCTGAATAGGCTGGGGCTGTTTTCCCTGGAGTGCCGGAGGCTGAGGGGTGACCTTATAGAGGTTTATAACATCATGAAAGGCCTGGATAGGGTAAATAGACAAGGTCTTTTCCCTGAAGTGGGGGGCCAGAACTAAAGGGCATAGGTTTATGGTGAGAGGGGAAAGATTTAAAAGAGGCAACCTTTTCACGCGAAGTGTGATGTATGTATGGAATGAGCTGCCAGAAGAAGTGGTGGAGGCTGGTGCAATTATAATATTTAAAAGGCATCTGGATGGGTACATGAATAGCAAAGGTTCTGAGGGATATGGGCCATGTGCTGGCAAGTGGACTAAATTAGTTTAGGATACCTACTCAGCATGAACAAATTGGACTAAAGGGTCTGTTTCTGTGCGGCACATCTCTATGACTCTATGACTCTCAGGCTGGATTATCAAATGGATAGGGATCAAGTTCAGGATAGTGTCCTGGATCACTGCAAATGTGTTTGAGAATCAATAGAGTTTTTGGCCTCTAGGCCAGCAGGGACTTTAGAGGATGTTCTGTACATGCTTCTGTCCCAATTTACTCCAGAATTGGAATTAAGGGCTACGGGGAGAACGCTGGTAAGTGGAGCTGAAATGCGCATCAGCCATGATTGAATGGCGGAGTGGACTCGATGGGCCAAATGGCCTTACTTCCACTCCTATGTCTTATGGTCTTATGGTCAGAAGCATGCTGGCTCAGTGGTTAGCACTGCTGCCACACAGCGCGTGGGACCTGGGTTCGATTCCAGCCTCAGGCAACTGTCTGTGTGGTGGCTGCACATTCTCCCTGTGTCTGCATAGGTTTCCTCCCCCAATCCAAAGATGTGCAGGTTAGGTGAATATGCCATGCTAAATTGCCCACAGTGTTCAAGGATGTGTAGGTTAGGTACATTAGTCAGTGGCAAACTTGGGATAAGGGAAAGGGTCTAGATGGGTTACTCTTTGGAGGGTCGGTGTGGACCTGTTGGGCCAAATGGCCTGTTTCCACACTGTCGGAATTCTATGATTCTCACTGAGCCCATGCCTTCAACCTTCCATGAGTTGTCCACGCCCAACTTCTGCCAACTCTCACCAGATCCTATTTACCTATAACACCTGAGCTGACTGATCTACACCTGGTTCTCATTCCTGCCATAGCTCAATTTTAAAATGTTCATTCTAATTCCAACATTACCCTGCTCTTTCCTTCTTAATCTCTGTAATCTCTTCCAGTCACACAATGCTTCCAAATATCTGCACATCTAATCCCAGCCTATTGAACATCCCTGATTTTCAGCATCACACATAGGCTTTCCTACTTTCAATAGCATGCACCTACATATGATTAGATTAGATTAGATTCCTTACAGTATGGAAACGGGCCCATCGGCCCAACAAGTCCACACCGACCCTCCGAAGAACAACTCACCCAGACCCATTTCCCTCTGACTAATGCACCAAATACCATTGGCAATTTAGCATGGCAAATCCACCTGATCTGCATACCTTTTTTGGATTGTGGGAGGAAACCAGAGCACCCACAGACATGGGGAGAATGTGCAAACTCCACACAGACAGTTGCCCGAGGCTGGAATCAAACCTAGGCCCCTGGTGCTGTGAGGCTGCAGTGCTAACTACTGAGCCATCGTGCCACCCTGCAATTGCCTCCTGAACCTTTCCCCTCCTTTAAACATTCCTTAAAACCTACCTCCATCCTTAACGTAGATCCATATCAAATATTACCTGATGATGCTACTGACAAGCACCAACAGGACTCTTACTCTGTTAATGGTACTAAATAAATGTTTTTGTTGCTTCTGGGGGAATCCCAGCACAGGTATTTCCAGCTCCCCTTCCAGAATGATCATTTGAAGATGAAGCTTGATGAGGTAGACCAGCACTGACTGGAAGAATGTTCTGGAATACCCCAGTGTGATAAGAAAAAAGGATCACGCTCTTTGCTCAAGTGATGCACTTTGATAAGGTCAGAAGTTTAAATTCCAAATGTTTTGAATAGAATTCACCATCTTGTGTCCAGGATTAGATAAGGTAAACCCCCAACCATTATTCCAAAAGCCATGTAGGATTACTGAACTAAAGTTTGAAGGTATAAGTCAGAATAGTCCTCACAGAAAGCGTGGTCAATGTTTAGATTGGTGTATCTGACCTGATAGGGGAGGTACAGGGTTTTGTTTCCTGGATTGAAGATCTTCACTGGTTAAACCTGCGCCTTGGTCTTTCATCAGCTTTTTTTTAATACACTGGTGGGAATTGGGTGTCTCAGGCTGGGCCAGCATTTATTACCCATTCCTAGTTGTGCTTGGGAAGGTGGTAGCGAGCTACTTTCTTGAACCATTCAATTTCAATTGTAGGTAGACCTTTAGGGAAGGAACTCCACAATTTTGACCCAGCGACAGTGAAGAAATGACGACATATTTGAATTGAATCATTTACTGTCACATGCATTCAATGTAAAATACAGTGAAAAGTGTTTACTGTCACCTTGCACAAACATCATTCACACTAACTTAAAACAAAATAAAAAATAAAGAAAAATAACTTAAAGAGAGTCCAATCTGTCCTTCTCGGCTGCTATAGTCCCACTCCAGGTTTCCCAGCCCACGCCTTACTGCCACTAGGGCCCCACTCCAAGCAGAAGCAAGTGTCCCACTCCAGGCTTCACAGGCTGGCGAATTCTACAGCTATGCTCTTACTGAAGACACTGCTGTCACTCCAGAACCCATTGAAACCACCTTCCTAGCAAAGAGCTCTCTTGACAAGAAAAATCTGGGCAAAAACTAAATAAAACAGTGAAAAGAAGAAGGGGTAAACAGGAAAACAAAAATAAAGAGAAAGCAGACGAAGAGGACAAGCCTGGGCACAGTGCTCACTTACTGCCTACGCCACCGCCGCCATCTTGAAGTCATGTTTCCAAGTCAGTATGGCGAGTGGATTAGAGGGGAACTTAAAGGGGATGGTTTTCCCACCTATCTGCTGTCCTTGTCCTACTAGTTGAAGTGGTTATGGGTTTGGAAGATGCTGTCTCAGGAACCTTAAGAATTTCTACAGACCAACATATATACATGGCTACTACTAACCATCACTGGTGGAGGGAGTGAAAGTTTGTGGATGTAGACCCATCAAACAGATTTCTTAATCTTGGATGGTGTCAAGCCTCTTGAGTGTTGTTGGAGCTGCGCTCATCCAGGCAAGTGGGGAGTATTCCATCAAATTCCTGACTTCTGCCTTGTAGATGGTGGAAAAGCTTTGGGGAGTCAGGAGATGAGTTATGCGATGCAATATTCCTAGCTTCTAAACTGCTTTTGTGGCCACAGTATTTATGTGTGGATATTTATGTTCTTGTAAATACTATTGTTATCTTTAAGGAGACAACTGATGCTCAGGTTTCGGTTTGATTAGGCCCCACTCAGTTTTGACCTCAAACATTGACAAAAGAGCTGAATTTCAGAGGTGAGGTGAGAGTGACAGCCCTTGACATCAAGGCCGCATTTGACCGAGTGTGGCATCAAGGAGTCCTGGCAAAACTGAAGTCAATGAGAATCAAGAGAAAAGCTCTCTGCTGGTTGGAGTCATACCTGGCACAAAAGACAACAACTTAATTTGATTTATTATTATCACATGTACCAAGATACAGTGAAAAGTATTGTTTTGTGTGCCAACCAGATAAATCATACCTTACATAAGTACCATCAGGGTAATAGAACAGAATGCAGAATATAATGTTACAGCTACGGAGAAGGTGCAGAGAAAAATCAACTCTAATATATAAGAGTCCATTCATAAGTCTAGTAACAGAGGGGAAGAAGCTGTTCTTGAATCTGTTGGTGTGTGTTTTCAAACTTTGGAAACTTCTGTCCAATAGAAGGGAGTGGAAGATTGTATAACCAGGGTGGTAGGGGTCTTTGATTATGTTGGGTGCTTTCCTGAGGCAGTGGGACGTATAGATGGAGTCAATGGAAAAAAGGCTGTTTTTTTGTGATGGACTGGGCTGTGTTCAAAACTGCCTTTAATTTCTTCTGGTCTTGGAAAGAGTAATTGCCATACCAAGCTGTCTTGTATCCAGATAGAAGGATCTCTATGGTGCATCTATAAACATTGGTAAACGTCATTGTGGACATGCTGAATTTCCATTGCCTTCTGGGGAAGTAGGAGTGTTACTGTGCTTTCTTGACTGTAGAGTCGATGTGGTTGGACCAGGATAGATTGTTGGTGATAGTTACTCCTCGACCACATTGATGCAGACAGGGATGTGTCCTCCACCACGCTTCCTGAAGTCAATGACCAGTTCCTTCATTTTGCTGACATTGAGGGAGAGATTGTTGCGCTTACACCATGCTGCTAAGCTGTCTATCTCCTTCCTGTACTCTGTCTCATCGTTATTTGAGATCCGACCCACAATGGTGGTACCACCAGCAAATTTACAAATGGAGCTAGAGCAGAATTTGGCCACACAGTTGTGAGTGTGTAAGGAGAACAGTAAGGGGCTGAGTACGCGGTTTTGTGGGGCATCGGTGTTGAGGATTATGGTGGAGGAGGTGTTGTCATCTATCCTTACTGACTGAGGTCTGCATGTCAGGAAGTCAAAGATCAGGTTGCAGAGTGGGGGCGAGGAGCAGAGTCCTTGGTACTGAAGATGAGATTGGTTGAATTATGGTGTTGAATGTCAATAAATAGGAATCGGACGTAGATGCCCTTGTTATTCAGACGTTCCATGAGGTGAGTGTAGGGGCATCTCCCTTGGACCAATGGTGATGGTAGGTGAATTATAGGGGATAATTGCAATCTAGGAGGGTGGAGTTAATGTGAGCTATTAGTAACCTCTCGAAGTATGGTTGTCCATAATGATGGACATCAGAGCCACTGGATGGTAGTCATTAAGGCACGCAGCCTGATTTTCCTTTGGCACCAGCATGATAGTGGTCTTCGTGAAGTAGGTGGGAACCTCAGATCAGAGAAAGGAGAGGTTAAACATGCGTGCAAATACTCCCACCTGCTGGTCCACACAGAATCTGAATGCACATTCAGGGACTCCATCCAGGTCGGTCGCTTCGTGAGGGTTCACCCTCGAGAAGGCTGATCTGACGGCTCTGGCAGTGACTGTGGGTACGGGGGCATCCGAAGCTGTCGGGGCAGGTGACATCACTTCACTGACATTCTGTTCCACATAAACGTAGAATGCATTCAGCTCATCGGGGAGGGATGGATTATTGTTAGTGATTGTACTCGACTTCGCTCTGTACTCGTTATGGTTGTTGATCTTCGAGGTCATTCATCTCAGTTTCAGGTATATATCCCAGGCACATTCACTATGGTAATAACTTATTTTTTAAATTTATTGTTGGTACATGTCCCTATGTACAGTGAAAAGTTTTGTTTTGCAAGCAATAGAGGCAACATACAAGGAGATACAGATCATAGTGTTCAGACAAAGAGAGGCATACAAGGTTACGGCTGGAGGTGCACAAAAGCAAGATCAACATTTGTTTTGAAACTAGAGAGGTCTATTCAGCAGTCCAATAATTGCATGGAAGAAGCTGTTCTTGAACCTGTTGGAACATGCATTTCAGCTTCTGTGTCTTCTGCCTGCCATAAGAGGTTGGAAGAGAGCATTAACAGGTTGGGTGGGGTCTTTGATGATGTTGGCAGCCTTACCACAGCAATGAGATATATAGATAGAATCCAGGGATGGGAGGTTGGCTTTTGTGATGCTCTAGGCTGTGTTCACACTCTGAGTAGTCTCTTATGGTTCTGGGCAGAGCAGTTACCATACCAAACCATGATGCACCCACATAGAATGTTTTCTATGGTGTATCTTAGAAGTCAGTGAAATTCCTTACAGACATGCTGAATTTTTGAAGCCTCCACAGGAAGAAGAGGCATTGTCGTGCTTTCTTGACTGAGACGTCCAGTACGGATGGTGGTCATCATGACTCCTCGGAACTTGACGCTCTCGACCCTCTTCAACTCAGCTCCATTGCTGTAGATGGGGGCACGTCCACCTCCTTTCTTTCTGGAGTCAATTATCAGTTTTTTTTGTCGTGCTGACATTGAGGGAGAAATTGTTATCATTGCATCACATCGCTAAGCCCTCTATCTCCTTTCTGACTCATCATTGTTTGATATCCAGCCTACAACAGTGGTGTCATCAACAAACTTGTAGATGGTGCTCATACAGAATTTGGTGACACAGTTGTGATTGTACAGGGAGTACATTAGGGGTTAAGTAAGCATCCTTACAGGAACTGCCAACCATTCAGCAACCTTTCACCTTGCGGTACCAATTATTGTTCCTTTTGAAATTTGGTTTTCTTAAATGTATCTAGATAATCATAGAGTCATAAAGTCATATAGCATGGAAACAGACCCTTCGGTCTAACTAGTCCATGCTGACCATAATACCAAACTAAACAATCCCACCTGCCTGCTTCTGATCCAAATCCATCCGAACCTTCCCTATTCATGTATCCATTTAAACATTGTTATTGTACCCGCATCCACCACTTGCTCAGGAAGTTCATTCCACACACAAACCACCTCTTTGTAAAAAAATTGCCTCTTATGTCCTTTTTAAATCTCTCCTTTTAAAAGTATACCTTCTAGTCTTGAAATTCCCCATGTTAGGGAAAAGAGAACGACCATCAACTCCAACCATACCTCTCATTATTTTACTGAACAACTTGTTTCATCTTTTGCAGCAAGATTTTTTGATTTATATTCCATTATTTTGGACAGCAAACACTGGTATTATATGCGTTAGCATCATCAGGAACAAGATAATTGGATGGAAGATCAAAGCATCATCTTGTGTCACACTTGGACATCTGGTAATGGAGTCAAGATCTGTTTTTATCACAGCCTGTTAAAGAGAAAAAACATGCTTTTCTCATTGTTAAAAAATACGGCAATTCTTAAGCCAACATAGAAAGGAAGGGGGAAATTTTCCAAATCATAGGATTGTCCCTCAACCTGATCCCAAACAAATTTCATTCCGAATTAAAACATTGTGGAAAGTAACTTCTCTCATCCTCTCAGAAGGCATGGCACATTGGCAGTATGAGCTTAGGAGAAAGAGCTCCAAATCTTTCAAATCTTTGTTCTACTTCTGTCCTTGATGATAAGGTGTTGTTCATCAGAAGATGCTCTAGACTCAGGACACATAATGCAATCTGTCTTTAACAGTGTTACAGTCCCCTTGGGGATCTGTAAACTAAAACAAATAAATTTACCAAATGACCCCCAAAGGAAGGATTTACCAGATAATGTTTTACTTCTGTCACTTTCTTCTGACATGATCAGAATCAACTAAAATAAAACTTGAGTAAGTGCTTACAGTACGTATATTATGTTCATTACATTCAGTATGAACTAAAAAATACACAAGGAATATTTGGTACAACAAAGTCTTTGATATATGACGGTGCTAAGCAGTGCACCCAGCCTGTGCAGTCCCAGTTTTAGTGACAAGATTAGGGTGGTGCTGGAAAAGAACAGCAGGTCAGACAGCATCCGAGGAGCAGGAAAATCGACGTTTCGGGCAGGAGGCCTTCATCAGGACACTGCCTGACCTGCTGTGTTTTTCCAGCACCACTCTAATCTTAACTCTAATCTCCATCATCTGCAGTCCTCACTTTCGCCTAGTCCCAGTTTTAGCTACATAGTTCTCCTGAGCAGAATTCCAGTCCCTTTCACAGGCAGCACGGTCAGTGTAAATAAAGTCCCATATCTGCCATCTTCTATACAATGGCATGTTTTTCTAAAATCTTCCCAGTCTTCAACTTCTGTCTTTGTCTCTCTGTTCATCTGTTAGTTGCCTGTGTCCATATTTTAACCTCTTTTGTGTTAGTATTGCATCCAGGTGTAGGGCTACCCTGCCAGTTACGTGGATAGCTTTAATATCCAAACATTATAATCGATCCATTAACAAGTGATACAAGCACAAAGAAGTCATTGTCTAAAATTCTGATTTAAAGATTCATGTTTTTCTAAACATCTTAAAGAAATTACAAATTTTCCTTACTGCTGCTACTTCTGTGTCACAGATGTTCACAATAGGCAAACAGTGATTCTGCTTCTAAATGTGTAATTTCCACTGGTATGCTCAGGTCCAGGAGGCATTTCAAATCAAATCCTCAGAGACCCTTTTAAAGAACTTTAGGAACATAGGTCAAACATAGAAATGTCCATCCGATTCACCTTTGACCATCCTGATACTTGTGTTATCACCTTTGGAGGAACGACGCTTGAAGAGAGCCGAGTAAGCTGTGCCACACTATCACAGCCTCTCTGCACAGCAGCTCTCAAGGCACAGGTCATGTCTATAGAGTGCATTGTGCTGCGGAGGAGCAGAAGACAGTCAAAGAAAGTGGATATTACACCAGTTATGCACAGCAAACACACCCAGATCATGACACTGTGATAAAACATCAGGACATCAGTCGACATTCTAAAGACATAGCTTTAGACCAAGAACAGCCAAGTGGGAATTCCACCCTTCCAGAAGTTGTACCAGAACAAGTTCTGGAAGAGTTGTTAAACTGCTGAAATGATATATGTACCATTAAATTTCTACGAATTTCACAGTCCTTTCTCTGCATAGTTTGCTATTAACCAATGTTTATGTTTTTACTTGTAACATGTGAGAACTACCTTTGCCAAATAAAAGGGGGATATTGTGTGATGTTTATGTAAGAGATGAATATACAAATGAGCTAAGTACCTGGATGTTGTCACTTGATAATATGCCACAGGCCTCTGCACTGCACCATTCAAAGCACAGCCTGTGTCTAGGTTTCTCTATCTTTAAGTATGAATAAATCCAACAGAGATCTTTAGGTAAGCTGAATCCTTATACTTTACCACAGAATGACAGAATTGTTACAATGCAGAAACAGGCTATTCAGCCCATCATAACTACACTGGCATTCCAAACAAGCATCATTACCTGGTGCCAATGCCCTGTTTTGTCCCCATACCTTTGCACGCCATTTATGTTACATCTAGATAAGATAAGAAGATTATTACAATACCAATGTGATAAAATGATAATGGAGTTGTTCAGTAACTTTGCATGAATAATTAACCCATACTGTACCCCACACATGTTGCCTTGGTTTAACAAGCTGTCCCCTACAGACCATAGCTGTGACATCTTGTTGTTTGGTAGCCCTTTGCCATTTTTACCCATACTCACACTTCAACTCCCAACTCCTTCCCATCGTGGAACTTGCCATTTCTTTCAACTTCAAGCAACAGTTAAAATGCTAATAATACATTTCTTACGTTTAACATTGTTTCATATTGTGTAAGTTCACATGAACTTGTACAATATGACTAGGATTAACTATAATTTCATAGAATATTGAATTAGTGTTAAAAGCCAAATAGTCTCCCTAATTCCTGTATTTCCATTCTGAACTATATATGTAATTATTTCTGTCTTATTAAGACTCCACAGTACAATATGAGAATCTCTCTTTATTGCTGAACACTAATTGAGTCTGATAAATAAGAAATTTAAAGGTCTCCCATTCCAATTCTTTCTGCTTACTTCCTTCCTCTTGCTTCTCTCTATTCCACTCTCCCTTTCTCAGTTTCATTCTCTACTTTATTCTTTCCCTTTATATTTTATCTTCCACTTTAACCCTATCTCCTATTTCATGGCTTTCCCTACCTCACTCTCTCTTAATTCCTCTGTGTGTATGTCACTCCTTCTTAATGCATCTTTTCTTCTGCTGATACATCCTAAACTCTCTATTTCACCTTCCCATCCATTTGTCACTCCATCTCACCATTTATTTCCTCTCACACCTCTCTTTGTCTCTACAAATGTCATTCCGTATACTGGACTCTCGCTATCTCTCAGTCCATCTGCCGATTTCTTTATCTCCTGTTGTTTACCTCATTGTCTCTCTCCCTCCCTCACTTTTCCTGTTGCACACTGTTTGTTTACTATAGCTTTTCAATCAATGCTTTTTCAATTCCATGTGAACTTTATCAGTCATCAGTCATCAGTCTCAATTTGAGACAGACTGAAAGCCAGATGGTTGGATTAACAGATCTGTTCATTTTCTGTACTACTAAACAGACCTTGTAAGACTAGAACATTGTAACCTGACTCTATTTTCTTTTCTTCATTTTTGCCAGGGTATCTACTGGAACAATTTGTAACATACGCTGTTTGCTTTTCATAATGAACTATTAAACCTACGACAAGTGTAAGGAGAGTCTTCAGGGACTTAAAAACGCCGGAAGGGGGCTTAACACAGGCTTTCCAGGAGAATGTTTCCCTGTGACTGGGGAGTCTTGTATATGGAGCAAAAACCCTCAGAATAAGATAACAGTCACTCATTAATAGGATGAAAAATAATTCTTCACTCAGAGTATTGTGAATTGTTGGGAATTATTCTATTGCAGAGAACTGTGCAATCTTGATTACTGGGCATATTTAAATCAGAGATAGATATATTTTGCATTCTAAGAGAATAAAGGGATATGAGGTTAGAGCAGGAAGATGTGACTGGGGGAAAAGATTAGCTGTGATCCGATGATACAGCAGACTTCAGGAGCCAAGTGACCTATTCCTGCTCGTATTTCTTTTATTCATACTTTTTCAAAAGATATGACAAGGTCAACAGGGTGGTTAAGAAAGCTTTTGGCACACTTGCCTTAACTGCTCAGACCATTGAGTATAGAAGTTGGGACACCATATTGAGGTTGTACAGGATGTTGGTGAGACCTCTTCTGGAGTTGAAAAGTATGGCACTGGAAGAGCACAGCAGGTCAAACAGCATCCGAGGAGCAGCAGAATTAATGTTTTGGGCATAAGTCTTTCATCAGGAATGTAGTGTTGGGGTGGGGGTGGCGGGGGGGGGGCAGCGGTTGTGTGAAGTCGGCTTCACCAGTTGCCTCATCTCCCTTTGCCCCACCTCATCCCACTTCCAACCATCCAACTCGGCACCACCCCCTTGACCTGTCCCACCTGACCATCTTCTTTCCCACCTATCTGCTCAATCCTCCCCTCCAACCTATCACTATCACCTCCCACTGCCATCTACCTAACACCTTTCTAGTAACCCTTGCGGCACGGTGGCACAGTGGTTAGCACTGCTGCCTCACAGTGCCAGAGACCCGGGTTCAGTTCCTACCTCAGGCAACTGACTGTGTGGAGTTTGCACGTTCTCCCCGTGTCTGCGTGGGTTTCCTCCCACATTCCAAAGATGTGCAGGTCAGGTGAAATGGCCATGCTAAATTGCCCGTAGTGTGAGGTAACGGGTAAATGTAGGGGTATGTGTGGGTTGCGGGTCGGTGTGGACTTGTTGGGCTGAAGGGCCTGTTTCCACACTGTAAAGTAATCTAAATCTAAATCAGTCCCACCCTCCTACTTATCTTCAGCCCCCCCACCAACATTCCTGATGAAGGACTTGTGCCTGAAACGTGGATTCTCCTGCTCTTTGGATGCAGCCTGACCTACTGTGCTTTTCCAGCTCCACACCTTTCCCCTCTCACCTTAAAAATATCCCCCCACCCCTAGTTTTGAACTCCCCCATTATAGGGAAAAGACCTTTGCTATTCACCTTATCTATGTCCCTCATGATTTTATAAACCTCAATAAGGTCAACGCTCAACTTCCTAAGCTTCAGTGATAGAAGTCCCAACCTATCCAGTCTAAAGGTCATGAGGGCAACTTTTTCTTTTACACAGATCATGGTTTGAGCATGGAAGGAACTGCCGGAGAATGTGATGGATGCGGGTACAGTTACAATGTTTAAAAGACATTTGGATGAGTTCGTGAATAGGAATATTTGAAGGAGTGTGGGTCAAACACAGGCAGTTGGGACTAGTTATTTGGGAACATGAGTAGTGTGGACTAGTTGAACCGAAGGATCTGTTTCCATCTTGTGTGACTCTATGACTCTATTAAACACTAAGGAATGAAGTGGATAAGAGTGATTTAGGAGTCCAAGTACAGAAAGAACTAAAAGCTAGAGAACAGAAACAAAAAATTATCAGAAAATCTAACAGAATATTGGTCCTGCTCTCCAGAGGGCAAAAGAACAGAATATGTAAATGAAGCTTCACTTGGACAGGATCTTCATCCAACATTATCTGGAATAACTGGCTTCAGTTCTGTTACACCTCAAGACTGAGTGATGCATAATTTAACCAGAACTTTACCAGGGTTTAAAAGATTACATTTTGAGGGCAATTTTTGCAGAGGCTAGGCTTGCATTTCCTAAATGGAAAGACACTGATTGCTAAAAAAAATCTTTAGAACAAAAATATGAAGCAACTTGTATATACAGTGTGCCGTCAGTCTGCCGATGGGGAAGAAAAGCTCAGATTTAAAATTTCCATTTGAGCCAAGACAATCCAAAACATCCAAAACCAATGTCTCCAAATTTGCACCATTTGTAAACCAATTCTTTGGATTGAAGGATAGCAGCGTCAAGAGGTTATGGATGTGACTGGAAATAGCCTTACCTACTTGATTGCTCCTGACTATGAAATCCTCCATCCCCATGAACTGTGACAGTGATCCAAATGTGCTCTCCAAACAGATTTCCAACCGCAGCAGAAAACAGAAGTCATTGTTCTGGTCTTATAATTACATTGCTTTGAGTGTCTTATTTTTAATTTGATCCACACTGTGTCCTGCTTTAGATTCCATCTCTCAGTTTAAATGATTAAAAACAATTCTGGTGTCCTCAGGTCAATAATAATATCAAGACGTGGAATTAATAGGTTGTTATCCCATTGTTCTGGATTAGTGGTGCTGGAAGAGCACAGCAGTTCAGTCAGCATCCAAGTAGCTTTGTTGCCTGTGGGATCTTACTGTGTGCCTTGTTTCCTGTGCTTCAACAGTAATTCATTGGCAGTGAAATGTTTTGGATTGTCTTGGCTCAAATGGAAATTTTAAATTTGAGATTGTCATGTTTTTGTTCATTTAAGGCATTTAAAGATATGGGGCAGAGGTGAAGATGCAGAATAAATTTAAAGGGTTCAACGTCGATACCTACATGTTCCTAATGAAAGCAGAAGTTCTCTGAGGAAGAGTCATATTGGACTTGAAAATCCCTGGTGTGGACGGATTGTTTTATGAGCAAAGATTAAACAGGTTGGAACTCTACACATGGTTTCAGACAAAAAAAAACTGCAAATGCTGGAATCCCAAGTGGACAAACAGGAGGCTGGAAGATCACAGTAAATCAGGCAGCATCAGGAGGTGGAGAAATCAACATTGACTTCTCCCCCTCCTAATGCTGCCTGGCTTGATGTGCTCTTCCAGCCTCCTGCCTGTCTACTTTACAGGAATAAGACATGATCTGATTGAAACATACAGGATTCCTAAGGAGACTGACAGAGAGTGTTTCCCCTAATGGGAAAATTGAGGATCAGTGGGTATAGTATCAGAATAAGGGGAGTTCAATTTAAAACTGAACTGAACAGGAATTTCTTCTCTCAGCAGGAAGTGAGTCTTTGGAATTCCTTGCCACAGAGAGCTGTGGGGGTACAGGCCTACAGTTAAGGCTGAGATAGATTCTTGATCAGTCGGGGAATCAAGGTTTATGGAGAAAAGGCAAGAAAGTACACATGAGGAATGCTGGATCAGCCATGATCCTTTGGAATGGTGGAGCGAGCTCGAGGGGCTGGATGGCCTACCCCTGTTCTGGTTGAATGGTCTTCTTGAACACTAGCTCTGCTTCTGTCTCCACAGATTCTGCAAGACCTGCTGAGTTCCTCAAGCATTCTCTGTGTTTCTTCCTATTCCTAAGCTTAGAGCCCTAGATGATCTGGAGACATGAGGTTAAATCCTGTCATTGCAGCAGGGAATTTAAATTCAATAACTGAATTAAATAGATGGATGCAGCAATGCTGATAATGAAACTACTGATTTGTTACACAAGCAGCCAAACAAATGCAAAATGTTACGGATGCTGGTGATCCGAAATAAGAACAGAAAGTGCTGGAGAAACTCGTCAGGTCTGGCTGTATCTGTAGAAATAGAAACAGAGTTAACAATTTGAGTCTGATATGACTAGATTAGATTAGATTAGATTACTTACAGTGTGGAAACAGGCCCTCCGGCCCAACAAGTCCACACCGCCCCGCCGAAGCGTAACCCACCCATACCCCTACATCTACATCTACCCCTTACCTAACACTACGGGCAATTTAGCGTGGCCAATTCACCTGACCTGCACATCTTTGGACTGTGGGAGGAAACCGGAGCACCCGGAGGAAACCCACGCAGACACGGGGAGAACGTGCAAACTCCACACAGTCGGTCGCCTGAGGCGGGACTACTCTTGGAAGTATTGAAGTTCTGAAGAAGAGTCATACCAGACTCAAAACATTAACTCTGTTTCTCTCGCTCCACAGATACAGACAGGTCTGCGGAGTTTCTCCAGCATAGTTTATTTCCTGATGAAGGGTTTATGACCGAAACATCAACTCTCCTGCTCCTCAGATGCTGCTCGATTTGCTGTGATTTCAAGCAACACACTTTTAATTCTGTTTTTTACCTCTGTCTGATGAAAAAGAGATGTTGTCAGGCCTTTGTAACCAGTGCGTCCACATGAAGAGTCCAAGAAAGCTTGTTGTGGATGACCACCCCCAGGAGCTTGACACTCTCCACTTGTTTCACCTCTGTGCTGTTAATGTATAGGGGGGCATGAGTAACATCCTGCCGAAAGTCAATAATGAGTTCCTTGGTTTTGCCGGCATTAAGAGCTAGGCTGTTCTCAGGAACCATTTTTTCAGGTCTTCCACCTCCCATCTGTAGTCTGTTTCGTCGCCATCTGAGATTCGACCAACTATGGTGGTGTCATCAATGAACTTGTAAGTGGCATTAGTCTGGTATTTGGTGACACAGTCATGGGTACACAGTGTGTACAGTAGGGGGCTGTGTACGCACCCCTGGGGGGAGCTGCAGTGTTGAGTATTACTGAGGAAGAAATATTGTCCCCAATCTTCACTGATTGTGGCCTGTGGGTCAGGAAGCTGAGGATCCAGTTGCAGAGAGTGAGGCTTAGTCCGAGATCACTAAGCTTAGTAATCAGTCTCGAGGGGACAATCGTGTTGAAGGCTGAACTGTGGTCAATGAGTGGGATTCTTACGTAGCTGTTCTTGGTGTCAAGATGTTCTAGGGCAAGTGATATGGCATCTGACGTGGATCTGTTGGTCCAATAGGCAAATTGGAGTGGCTCAAGAGTAGTGGGGAGGCTGGAGTTGATTAATGCCATGACCAGTGTTTCAAAGCACTTCATGACCACCGAAGTTAGGGCCACTGGGCGGTAGTCATTGAGACATGCTGCATGAGCCTTCTTAGGCACAGGGAAGTGACTTAGTAAGCCACTCAGTTATATTCAAGAAGTTGATGTACTGTAACCTGCTGACACCCGGGTTTAGTGAATGAAGATTTACTTGTTTTAAAAATCATTTTCCCTCCTTCTATCCTTGCTCTGAATTTTCTCAGGTTCTTTAAAAGGTTTCTTTACCGGGGGTTCCAGGTTTTAGTCTGACATGCTCCGGGGTGTGTAATAATATCTCGGAACAGGTTGATTAGAAAATTAGGTTGAATTGTAGAAAAAGTTTAAAGAAAGGGTTCTTTGAGTCACAAACCTAACATTAACAATTAAAATGTTTCCCAGATTATGGGCATTTTAACAGCCAACGTCTGATGTGCACAAACGACTGCTAATCAAGGTAGAAATGTGGACTTTCAGCAACATTGTCAGTGAGTTGTACCAGGATTCTCAGCCCTGGGTCACTACACTGTTCAGCAAAGTCCTGCATTACTGCAGACTTCACTCTCAATTCGCTGTTGAAATTGGAGAGCTCAAAATAACCTCCCTTCCCATCTCCCAACTCCCTTCCTAGCCCCTCCCCCTCCATTCCATTCCTCTCAGCCACTAATCAGATTTATCCCTCCTATCAACCAACCGGGTCATACCTCTGCCCGTCTTCACCTATCCCCACTTCACCACCCTTCCCCCGCCACCCCCTTTATTTGCAGCTTGCCTTACACCCATCCCCAGTCTTGAAGAGGGGTTACACCCGAAACATTGATTTCTCCCCCTCCTGATGCTGCCTGGCTTGCTGTGTTCTTCCAGCCTCCTGCTTGTCTACCTTGGATTCCAGCATCGGCAGTTTTGTTTTGTCTCTAAACAAATCTAAAGCACGTGAGCAGGTCAATCTTCTCTTTCTTTCTCAATAGAAACAGACCCCCATCATCCCCAGAGTCGGTAGCGCCACTAACACTGACGACGTGCTTGTAATTTGAAATGATTTGGTTGAACGCTGTTGAAAGTCTCTCTTAATTATTCCCCTAATGAAACTTAATTCCCTGGCTTGGAAATCACTCACTGTCTTTCAGATTCGCGCTAAGCTCGAGGCCTGAATGAACGAGGAATCGAATTAAAACAGTTTGATGAAAGCAGTGGGACACGGCATCACGTCTTCACATGCTGCTGATTTGTAACAGTGAAAATTACCCTCCGCAGATTAAACACAGCTCTTTGTAAGGCAAGCAATTCCAATTTACATGCAGAACACCTAATTTCGGCATCATTATTCTCACAGTAAGTTAGAAGGTTCACTAAAGTGCAAAATTTTATGATTATTTTTCTCAGGATGTGGGCGTCTTTGCAAAGATGCCTTTCATTTCCCATCCCTGGAAGGTGTTGGTTGGAGTTGGAACCAGTCTACTCCATCATCTGCATATTCATGGCTTTTTGTATGAGTGACTGAAGCCACTCAGGCTGCTCCAGGAACTTGTGTATCTCCGTCAGCACCTTAAAAGAGCTGAGCAATTGGTCAGTTCAGTGTAGACATGAGTTCCCCGCTTGTCCTCCCTGGACTAATTGAAGACATTGAAACCACGTGCAGCTTCAGAGACAAGAACAATGAAGGATTCAATAAGCAGCTTCAAGACAACAAGTTGTCGTCTGCTTCATTGCAAAGTCACCAGTCTGTAAATGTTAATTCTGCTCTCTTCCCCCAGATACTGCTGGGCTTGATGAGTCTCCTTGTTTCAGAATCCCATCATCCACAGTTCTTTGTTTGATTTAAATTGCCATCAGTAATCCCAATGGATAGTCCATGCAATTGGTCAGCCACAGGAGTCCTGAAAATGTCTCCTTCCTGAATAATAGGCCATTATTTCTTCAGTATTGTCAACAAGTTCAATGACAACTTATATTTAAGTAGGTCTTCAGTTAAATAACCCAAGATGCTTCACGATCTAGCAGGTGACTTGCCTTACAAGTCACTGGGTAAATTATCCAGGAATCTATGTAATGGAGAGTGTTGTCATTGGAGAAGCTCTCAGCCCCACTCCAGACTTTCCTGCCACAGAGTGACTGAACAGAAGCCCTTCACTGTGGAGCTCAACACGGCCATCGCCTGTCTCATCTTCGGAGATACACAAGTTCCTGGAGATGCTAGTTTCCACTCATGATGGTTTACCGTGTAATGCTATTAATTCCTGCAGGTGAGACAGGCGATGGCCTTTTAAGTATTGCTGTATTTATTTATATACTTCCTGACAAAGTAAGTCACATCATATTTGCCCACACTATCACCCACCTGCCAGACTTTTGACCACTCACACAACCCATCTATAAGAGTCTATAACTTTATTTGCTCCTGTACACAGGTGAAATTGTTGACCCTGGCATCACATGTCTACCTTCAATATGGCTTCAGTGTTGGCAGATCAACAGTCAACATGACCTTTTCTCTTCAGTAGTTATAGGGGAAGTGCCATGAGCAGATCCTCATAAACCCTGCTGCGGAGTTTGACCTTGTCAGCATAGATAGACTCTTTGAACTGCTTATGAAAATCGGCTGCCTGCCTGGATTCCTGGGCAGCATTTCCTCTTTCTACCTGAACACATATAGACTGGATGCATAATGGCTTGTTGGTAAGGTAACTGCTCTGCCTAGGTTGTGTGCACATCCCAGACCATCATGGAGCCCAACCTCGCATCCACGGAATCTATTTACACTTCTCGTTGCCATGGAAAGGCTACCAACATCATCAAAGACTCCTCCCACCCCACTAATGATCTCCTACAACCTCTTTCATCATGCAGAAGATACAAAAGCTTGAAAACACACACATAAAAACAGGTTCAAGAACAGCTTCTTCCCTGCCATTATTAGACTAATGAATGAACTTTCTAACTTCAAATCATGTTGATCTTGTTAATGTTGTGCACGTCCTGTGCAGTGTAACCTTTACGCCTCACTCTGTCTAACCACCCTAAGATCTGTATGTCCTTGCTTACTATGATCTGCCTGTACTGCTCACAAACAAATCTTTTCACTGTACTTAGGTACATGTGACCATGATAAATCAAATTGAATCAGTTCCATCAATTACAATAGAGTGTCATTGGAAGATTTCGAGAACAGGAGTGGGGTAAAGCAGACCTGCATCATGGTGCCAATTCACTTTGCCATATTTTCTGTGTGCTGTCATCAGTCAGTCTTGGCAACTCAAGCAAGAGGGTCAACTGTAGGGCAGAGCTCAGCGAAACCTGTGCAGCTGGGCAATACAGCTCACCAAGACCAAACAGCATACTGCCCTAGACACTCAGTGTCTGTGAGTCCCTGTTTGCTGATGGTACAGTGTTGATATCCCATATCACTTTAGCAGCTTGTAGACTGGTTCTCCTGAGCTTGCAAGGAGTTTGCACTGACATTCACCGTCAGGAAGACAAAAGTAATGGCTCAGAATGTACGGAGTCTATCTTCCAGCAACATTGACAGCCTCATTCTAGAGGTTAGCAGTAACCTCATATACCTTAGATTCACAATTATTAGCAACTCTTGATGCAACAATCAGCTGTAATGAATGGTGTATAAACTGGATTATTATCATCTTTTGGAATGTGGATTGTCATAATAAGGGAGACATGTGAATGTGGGTTAGTGACATGGAGGTTTGTCTTTTAAAAAAAATAAGGTCAGAAAGAAATTCTGGAACAGTGCTCTAAATGCACCCATTCCAAGAAGGAATGTGACTATCTTCAAGGACATAGAACAATCCTCAGAGTGTTAAAGAATTAAGATGTTTATAATTTGGTGGTAATGATGGGCCATGTAAACATATTAAGCTGTTAGTTTTGCGTTAAGTTTGGTTCGATTCAGAAAACATCAGAGTTTTAGGTAAGAAGAATTGAAATTTAAAATCAGAAGCCAGTTTTAGGTTCTTTCTAAGCAAGATTTTGTTTAGTTCAGCCCAGTTCAGGGGATTGGAGTGATGCTGGAAAAGCACAACAGGTCAGGCACCATCCGAGGAGCATCCCTATCGCACCACTCTAATCTTGATTCTGATCTCCAGCATCTGCAATCCTCACTTTCACCTGCCATCCAAGACAAAGCAGACCTCTCAATTGTCACCTTCAGTGTCTCTGAGTCAAAATCCAGGAATTCCATACCTGACAGAACTCTGGGTGCCCCTATACCATATATGGCTGCTCATCACTACCTTACCAAGAGCACCTATGTATGGGCAATAAATACCAACTCAGTCATTAATGTCCCACATCCCCTGAATGAATAAAAAAAGCAGAAAATGCTGGAAATACTGAGCCAATATTGTAGTACATATTGGCACCAATAATATAGCCAGGAAAGGGATTAAGGATCTGAAAAGTGACTACAGAGAGCTAGGTTGGAAGCTGAAGAGCGGGACGAGTAGAGTAATGATCTCAGGTTTGCTACCAGTGCCATGAGATAGTGAGGTGAGGAACAGTCAGCGAATGCAGCTTAACACGTGGCTGCGAGGCTGGCTGCTTCACATACCTAGACCATTGGAATACCTTCTGGGGAAGGTGGGACCTGTACGTGAAGGACAAATGTTCTGGGTGGGAGATTTGCTCGTGTGGTTTGGAGGGTTGAAACTAATTTGGCGGGGCATGGGTGGGAATCAGAGCTACATGTCTGAGATGGGGTTAATTGTAGATGGGGCAGTGACAGGATGTAGTGAATCTATTGGAAAGGTTTCTCATGCGATGAAACAAAGGGATCGGTTAAAGTGTGTCTGCTTTAATGCAAGGAGTGTCAGAAATAAGAGTAACGAACTTAGAGCATGGATCAGTACTCGGGACTACGATATTAGCCATAACGGAGACGTGGGTTTCACAGGGGCAGGAATGGTTGCTAGATGTTCCAGGGTTTAGAACATTTAAAAAGAACAGGGAGGGTGGAAAAAGAGGAGTGGGTGTAGCATTGCTAATCAGAGAGTGCATCACAGCTACAGAAACGAAGGTTGTTGAGGAAGGTTTGTCTACTGAGTCAGTATGGGTGGAAGTTAGGAACAGCAAGGGAACAGCCACCTCTTTGGGGGTTTTCTACAGACCTTCTAATAGCAGTAGAGAGATTGAAGAACTGATAAGCCGGCAGGTTTTGGAAAATGCAGATGTAGCAGGGTTGTTGTTTTGGGTGACTTCAACTTTCCCAATATCAACTGGAACCTCCTTAGTGCAGATGGTTTGGATGGAGCTGTTTTTGTCAGGTGTATTCAGGAGGGTCTCCTTACTCAGTATGTAGACAGGCCAAAGAGGGGAGAGACCATTTTGGATTTGGTGCTCGGCAATGAGCCAGGACAGGTGTCAGATCTCGTGGTGGGCGAACACTTTGGTGACAGTGATCACAACTGCCTCACATTTACCATAGCCTTGGAGAGAGAAAGGAGCAATTACCGAGGGAAGATATTTAATTGGGGACAATGAAATTATGACGCTATCAGACAGGAGTTCGGAAGTAAAGACTGGGAGCAGTTGTTCCACAGAAAGGACACAGCAGACGTGTAGAGACTGTTTAAGGAGCAGTTGTTGCAAGTGATGCACGAATTTGTTCCTCTGAGACAGGTAAGAAGGGGTAAGATTATGGAGCTTTGGATGACGAGAACACAGGAGCTTTTTAAAAGGAAGAAGGTAGCTTACGTAAGGTGGAGGAAGCAAGGATCTAGTACAGGTTTAGAGGATTACAGCCTTGCTAGAAAGGAGCTCAGAAATGGACTGAGGAGAGCCAGGAGGGGGCATGAGAAAGGTTTGGCAGGAAGGATTAGGGAGAACCCAAAGGCATTTTACTAGTACATGAAGATTAAGAGAAAGATCAGGGAGAAGATAGGGCTGATCAGGGAGAGCAGAGGGAACTTGTGCGTGGAGTCTCAGCAGATAGAGGAAGCCCTAAATGAGTTTTTTGCCTCAGTTTTCACTAAGGAAAGGGATCTTGTTGTGAATGAGAACTTTGAGGAGCTGAGAAACAGGTTTGAACAGATTAAGATTGATGAATTTGATATGCTGGAAATTTTGGCAAACATTAACATTGATAAGTCCCCAGGGCCAGATCAGATTTATCCTAGTTTGCTCCGGGAAGCGAGAAAGGAGGTTGCTAAGCCCCTGGTGAAGATCTTTGCTTCCTCACTCTCCACAGGAGTCATACCGGAGGATTGGAAGGAGGTGAATGTTGTTCCTCTTTTCAAGAAGGGTAATAGGGAAATCTTTGGTAATTACAGACCAGTCAGTCTTATGTCTGTGGTCAGCAAGGTTTTGGAGGAAATTCTGAGGGATAGGATTTATGACTATTTGGAAAAGCATAGCACGATTAAAGATAGTCAGCAAGGCTGTGTGAGGGGCAGGTCGTGCCTAACTAATCGTATTGCGTTCTTTGAGGCGGTGAAAAGACAGGTCGACGAAGATGGTGTATGTGGGCTTCAGCAAGGCATTTGATAAGGTTCCCCGTGGTAGGCTCATTCATAAAGTCAGGACATATGGGATAGAGGGAGATTTGGCTATTTGGATTCAGAATTGGTTGGCTGACAAAAGGCAGAGAGTGGTTGTAGATGGAAAGTATTCTGCCTGGAGATAAGTGTTGAGTGGTCTCCCACAGGCCTCTGTTCTTGGGCCTCTGCTCTTTGTAGTTTTTATAAATGACTTGGAGAAGGAGGTTGAGGGGTGGGTTAAATTTGCAGATGACACAAAGGTTGGAGATATCGTTGATAGTATAGAGGGTTACTGCAGGCTGCAGCGTGACATAAACAGGATGCAGAGCTGGGCTGAGAAATGGCAGATGGAGTTCAACCTGAATAAATGTGAAGTGATGCATTTTGGAAGGTCGAACTCGAATGCTGAATATAGGATTAAAGACAGGAATCTTGGCAGTGTGGAGGAACAGAGGGATCTTGGTGTTCAAGTGCATAGATCCCTCAAAGTGGATAGGATTGTTAAGAAAGCATATGGTGTTTTGGCTTTCACTAACAGGGGTATCGAGTTTAAGAGCTACGAGGTTTTGCTGCAGCTCTACAAGTCCCTGGTGAGACCACATTTGGAATATTGTGTCCAGTTCTGGTCACCCTACTATAGGAAAGATACAGAGGCTTGGGAGAGGGTGCAAAGAAGGTTTACCAGGATGCTGCCTGGACTGGAGGGCTTGTCGTAGGAAGAGAGGTTGACTAAGCTTCGACTTTTCTTTCTGGAGAGAAGGAGGAAGAGAGGTGATCTGATTAAGGTGTACAAGGTAAAAAGAGGCATGGATAGAGTCAATAGCCAGAGACTTTTCCCCAGGGCAGGATTGATTGGGACGAGGGGTCATAGCTTTAAGATATTAGGAGGAAGGTATAGAGGAGACGTCAGAGGTAGGTTCTTTTCACAGAGAGTTGTGAATGCATGGAATGCGTTGCCAGTGGTGGTGGTGAAAGCAGCATCATTCAGGATATTTAAGCGCCTGCTGGACATGCACATGGACAGCAGCAAATTGAAGGGTGCGTAGTTACGGTTCTTTTATTTCACATTCAGATTCATCCTCGGGCACAACATCGTCGGCCAAAGGGCCTGTTCTGTGCTGTACTTTTTTATGTTCTATGTACTATGTTCTATGTTCTAGCTCAGACAACAATTATGGAAAGAAACAGAGTTAATGTTTTGGGTCATTGACAATTTTCTTTCAAATTTTCAGCAGTATTTTGTTTTGTAGTTGGACGTTAAGACACTGGACCCAAAGCTTAGTCAAAGTGATGGGTTTTAAGAAGTGGATTTAGATGAATTGAGGTAGGGAGGAGGAGTTATGTACAATTTCCAGAGTGTCAGAGTTTATGCCTAAGTGTGAAGTGATAAACATCAAGGATAAGCAAGGGACTAAAATTTGAAGTGTTGTTTGTGGGGCTTGGAGAGGTGAGAGAGTTGGGGAGGATTAAAACACACGTCTGAAAATGGTCAATCTGAGAAATCATAGAGAAAGCTCCCCTTCCAGCCACATGCCATCTTGACTTGAAACTATATCGTGGTTCCTTCACTGTCACTTGGAGTCCTGGAGTTCTCTCCCTCAGCGCACTGTGACTGTCACTTCACTTCAAGGACTGCAGCAGTTAAAGGAGGCATCAATGAGGGTTATAATTTGACTTGATGCCTCATCTGAACTACATTGCACTGGCTGTTGGCAGTGGCAGGAAAATCTCTTGTTGCTTTGCCCCATCTTGCCAGCTAACCCAAGGCAGCTGTCCAGCTGAATGGGTCATTGCTATCGTGTCGCTGTACACGTGCAAGAGGCAACTCCTTAGTACTTGTTCATGGGACATTTTTAAAAATTTGTTCATGGGGTGTTGTGAAAGTGGCTAACTGAATTGCCCTAGAGAAAATGGTGGTGAGATGCTTCCTTGAACTGCTGCAATCCTTGAGGTGAAGTGACAGTCACAGTGCTCTTAGGGAGGGAATTCCAGGACTCCAAGTGACAGTAGAGGAATGGTAATATACTTCCGAGGCAGGATGGTATGTAGATGGTGTGTGGTCGGAAGGGGAACTTACAGGAGTTGCTCTCCTTCTCGGTGGTAGAGGTGATGTGTTCAGAAAGTACATGGGTTCTTGGTGAGATATAGCAGTACCTGTTGTAGGTGGGCCATGTTGATCGCATTAGTGTGTTGGTGGAAGGGGGCACGCATGTAGAAGGTGTCGGATCGGGTACAATGAATAGAGCTGCTCTGTCCCTGATGCAGTTGCTCTCACATGATGATGGGGAGGCATTTGGGAATCAGAAGTTGACTTTCTTGCCTCAGAATTCCCAGCCTCTGTCCTATCACCATTGTCTTTATGGTCCAATTCAGCTTCTTGCCAATGGTGAAGCCCAGGATGTTTGTAATGGAGGTCTCAGTGATAGCAATTGATGGAGTAGACTTTCTCCTGTTGGAGATTGTCATCGCCTGACATTTGTGTGGTGTGACCTTTCACTACCTTCTAAAGTGTCAGGTTCATTTTGCCATCTTTGTCCCTGAGGCTATCAATTCTCCTGCCTCTGGAGACATGGCCTAAATGCACCCATAAAAAGAACAGAACACACTGTAACCTGGACAGATCCTCAATTAAACCTGCACACACAGCTGTACATGGAAGCACTGTCCCTGAATATGGAACTGAACTATGATGTGCCTGTAACCCAATGCCTTGTTTACTATTAATTCTCATGCTAAGCTCCATCCTATCAGCTTGAATATCCTATTTGCACTCTGGTGTGATTTAAAGGACAATTGTGTGAGATTTTGTTGGCAACACAGTCACTCTGATCCGTATATTCTGGGGCTGGAGGAGCAAATAGAAAACTGTTTAACACTCTTAGCCCTTTGAGCACCAGTCCAGCCACATGTGTTTCTTTTCCCTGCTTCACTTCAATGGCCACTTGTAGCCCAACAGGTTCATTTGATGTGGAGGTGCTGGTGTTAGACTGGGTCACACAAGGTCAAAAATCACACAACACTAGGTTATAGTCAAACAAGTTCATTAGGAAACACTAGCTTTCAGAGTGTTGCTCCTTCATCAAGTATAGTGAGAGAGGAGGCAACAGACACAGAATTTATAAGTGAAAGATCAAAGGATCATACAACTGATGTGAATGTATTGGACAAACTGAAAATGGCTGACTCCCCCCCCCTCCACCCCATTAAATCTTTAATCAGTTAGAAAGGAGGTGCAGATTTCAAATAAACCTGTTGGACTATAACCTGTTGACATGAGGTTTATTTGAATTACAAGCTTTCAGGGCACTGCTCCTTCACTGCTCTGACCCCCTCAGTCCAACACTAGTACCTCCACATCACCACTTTGAAGTGGTCCTTTGGCTCAATGGGTAGCAATTGTGTTTCTGGGCTTGATGGTTAGAGCACATCTTTCAGGTTAGAGCTTCCAAAGCAGTACTGAGGGACCACCATCCTGGAAAAGTTGGCACATTGTCTAAATAGCCATCCTTTGGATGAGACATTACTGGCCAAGGATCTGTTCTCTCTTTCAGATGGGAATAAAATATTCCACAGCACGACTTCAAACAAGACCAACACAGATGACCCAGGCATCTGGCCCACACTTATCATCCAGAATCCAGAAAAGGGCTGTTCGTCTATTGTTATGTCATTGTGAGAACTTGTTCTGTTGAATTTAATCACACATTCCCTGTATCCAAAAGCTTAAATTCATTCCGGGGATGTGAAAATTACTAGCAAGGTTGGATTTTATTGTCCAACTATAATTGCCCTTGAGAAGATGCGGTGAGCCACTATAGTCCACATAATGCAGATGCAATGCCAATTGGAAATTTCAGAATTCTGACCCAGTGACTGTGAAGGAACAGCAAATTTATGTTCAGTTGTGGGTGGAGTGTAACATGTAGCATCACAGTGCCGGTCTGAGATAAACTCCATCTGTGCAACAGTCACTCAAACTTCAAAGATGACAGAGGAATGATTAATAGGTTATGGTGTGTTTGAATGATCAGTTTGTACAGGCAAGTAAGTTTTACCTGTACTACATGAGACTGAAACACTGTTATTTTGTCTAGAATTCAATTGACAACATAAAATTAATTTCGATTTATTTTTCTACAGTAACTTTGAATTGTTCTCATAGACCGAGGCTAATTAGTGCTTTGTACCTGATTAAATATGAGCTAGTTGTCCAGTAGAGTCCTTCAAAAGCAGTGTAATTAATAAAATTGGCTTCTGGATTATGAAAAAAGAGCTAATATTGCCATCCAATTAGTACCCACCCCAGTACACCCCTGGGTTCCTGAACAGATGTTCCCTCACCTGTTGCTGATTAGAAAAGGCTATATAGTGTACAATCACTGGCAAAGTATGTGTTAATGAGGAAGCTTTTCATTCAGAGCCATTATGTAGCTTCAGTCAATATGACAGATGCTATTTCAAGATTAAAGTTGGACATTCTTTCTCTACCAGAATGCGTGGCCCTTTGCTTTCTCCCTCTCGCCATTTCTCTTAAAACTGATGAAACTCCCTTCTCGCAATTTTCTTGTCATTTTCATTTCAGATTTGTAGAGGCTATCCATAATTTGTGAAAGATATTTCTTCTGCTCATTTTTTGAGAAGGGAGCCTGTAATTCTGGCCTTAGTTTTTGTTACGTCTTTAGTTGCCTTACACCCTGATTTCTCTCATTGTCTTCAGATTCATTGACTGGGAGATGGGGATGAGAATCCACCCAGCCCAGCCAAAATGCTAATATGGACCAAAGGATATCAACCAGTGCCTCGTGAAACTTGCACAGATGGTAACACATTCCCAGAGAATCTTATTTAAAAAGTCAATCACATCCAGACGGGTCTTGTACAGACCTAAGTAAAGGCCAGGAAACCTTCTGAGGTACTAACATACTCTCCAAACCCCTACTACAGGGTTAACATAATCCTGGGATATCCCTATAGATAGGAACAGAAGGAGGCCATTCACCCCTCGAACCTTATTCCTTACTCATTAAGATCATGGCTGATTTATATCTGAACTCCATCTAACTAGCTTGGTTCCATAATCTTTGATTATAGTTAACAAAACACCATGAACCTCAATAATGAACATCCAAATGGTCTCTGGCCTCAAAATTAATTTCAAGGATAGAGTTCCAGGTTCCCAGTCCCCGTCGTGTGATGTTATCCCTAATTTTGTCTAATTTGTCTGTCTAATTTTAAATTTCTGGTCTATTACCCGCGTCCCCTCTTTTCCATCCCCCACCCATCTCGACCTTCACTCTTAGTACATTTGGAAAGTGTAAAAGATATTTGGACAGGTACATAAATAGGAAAGATTGGGAGGGAAATTGGCCAAACACAAGCAAATGGGACTGATCTAGTTTGGGAAACTTACTGGGCATGGACAAGTTGGACTGAAGGGTCATTTTGCGTGCTGTATGACTCTAAGATTCTATAAATGTTTCAATATTGGAGAATTCCTCTATTAGGTTGCCTCTTAATCTGCCACACTTGGAAGATTAGTTTATGGGAAATGTCCAAAAAAATCATCTTTTTAATCTACTCTCTGGTTAGTTTTCCTCGAAGGATGTGGTGCCAAGATTGAAGTCATCATTCCATATGGGGTCTGACCATTCACACAGTATCAGCCAACAGGCAACAAGTTCTGGTTCCGTGCTGCGGAAAGAAATTGCCTGAAAAGAGAGGAGGCGGATAATGTCAAGCTGCCCCTTGTCTCTCACAGTAAGAAAAGGTCTATGTATAATGTCTGCAAGGGCTAGAGACATGGCTCAAGAATTAGCAGCAGGAAGGCAACAGCTCAGACTCAGAGGCACCTCACAGTTTTGACAAAGGTCACTTTGACTGAATGACTGAACATTATTTTGTTCAATTTATTTTACCTTGTTACTTTTGTCCAAAATGTTTTGTGTTGAAACTTCACTCTGTGTAATGTTCCGTTTGCGGAAAGAAAGAAATTACATTTATACAATACCTTTCACAAGGTTTTGATATCCAAAATGCTTCACAGATGATAGGGTATTTTTGAAGCACAGTAATTTTAATTATATAGGAAACCTGAGAGCCAGACTGCTCCAAGCAAGCTTCCTGTGTTATGGAATATGAATATTCCTATTTTGGCCAGTTTTGATTGGGGATAAACATTGATCTGGATACTGAGTAGAGGTCACGGGTATCATCTCCTGTAACCATTTGAGAGAGAACCAGGGGCCCCATCGATTAATGGAAAAATGGAAAATGCAGGAAGTGCTCATCAGCTCTGGCTGCATCCATGGAGAGAGGAAAATGGAGTCAATGAGGCTATATGTTATTCTATTGGTGGGGTTCCAGTGACAGGCTAGAAAGCCAGAACCATCTGTGCAATTCCTAGCAGAGTTTGAGTTTCAAAGGGTCAGTTGCCCACATGTAGGAAACTGTGGTCAATCGCGAGAGGCGACACATCAGCGGTCTCAGCAGCACCCCCAGGAATAAATGGCCACTTTATGGACTGTGCCTGGAAGGAACAGATAGTCTGGGAGCAGTCTGGCCTTCCAACCTGCAGGAAGTGGGGTCTCGTGCTCATCTGACTAGGAGTGCAGTGTGGGAGATGGGAGAGAGAGAGCTCCCAACCCCAACCACTCAGATCACTGCTAGCAAGTGTGAAAGGGGTCTTTAATGGGTCACCTAGGTGTTTTAGCTGGTTCATGAGGCCAATTCCTAGGATAAATTTGTCTGAAGAGGAAACATTGACTGGGTTGGCCCCAGATGCACTACAGAAAGCAATAATGTCTGGGGGCATAACACCCAGATACGGTAACTGCTCTGCCCAGTACTGTAATACATGACCGAAGGTGGTGTGCACATTCCAGGCCATCATAGGAGCCAACCTTCTATCCATGGACTCCATTTACACAGGTCACTACTATGGGAGGGCTGCCAACATTACCAAAGACCCATCGCACCCCTGTAATGACCTCCTACAATCTCTTCCATCAGGCAGAAGATACAGAAGCCTGAACATACGCACCAACGGGTTCATGAACAGTTTTTTTCCTGCTGTTGTTAGACTGATGAATGGACTCTGTAACTTCAAATAATGCTGATCTTGTTAACGTTAATCTCGTCTAGCACACACCTTCTGCAATACAACCTTAATGCCTCTGTCCACGTCTTTGTACGCTCTCTGATCTGTACACTCTTGTTCAGTTTGATCTGCCTGTATTGAATGCAAATAAAGTTTTTCATTGTACATGACAACAGATCAATCAATCAATCAATACTCATTGGTGTTTTGAAGCATAAGAGGTGAATTTATCGAAACATCGAAGATAAATAAGATTCCCCTACAGTGTGGAAACAGGCCCTTCGGCCCAACCAGTCCACACCAACGCTCTGAAGAGTAACCCACCCAGACCTATTTCCCTCTGACTAATGCACCTACCACTATGGGCAATTTAACATGGCCAATTCACCTGGCCTGCACAAGGAAACTGGAGCACCCGGAGGAAACCCACACAGACACAGGGAGAATGTGCAAACTCCACACAGACAGTCGCCCAAGGCTGGAATCGAATCTGGGACTGTGAGGCAGTAGTGCTAACCACTGAGCCACTGAGTAGTCTTGATAAAGTAGACATTGAGACGATTTTTCCTTTCATGAGAGAAGCTAGATCAAGAGGGTACTGTTTAAAGATAAGGAGTCTCCCATTTAAGATGGAGTTGGGGAGGAATTTCTTCTCCCAAAGGTTGTTGCTCTTCAGAATTCTCAATAGGTCAATGAATCTGCTCAAGGCCTAGTTAGAAGGATTTTTGTTTGACAAGGGAGTTAAGGATTATGGGGACAGGCAGGAAAGGCCACAGTCATTTCAGCCATCACAAATCTATCTAACTCAGCCTTGAATATACTGGGCTTTTTTAAAAATTTGATTCGATTTATTATGTACCTAGGCACAGTGAAAAGGTTTGTGTTGTGTGCTGTACAGGCAGATCCTACCATACAAAGCACATAAGGGGAAGAGAACAGAAAGAGGAATGCAACGTTACGATTGCAGGGAAAGTGCACTACGAGCGAGATCAACATTAAATTTAAAATTTTAAGGATCCATTCAGAAGTCTAATAACAGCTGGGAAGAAGCTGTTCTTTCATCTGTTAGTACATGTGTTTAAGCGTTTGCATCTTCTGCTCAACAGAAGAAGTTGGAAGAGATTGTAACCAGAGTAGGAGGAGTCTTTGATGATGGTGACTGCCTTTTCAAGACAGCGAGCAATATAAATGGTGTGATGCTGCTGCTCCTATTACAAGATTAGATTGTCCTCAGGTTATTTTCTCAGAATGGTTGGAAACACAAAGACTTCGGGAAGTCCAGGTTTGAAGGGTTTTAGGGCCAATTTGATAATAGCTAACAGATACTGCCTCAGGCAAAAAGCTTTCAAGTTTAAAAAAAAATTGTACAATGAAAGGGGAGTGGTCAGTTCTCCCAACTCAGCTTTTCTCTGGTTTGGTTTGGTTTGGTTTGGTTTGGTTTGGGTTTGATTTGGTTTGGTTTTAGCAGGCAGTCAATTGTGAAGCTGCTGGACCCAAAGAAGCAGGTCCATGCTGATCCTCCCTCTCTCTGACATCTCTCCTGTAAGACCCTGTATTGGATCTTTCCTTTTTGTGCAAAGGGGTATTTATGGGGATTGTTGCAAGTATTTGGAACAGCATCATTAAGTTGGGATAATCTATTGAGTTTTCAAATAGGTTAAGTTATTCAAAGTTCTGGTCTCTTTTATTTGTGTTTCATTCTGTAATATTGCAAATACATTCTGTTTTGTTTAAAACTAAGTGGGTGGGCTAGCTGCATTACTCTTGGAAAATCCACTATACACCTGCTTAAAACAGCTAGCAAAGTTAGAGTCCGGGATACTTTCTTGAAATGTTTTGAGGAGGTCTGGCCTGGTTGATTACAATGGATGGAAGATTGGTTTGTATGAAGAATGGGCTATGTTCACAATCCTGTAGTATCTTATGGTCCCAGGCAGAGCAGTTACCATACAAGTCATGGTGCATCAGATGGAATGTCTTGATGGTGCATTTGTAAAAAATGGTGGGAGTTCTTATGGACATGCCAAATTCCCTTGGCCTCCTGAGGAAGTAGAGGCATTATTGTGTTTTCATGACCCTAGCATCAACATGGGTGGACCTGGATAGGTTGTCTGTGATTGTCATTCCTAGGAACTTGATGCTCTTGACTAGTGCTCTCTGTGGAAGACAATTCTAAATACTAGTGATGCTTGAAGGAAGAAATTCTTCCTTAATCCCAACTTAATTGGGAAACTCCCTATCCTTAAACAATGACCGCTAGTTCTGGATTTCACCACAACAGGAAATGTTTTCCATGCATCTACACACTGACAAAACCATTTAGAATACCAACATATGAACAAGGAACAATAGTAGACCATTAAACCCTTTGGATTTGTTCTGCCATTCAACAAGATCATGGCTGATTTGATTTTAACCTCAACTCTACATTCCTGCATACCCCTGATAATTATTCATCCCTTCAGTAATCAAAGATCTCTCTGCCACTTCTTTCAAAGTATGTAGTAATTCTACATCAACTGCCTTTTGACGAAGGGATTCCAAGGATTTCACAACCCACTGAGAGTATTTTCCCCCATCTCTATCTTAAATAGGCAACCATTAATTTTTAAACAGCAAATCTGATAGGTTTCAATAAAATTACCTCTCAATCTTCTGAAGTCCAATTAGTAAAGTTGCAAACTGCTCCATGCTTCCTCATGAGACAAACCATAATTCCAGGAATGAACCTTTATAAACTGTTGTCAATTCAACATACATCCTTGACCATAAAACTTTACCATTGCCAACCACATCCCCAGTATTAGTTATGATCAAGTTATGGACCATTTCCTTAAAGTGGGAAAAATTTGAAATCTCAGTTACTTTCAAAAACAATAAAGCCACAAGGTCCCATGATTTTAATCAAATAAGAGAAATATTATTGTATAAGTTAGCAAAGTGATCAATAATATCCATCTTATAGTCTAACATCCAGAATTCACATGAGGTAAGCATGAATTAACAGGAACACTGTACTTGCAATCTGTCCCAATCTGTACTTGCAATGGCAGACACGTCCAGGGCAGAACCAATAAATTTCTAGCAACCCACCCAGGTGGGAATGATCACTGTGAGGCACAATAAGCTCTCTACAACTCTGTGTTGAAACTTACCAGAAACCTATAGGTGCAATATTTCCGAAGTTTCAGGGAAATTTTCTTACTACAATTCCGAGAGGGTTTACTTGTGCTATTGTCCCAAATTCACTTCATTATACAGCGATCATACCCCTACTCGTCCACTGCTTATCTGATTCTACCACTGGCTGTAGGCAGGCTAACTCAGCATTGGCAGGGTATGCTGAGCTCCATGACTGCCCCACCCCCCGCACTATCTTTAGAAGCTTGTGCACCCAGTCAGGTGCTAGCAGTCCCAATCTGCTCATCAGACGCTTGACGCATTTGCCCTGAACATGGCAGACCAGGGCAGATTGACACACCCTTTGAAGACAGAGTCTACAGAGGATGATCATCCATGTCCCCCAGGACTGATGGAGGGGCTGACAACACCAGCCTGGTTCTGGATTAGTGGTGCTGGAAGAGCACAGCAGTTCAGGCAGCATACAAGTAGCTTCGAAATCGACGTTTCGGGCAAATGTCCTGGTCTGAGTTTGCCACCTGGGTCAGTGTGGGGTCAGCCGTCCAGAGGAATGCCCAGCAATGCCAGAAGGTCTTTGCATTTCTCCATTCTGCCATGGTAAATGCCACAACCTCCTCGCTGCTGTCTGACCCTCATTTCTGCTACTGCATTGTCCTCTCACCAAGGCTCTACCAATCCCACCATTCTTCACTCCCTCACACCACCCCTCCAAACCTTCACACTACTAACACTACATGTCCTCTGAGCTGTCTACCCACTCACTCAGCACATGCCAGATCGTCCCTCAGCCCCAAAATCCCAACTCCTTGGAGCTGCATTAACCTCTCTGAACCCTAGTTTCAGGAAGCTTCTGCCAAGGTCCCAATCAACTGAGTGATCACAAACAATTGATCATGGAATTGATTGATGTGACCTATCAAAACACCCCTGGAGAGCCCTGCCACTATTCCTAGGCAGGATCAAATGAAACAACTTTAGAACATTTAAATATTACAGCCAACTAACTGGTTCCTTTCACAACGGCTTACAGAGTACACAGGCACAAAAAGAAATTGATTTCTTCAGAGCAAAGTAGACAAAGGGAGGTAATGACCTAGCAGTTTTATCACTGGATTACAATGCAGAGACCCAGGTAGTAGCCTGTGGACCTGGGTTCAAATCCTGCCATAGCAGATGGTGGAGTTTGAATTCAATTTAAAAATCTGGAAATAAGAGTCTAGTGATGACCATGAATCCATTGTTGATTATTGGGGGATAAACTGACCTGGTTCACAAATGTTCTTTAGAGAGGAGAAACTACCATCCTTACCAGGTGTGGCCTACATGTGACTATATGAGTCAATCACAGTCAACTTTCCTGATCCATACATGTTCCCTGACCTGCTGAGCTTTTTCAGTGCCACATCTCTTGGCCATAATAGCTGTGCCTAATCAGTCCTTGCCTCTCCAAATGCATGTAGATCCTATCTCTCAGAAACCCCTCCAACAGTGTACCCACCAGCAGTACCTTCATCCCATGCATGAATAGAGGAGCATTGTATTTAATTGTCCAAGTGTGGTCTCACTCTATAAAGTTGTAGCAAGATTTCTCTTGGAGTTAATAGCAGGTAAATCGACACTGATCTGAGTTTATCACTTGACCACACAAGAGTATAATAGTGCCTGTACAAAACAAGACTGTCTCGTTTTTCTGAGTAACAGGGGTGTGTTGCTATGGCAATAGGCCTTCCAAATTGTTCCCTTAACATCTTTTGGTAAATCACAGAAAAAAGCAACTGTGTGGGAGAGTTACCTAAATAGGTCAATTTGCATCAATCCCCTAAATAACTTAGCATCACCCTCTGTAGCTCAGTAAAAGTATTATCCTTTATACAAGTGACGTGACCAGTCCAGTAAATAACTTCTTTGATGTACCCAAGAGAATGACACACTCTACTTAATATAGTGAACACACCTTTATCTCCTGTAGCTCCATGCATAGACAGCCTTGTTGATCTTTAAGGACTCCTATTGTCTCCCTAGTTACAGTTTTGCTCATAATGTGCTTGTATAATCTCTTAAGATTCTCCTATTTGCCAAAGCTATCTCATGTCCCTTTCTTGCCTTCCTGATTTCATTTTTAAGTGTACTCCTACACCCCCCTATAATTCTCGAGGGATTGTCTTGATCCCAGCTGTCTATGCCTGACATATGTTCCTTCTTCTTCTTGACCAGAGGCTCAATTTCTCTAGTCATCCAGTGTTCCTTACACCTACCAGCATTACCCTTCACATTAACAGGAACATATTGTTGCTGAGCTCTCACCAGGGACAGTGAGTCTGATATTAGTGGTGGGTACACTGTTGGAGGGGTTTCTGTTGGAGGGGTTTCTGAGAGATAGGATCTACATGCATTTGGAGAGGCTGAATAGGTCGGGACCTTTCTCCCTGGAGAGTAGGAGGCTGAGGAGTGACCTTATAGAGGTTTATACAAAAATGAGAGGCATGGATAGAGTGAATATCCAGATTTCTTTTTCCCCAAAGGTAGGGAAGCCTGAAACTAGAAGGCATTAGTTTAGGGTGAGAGGGAAAAGACATAAGGTGGCACATTGGCTCAGTGCTTAACACTGCTGCCTCACAGCACCAGGGTCCCGGGTTCAATCCCTGCCTCGGGCAACTATCTGTGTGGAATTTGCACATTCTCCCCGTGTTTGTGTGTGTTTCCTCCAGGTGCTCTGGTTTCCTCCCACAGTCCAAAGATGTGCAGGTTAGGTGAATTGGCCATGCTAAATTGCCCGTGGTGTTAGGTGTAAGGGAATAGGTTGCTCTTCGGAGGGTCAATGTGGACTTGTTGGGCCGAAGGGCCTGTTTCCACACTGTAGGGAATCTAATCTAATCATAAAAGGCTCTAAGGGGCAACTTTTTCACTTACAGGGTGGTGCATGTATGGAAGAGGAAGTGATAGAGACTGGTATAATTACAACATTTAGAAGACATCTGGACAGACATAGTGATAGGAAAGGTTTAGAGGGATATGGGTCAAATACAAAACTAGTTCTTATTAGAATATGTGGCCGGCATTGACAGGTTGGATGGAAGGCTCTGTTTCTGTGCTGTATGACTCTCAGGTTAACATTTCGTACATCAAGTTTTCACAGTATGGAAGAGATCCTGTCTTGGAAATTAAATTGACTCAACTCAACTATTAGCAAGAGCAACCAAAAAGCTTTATTTTTTTTAACCTCTGCATTGCAGAGGGACCACATGCACTTGGCAAAAATGCCTTGTGCAAGGGCCCTGAGCATAATTCAGATACTCGTCTTATACTGTTTCTTATCACGCTCTCAAGGACAAAGGCTGTGAAGATTTGAGTTGTTATTCTTTTCATTCCCTTGTTGTGGACATACTGTTCTTATATTTTTCTCTTGTTGAATGTTTACAAAGTTCCACAGAGACAAGCTGTCCCCCAACTGCAGACTTCAGCAAAGTTGCAAAGTGCCAGAAAGTTTTAAATTTAGTAAAGCGTTGTCTTTCAGATTTCAGAGTAAATGTTACAGATCCTTTGGGCCATCATGTCTGTGACCGTCTTCAACCATCTGTCCATTCCCAGCACTTGGCCCATGGTTTTGTATGCTTTGGTGTATGCAAAGGAAGAAATGCCATAGATTTGAAGTGAGTGACGACAGAAGAATGAAAGGGAAATGATAGGATGGAGGGAGAGAGATTAAATGATATGAGGTTTCAGAGTACAGAAACCAAAGGGAGTGGTGGTGAGTACAGTTTCTTTGTAACAGAGCTGAACATAGGTGATGAAAATTGAGACCATTGAGAACCCGTAGATCCTGTTCCTCCCAAACTATACATCACGTCTCTAAACAAAACTGCGAAAGTTAATTCCTGAAAGAAATGTGTATTTGAATGATAAGGATTACCAGATGCAGCTGTGTTATACAAAATATAGACGATCGTTATTCTAGTTGCAAAAACAGATTTCACAAGAAATTTAGCAGCAGGCAGCACTGCAATTAAAAAGATGCTGCAAACTGTCTAAACGCATGCTTGACGAGCAAGAAAAAGCATTCCTCATGGATGTGCTGTGTGCCGATCTGCTGTGAGAGGTGATGGAGATGGAATTGTTCTCAGTCTGGATTCACAATGGGTTCTTTAGTAGATTGTTTGCTTTAGCCTATCCTTTCTACAGTCATAAATTACACCCAATGGGCTCTTAATACAAACTGGGAAGTGTGAGAGTAAAGAAAAAAAGCAGACTCGTGCTGCAGGTACATTCACCAGAGTCTGCTGTCTCATTGGAGCGAGACAGCTGGTGGTGATTTCACCCGAGGGTCACCATGCCTCGGTGAGGGAATTGAACCAACACTGTTGGTGTCACTCTATATTACAAACCAGCTGTCAAGTCAACTTAGCTACCCTCAGCAAATGCTGTGCTTTGTAAAGAAGCAGTAAGGAAGTCAAGCCAAATTTGGAAAGAGGGATTAGGGCCACTGAGCTTGAGTTTTCAGGGTTGAATTTTGCAAAGAGGGAACAGAAAGTTTGAGTGGATGCAAGCCTAAATTGTCCAACATTGCTCATAAGACCAGGAGAAACTGAGGGCTGCAGATGCTGGAGATCAGAGTCGAGAGTGTGGTGCTGGAAAAGTACAGCAGGTCAGGCAGCATCCAAGGAGCAGGAGAATTGAGGTTTCAGGCAAGAGCCCATTTCCTGATGAAGGGCTCTTGCCTGAAACCTCAATTCTCCTGCTCCTTGGATGCTGCCTGACCTGCTGTGCTTTTCCAGCAACACACTCCTGACTTTCTCATAAGACCACCCATCCATTCCAGGTGATAGCCTAATAAAGCTTCTCTGAACCGCTTTAGGATAAAATGACACTGCTCTGTATGAAAAGGTAGATTCACTGGGTCCTGTTTCTTTGAAGTGTTAATGAGGAAAGGTCAGTTTTAATATGAGAGAGCAGGCTGAGTGCTCACCCAGTGTTGTTGGAATAAGATGCCAAGTGCCTGGTACAGGCCAGGGACAGATTGTCATGAACCGATTGTGCTGTAGTGATATCAGAACGATGTGTACAATTAAAACTGGGATAATTGAGAGCTTAAGGGAAAGGGCAAAATGAACCATGGTCCCCATACCATGCCATTTTTGGATTATCACAACAAGCTTGCAATCCCCCTGCAATGTGATTTCAGTAAAGCATCCTGAGAAAATTCACCAGAGCGTTTATCAATTAAAATTTAATTCCAGGGGAGACCAGGGTCTCGCGGTATTGTCGCTAAGAGACAAGGGTGTGTTTCTGGGAAAGCACAGCAGGTCAGGCAGCATCCAAGGAGCAGGAGAATTGACGTTTTCGGGCATATGCCCTTCATCAGGAATGAGACCTGTGGGCCGGGGCTGAGAGATGAATGGGAGGGGGGGTGGGGTTTGGGGGGAAGGTAGCTAATCACCTTCTCCCTCACCTTCATCCACCTATCTCTCTCACCGTTAACCCAGAGACCCAGGCAATGTTCTGGAGAACCTGGATTTGAATACTGGCACAGCAGATGGTGGATTGTGAATTTAATAAATATCTGGAATTAAGAGTCTGATGATCATGAATCCATTGTCAATTGATGTAAAAGCCCACCTGGTTCAGTAGTGCTTTTTACAGAAGGGAACTGCTATCCTTACCTGGTCTGGCCTACATGTGACTCCAGACCCACAGTAATGTGGTTGGCTCTTAACTGTCTCTGGGCAATAAACACTGGCTCAGCCAGTCATGCCTGTATTCTGTGAATGAATACCAAACAAATCCAGCCAAACAACCCGATGTTTGAGTGCGGCTCCATATCAATTTATTAATACTTACTCACAAGGGCTTGCACTAACCTGTCTTTCATTGCAGTATCAGCGATGTTAATGTTTATCTGAAGGAGCATGTTCACTGATGCGGCAGGATAAGACTGAAAACTGTCTAACTGTGGAGGTTTCAGTACAATATGTCGAGGACTTGAATGCATAATCCAGCGTCACATTGGCAGCATGGTGCTGAGGGAGTGTTGCATTGCCCAAGGTTCCAGCATTCAGATGAAATATTGGACAGAGGTCGTGTTCGCCCGCTGTGGCAGTCATCAATTATGTTTGATTATATTCAGGTGGTGGGCATCAAATGGGCATTCTCATGTGTTCCTATATATATCTGAGAGTAGAGAAAGGCTGTGCCGATTGTGTGAGAAGATGCATGCTTTTAATATGTATCTCTGCAAATAAATCCTTATAAAGTTGTGTATGAAATGCAAAAGAGTAACTGCTGGAAATGTGCAGTTTGTGGAACAAGGTAAAAGATAGAAACAGAAATCCCACTGGAATGAAGACCAGAACGTTTTTCACAATGGGCATTCTGGAAAAGAATTGATAGTGCATTGAATTCAAACACAACATAAAAATGCACCTCACTTTTTAACATGGGATTGCATAGACACTGGATTTATCTTTGTGTTGAATACTTTAGATCAGAGCCTCCATAGCCATTTTGTTTCTCTTTTTTTTTGCTTATTCATGTTTTCTCTTTTCTTTAAGTCTTCACTTTTAATGCAACCTTATCTGGATAAGACTTTTGTTTCTTTTCTTTACCAGTTATTAGGAAACCACTTGTAAATGAATCTCAACTGCCCTCTGCCCTATCACAAACCTCCCCCTCCCTTTCTTTCTGACTTGTTCAAAATCCATTACATTTCTTTCTTTCCTCAGTTCTGGGGTTTCTCTCTCCACAGATGATGCCTGGACTGAACAGCTGATCATTCCCAGCACTTTCAGATCTTATTTGTGTAGAGATTGGCTCCAGTTCCATCCTCTACCTCCTGGTTTCTCTGGAATAGAAAGGTGCATGTTAATTTTCACTGTAAAAATTTGAAGACCATTATAGCAGGAGGATGTCATTTAACCGCTGAAGCCCCTCTCAGCACTCAATCAAAACTTAGCTGATCAATATCTTAAACCCTCTACCAGAATTTACTCCATACTGTTATACCTCACAGGGGAAGTGCATTAGAAATCAAGATCCGCTATTTTAGAGTCAACAGAAAGTTCAAAGTTTTATAAACATATGCAAACTTCCCCAATTCCCCAGGTCTCAGCCTGGTCTCTGGGCGGTATGTCAGCCTGGTCTCTGGGTGGTATATCTTCCTGGTCTCTGGGCGGTATGTCAGACTGGTCTCTGGGTGGTATATCAGCCTAGTCTCTGGGCAGTATCAGCCTGGTATCAGGGCTTTATTTCAGTCTGGTCTCTGGGCGGTATGTCAGCCTGGTCTCTGGGCAGTATGTCAGCCTGGTCTCTGGATGGTATATCAGCCTGGTCTCTGGGCGGTATGCCAGCCTGGTCTCTGGGCGGTATATCTGCCTGGTCTCTGGGTGGTATGTCAGCCTGGTCTCTGGGCTGTATGCCAGCCTGGTCTCTGGGCGGTATGTCAGCCTGGTCTCTGGGCTGTATGCCAGCCTGGTCTCTGGGCGGTATGTCAGCCTGGTCTCTGGGCGGTATGTCAGCCTGGTCTCTGGCGGTATGTCTGTCTGGTCTCTGGGCGGTATGTCAGCCTGGTCTCTGGGCGGTATGTCAGCCTGGTCTCTGGATGGTATATCAGCCTGGTCTCTGGGCCGTATGTCAGCCTGGTCTCTGGGCGGTATGTCAGCCTGGTCTCTGGCGGTATGTCAGCCTGGTCTCTGGGCGGTATGTCAGCCTGGTCTCTGGCGGTATGTCAGCCTGGTCTCTGGGAGGTATGTCAGCCTGGTCTCTGGGCGGTATGTCTGTCTGATCTCTGGGCGGTCTATCAGCCTGGTCTCTGGGTGGTATATCAGCCTGGTCTCTGGGTGGTATGTCAGCCTGGTCTCTGGGTGGTATATCAGCCTGGTCTCTGGGTGGTATGTCAGCCTGGTCTCTGGGTGGTATGTCAGCCTGGTCTCTGGGCGGTATATCAGCCTGGTCTCTGGGTGGTATGTCAGCCTGGTCTCTGGGCGATATGTCAGCCTGGTCTCTGGGCAATATGTCAGCCTGGTCTCTGGGTGGTATGTCAGCCTGGTCTCTGGGCAATATGTCAGCCTGGTCTCTGGGCAATATGTCAGCCTGGTCTCTGGGCAATATGTCAGCCTGGTCTCTGGGCAGTATGTCAGCCTGGTCTCTGGGCAGTATGTCAGCCTGGCCTCTGGGCTGTATGTCAGCCTGGTCTCTGGGCAGTATGTCAGCCTGGTCTCTGGGAGGTATGTCTGCCTGGTCTCTGGCGGTATATCAGCCTGGTCTCTGGGCAGTATCAGCCTGGTCTCTGGGCGGTATGTCAGCCTGGTGTCTGGGTGGTATGTCAGCCTGGTCTGTGGGTGGTATGTCAGCCTGGTCTCTGGGCGGTATGTCAGCCTGGTGTCTGGGTGGTATGTCAGCCTGGTCTGTGGGTGGTATGTCAGCCTGGTCTCCGGGCAGTATGTCAGCCTGGTCTCTGGGTGGTATGTCAGCCTGGTCTCTGGGCCGTATGTCAGCCTGGTCTCTGGGCCGTATATCAGCCTGGTCTCTGGGCGGTATGTCAGCCTGGTCTCTGGGCCGTATATCAGCCTGGTCTCTGGGCCGTATGTCAGCCTGGTCTCTGGGCAGTATCAGCCTGGTCTCTGGGCTGTATGTCCGTCGGGTCTCTCGGCAGCTTGTGGTGGTGTCTTGGCTCGGCGTGTGACTGGTCCCTCCCCAGGTATGTTGGGGAGATCGGGAGGCAAGAGCTTTAGCAGCAGCGAAGGTATCTGCAGTAGCTTTATCGAGGACAGGCAGCTGAGCTTTCCCAGTGAGCAAGATAAGTGGAAAACTCATCAAAGACTGTTGAACTTTTAACTTATTCCTTTAGTTTCTAGTTTAAGTTAGGAAAGATTCTAATGTTCACTATTACCTTATTTCTTTATTTTCCTATTTATTCTATGAAGATAATGCTTAACCTTTTAACTTTGTTTCTCTCATTACTTTATACCTAATCTTTTTGTATCTAGGTAGGTTCGTACCTAACATGACACGTTGTGTGGCACCATTATATACTTTTCACTGTACTTCTGTACATAAGTACACATGACAATAATATTTAAATCTAAATTAGATTTATCTCTCTCTCAGACCCAGGTTGGCAGAAAGCACAAACCAGACTTCTGTACTTAAAGAATGACTATTTATTAACTAAATAGACTCTAGCTAAAGGTAATCAGTTATGAGCTGTTGGCTTATAACACTGATAGTTAAAATTCTAATCTTGTTATTAAAAACTCCCCCTTACACACACAAATAGAGTTAGATACAGGCAGGAAAGAAAGTGTGTCTGGTTGGAGGGAAGGGCTGGGAAAGCAGTTCAGTGGGTTCCTGTTCACAGGATCTGCTAGGATGATTCTTGTTCTGATAGGAACACTGTTTCTTGGACTTCTTTCTCTGGAATCTTTCACTTACTTACAAAGAGCACAGGGTGCCTGGTCCATGTTTAGAAAAGCTTATTAGTTAAAAGTCGCAGTTTGTAGCAGAAACATAAACTGGTTTCCTTCAAACTTAAAATGGTTTTTTGCAGAGATCAGTGACAGCTCCAGGACTTGTGGAGCTTTCTCACTATCTTGTGCATAGTACCAAACTGTTCAGCTGCTTGAGAACCAATCACATAATTGTTGGCCGACAGATTACCTTCGTCATCAATAACTGGTCACTAGTCCACAGTCTGTTCACCTATTTGCTGCCGGTTGTACGCAGCCTTTGGCTCCTGCTTGCAAATATTTCAGCACAGGTCATCCTGCTTTGATGCATTTCTCAAGGCCAATTCACTAGACGCGACTGATGAATTGGGGAGGCTATTTGTAAAGCACGAACATTTAAAGCGCTGTTTCTAAAGCATGATTATCCTACAACACGGGTTTGCGCAAGAACCATACTAAATGTGGAGTTACAGGGATAGGGGAAGGGGGAGGGGGGGAATGGATGGCATGCTTTTTGAGGGGGTCAGTGCAGATTAGCGGCACGGTGGCCCAGTGGTTAGCACTGCTGCCTCACAGTGCCAGGGACCTGGGTTCAATTCGGGCCTGGGGCAACTGACTGTGTGGAGTTTGCACATTCTCCCTGTGTCTTTGTGGGTTTCCTCCAGGTACTCCGGTTTCCTCCCACAGTCCAAAGATGTGCAGGTCAGGTGAATTGGCCATGCTAAATTGCTCATAGTGTTAGGTGCATTGGTCAGCGGTGAATGTAGGGGAATGGGTCTGGGTGAGGTGTTCCTTGGAGGGTCGGTGTGGGCTTGTTTGGCCAAAGGGCCTGTTTCCACACTATAGGGAATCAAATCTAAAAAAGGGCCAAGTGGCCTCTTTGTGCACTGTATGGATTCGATGATTCAAATCATTACTCAGAATAAGTCTATCAAATTCTATGCAAAAGCTCATATCATACTGGTCAAACCATCCCATAAACATTTCATTTTTTTTTATAAACATCAGCTAGGGCTAAATCCATCTCAATGACTTTCTGTCCATCTCGTGCTAGTTGTGCATGTGTGTAATTTCTCCAGCAGCAGTATGCACTTCTTTTATCTCCTTGAGTCACTCATCAGTAAAAGTGTGTGTGTGTCATACTGGCTTATCCTTTCTGTTGTTATGCCACCATGTACACAACCAGATAACCATTTTACAGTGAACGATGAACTTCATCATCGTAATTGCATTATTTTAATTTGCATTGTTCAAATTAGTTGTTTTTAATTAGCACCGGGGGATCGCTGTGGATTCCTGCAAACTCCCAGACATTCTGGGAACATTGGCAATGCTAAGAAAGAGGACGGTGTGGAGCATAACAGCTGTTAGATATTGAATGGACTGAATGGCCTGCTTCTATGCTGTCAAAGTGGAGGCAGTGGTGTACTGGTAAAATCAATAGACTAGTAACCCCGTAACCCAGGCTCATGGTCTGGGGATGTGGGGTTAGAGTTCAATAAAAGTCTGGAATTGACACTTGCCTAATGATGACCATAAATTCCCTGTTAATTATGATAAATCACTATCTGGTTCCCTAATGTCCTTAAGACCTTTGAATCCCTACAGTGTGGAAGCAGGCCCTTCAGCCCAATAAGTCCACACTGAACCTCTGAAGAGTAGCCCACCCAAATCCATTGCCCCACCCTATTAACTTGACATTAACCCTTCACGAACACATCCCTGAACACAATGGGTAATTTAGCATGGCCAATTCACCTGACCTGCACATCTTTGGATTGGGGGAGGAAACCGGAGCAAACCCACGCAGACACGGAGAGAACGTGCAAACCCCACAGAGATGGTCACCCTGGGGCTGGCATTGAACCCGGGTCCCTGGCTCTGTGAGGCAGCAGTGCTAACCACTGAGCCACCCAGGGAAGGAATTCTTGCTTGGTCTTACCTACATGTGACTCCAGACCAACAGTCAATACGGTCAAAATTTAACTGCCTTCTGGGCAATTAGCAGATGGGCAATTGATACTTGCCCAGCCAGAGATCCCCACATCCCATGGAAGAATAAAGTGAATGCATTTATACAATCCCAATTCAGTTAACATGATCTGAATGGTAAACCTGTGCAAACCTGGGGTGGAGGATTGGAGGTGTCGACGTTAAGACTTTGTAAATGAAGTGATTCAACCTTGTCAGCAATTGAACAAATAGCTCAATCAGTTATGTTGAAAGGTGCAATTGCCTCCTCATTTCTGGCTGGCAAGCATGAAAGGTCCTCAGCAGATTCACATCCCACACACCAGCAAGGGCTTCAATCTATTCTGATCTGCATGCCTGGAACAGATTGTGGCTCTCAGGTTGAGTAACAAAAAGAAATCGCGTTTCACGGAAAGGACTGTGATTTTGATTGAAGTGAGCATTATATAAAGTCACACAGAATGCAGTTATTGAGTTTCAATTGTCCAGATTGAGGCGTGAAGAGAATATAAAAGTGTCACCAATTAAGTGGGAAAGCAAGTCGACGAAACGAGATTGTCACTCCAAACGGAGAAACATTAATAAGGTCTGCTTTTTCCAGGGACTGTACGGGGAGCGGAGAGCAAGGTCGAAAGAAAAGAAAGTAATGAACAAACAGGAAGAGGAGAGAAAGTTGGGAGGGGTGGGGGAGGGCGAGCTGCAAGGAAGAAAAGGGGTGGGGGTGGGACTGATGGGTGGGCTAGCAACAGAAGGTGAAAAACAAAAGTGACAAGTAGAGGAGATCAAGAGGAGTAAAGCACAAAAGAGAGAAGGAAAGGAAAGGAAGAAAGACAAAGGGCAAGAGACATCGGGTTTGGTAAAGAGTGAGTGAGTGAGTGAAAGAGAAGAGAGATGAAGAGAGTGATTACCTCTTTATTGTTATTTTATCCCTCAGTGTCCTGATACAACACACCATTGGTAGCCACATGAGTGATCATCAGACAGCCCTGGGTTATTGGAGCTACCAGGATTAGTTGGGGATTCAGGCAGAGCGGCCTTTCTCTCCTAACTACACTGAGGGATACCTCTGACCTCCACTCAAATATCACCCACAGCAGAACTATGAGCAAACCTTTCAATAAGAGTGAGGTATTGAAACAATACTGGGACTCCCTCATCCACAGTCCACTGGGTATCACTCTCACCTTAGTCTTGAAGCCAGAGGTCTGAGGCTTGAGACCCTTTACAGACACCTGAGTCCATAAAATAAGCCGACATTCCTGAGTAGGACTGAGGGGGTGCTGGACTGGTGAAGGTTCCTTTTCTTTAGAGTTGGATGTTAAACCAAGATCCCAGCACAGGAAAACATACCCCAATGCATAAACAGAAGAAAATTAAAGGTATTCTGCCAGTAACATCATCAAAGTTATTACTTCAGCTCACAGTTTGGAAGAAAATGAGCAAAAAACAAATGTTAACTAGAGAAGGGAAAGGGTGAAAGGGCAAGGGTGAAGGTATAAGGATGAAAGGGTAAGGGTGAAGAGATAAAGATTAAAGAATAAATGTAAAGGGATAAAGGTTAAAGGGTAAATGTAAAGGGTAAGGGTGAAGGGATGAAGGTTAAGGAGTAAGGATGAAGTAAGAGAAAGGACAAACCCTGGGATCGTAAAAGTGAAAGCTGCGCTTAAACATCGAGATGGTGGGCAGCTGTGATAAGGAGTTTAGAAACATGAGCAGAATCTTGAGATGCAAGAGAGGTTGTTTGAGAAGGACGGATAGAGATAATTCTACTCTACCACTGAATTGATGAGAATACAGAGTAGAAAGTGAATGATAGACAGACAGGCAATTTATCGTCACTGTTCCCAGGTCTGGATTAATCCAAAAGTAAAATACTGAAGTTGGTGGCAATCTGAAATAAAATCAGAAACTGTTAGAAATACTTGGCAAACCAGATACCATCTGTGGAGAGGGAGAAAAACCAAGGGCTGAATCTTTTGTCTTCTGAGCATGAATCGCATTGAGTTTAATGGAGAGATCTTCACTGTAAAATTGCAAGGGTTTTTTGCCCTGTCTTACCAAACTTCTCTCAATAACTAGACAACACATCGCTTTGGCATTCATCACACCTGTTTCCAGCCCAATCTTACCACGGGCTGGTCCCAGAACAACCCAGCACTCAAGACACCCACTGAACGACTGGCACCCCATGCATCCACACTACCTTTGAAAGGCCACGATGTGCCTGGACAAGTGTTGGCAACCTGGCTTTACCCTTCATCAGCCATGGCATAGTACAGGAGCCACAAGTTGGCCATAGCGACAAAGCCAGTGCGGCTGGCATTCCCTCACACAAAAAACAAGCACATTCTCTCGGCTTTGTTGCTCAGGCCATCTAGTTTACTCAGCCTTAGCTACATCCCACCCATACACAGTCTCTAAGTCACCATGGCCAGAGCACAGTTAACTGTTATCATTGGTCAGAGAGTGCAGCATCAGATAAAGGGATGTAATTAGACAATTCTAAATATGGATGTAGGTTTGCTCGTTGAGCTGGGAGGTTCATTTCCAGACATTTCATCACCCTACGAGGTAACATTTTCAGTGGGCCTCAGATGAAGCACTGCTGATAAGTCCTGCTTTCAATTTATATGTTTGGGTTTCTTTGGGCTGGTGGTGTCATTTCCAACCTAAAGAAACCCAAACATATAAATTGAAAGCAGGACTTATCAGCAGTGCTTCGTCTGAGGCCCACTGAAAATGTTACCTAGTAGGGTGATGAAATGTCTGGAAATGAACCTCCCAGCTCAGCGAGCAGACCTACATCCAGAACCTCAATCTGAGCTACAAATCTTCTCAAAACTCGTTAATTCTAAATATGAATTTCTATTTACATGCAGCCAAAACAAACGCGAACTCAAACAGAGACTGCAGTTCTCCCCCTCAGTGCTAACTAAATGGTGGCATTGGGACCAACAAATATTTTACATTCTACAAGGTACCAGACCCATGTGTCATTGTGATTCTGGTTTGTAGCCCTAGTCGCAGGTCCTTCATCATGGTCCACATCACAGTTTGCGGCACAGGTGGCATTGTACCTGTGGCAGCGGGTTAATCCGAGAGCGTAGGGGAATAAAGGTGAGGCCTCTGCTGAGGACTGATCTTTCAGCCTCAGAGAGGGGTAGTTCTGGTGAAAACACGGCAGGGCTGGGAGCTAGGACCTGGTGTGGGGCTGGAGCTGGGAGTGGGGGCGGGGTTGGACGTGGTTAATCCGAGAGCATTGTACTTGTGCTCCACATCAGTCAGGGGGGTTACACAGTGCTGTCATAGTCACCTCTGTACCCCCCCAGTAACCAGTCTACTAAGGCACCTGGACACTCAAACAGTGCTCCAGGATCATTGCATTCCCACAGTGGGGAAGGAGATCATTCAGCCCATCAAGTCTGCAACGACCCTCCCAGACCCACCCCTACATAGCCCATCACTTCCCCCCTTCATTGGGGTTTTTAACCATGACTAGCCCACCCAACCTGCGCATCTTTGGACTGAGGGAGGACTCACACGCAGATAGAGGGAGTGTGTGAAAACTCCAGACATACCGTCAGCTGACGGTGAAATTGAACCTGGGTTCCTGGTGCTGTGAGACAGCAGTGCTGACTATTGGGTCACCAAATGTAGGAGCTGTTGCAGCACCTCCTAACGTACCAGTAATATGGTCTTACTGAGTTCTGTTGGTTCTCCTGAGGTGCCAATGTGCTAGCAGGCACAGAATGGCATGGCAGGGAAAGGAAAGTCAAGAAATGCTTTGAGCATGTAGGTAGTTAGTCAGTGAGCAAGCACTAAGAGAACATGTGAGTATCTGTGAGATAAAAGCTGGTCCCATGTGTGAACTAGATCTCTCTCTTTGCACGCATGGTATCCTTCCTGAAACTTTTCAGTGCTAGTTCCCATGCATCTCGCAATTTGATCTTTACTTATTCATGCATAGGATGTGGGCATCACTGCATGGGCTAGAATTTATTGCCATTTCTTGAGGTGGTGTTGAGCTATGTTCTTGAAGCTCCACAGTCCACGTCTTGTAGGTAGATCCACATTGCTGTTAGGGATGAATTCCAGGATTTTGACCCAGCAACACTGAAGGAATGATGATGTATTTCCAAGTCAAGATGGTGAGAGGTTTGGAGGGGAACTGGTAGGCTGTGGTGTTCCCATCTATCTGTAGGTCTTGTCCTTCCAGATGGAAGAGGTCATGGGTTTGAAAGATGTTCTCTAAGGATGTTTGGAGAATTTCTGCGGTGCATCTTGTAAATGGTACATTGCTGCTACTGAGCATTGACGATGGAAGGAGTGGATGTGGTGCCAATCAAGTGGGCTGCTTTGTCCTGGATGCTGTTAAGTTTCTTGAGTGTTGTTGGAGCTGTCCCCATCCAGGCAAGTGGGGAGTATTCCATCATACTCTGAACTTGTGCTTTGTAGATGGTGGACAGTCTGTGGGGGGTCAGGAGGTGAGTTACAAATCCTGAATGCACAATTCCTAGCCTCTGACCAATTCTGATAGACATTGTATTGATGTAGCTAGCCCAGTTCAATTTCTGGAAAATGACAATCCACAGGATGTTAACAGTGGGATAATCAGTGATGGCAATCAATGATGGCAGTGGCTAGATTCTCTTTTGTTGGAACTGATCATTGCCTGGCACTTGTGTGGTACAAATATTACTTGTCACTTGTCAGCCCAAGCCTGGATATTGCCCAGATTTTGTTGCATTTGAACATGGACTGCTTCAGTATCTGAGGAATTGCAAATAGTCCTGAACATTGTGCAATCATCGGTAAACATCCCCATTTCTGATATTATGATGGAGGGAAGGTTATTGATGAAGCAGTTGAAGATGATTGGGCCTAGGACACTGCCCTGAGGAACTCCAGCTGAGGTGACCGATGTCCAAAAACCACAACCATCTTCCTTTGTGGCAGGTGTGACTCTAACCTGTGGAGAGTTAGCCCCTTGATACTTATTGATTCCAGTCTTGCTAGGGCTCCTTGATGCTACATTCAATCAAATGCAACTTCCTCAGTGGCCTGTAATCGAATTGAACAAATCCCATGATAGTTGTGAGGATAGTAGAAAAATGGCAAATGTTAGTGTCTATGGATGAGGAGCTTGTGCAGCTGGTGCTCAGGAATTACAGCTTATTCAAAGTCAGACGTCCTTCACCTGACAAGAGAGCAACCCTCTGAAAGCTTGTTATTACAAATTAATTTGTGTCCACCCCAATACAGCCACATCATGCCTGGAAGTGTTGGAAGGGCAAACACAACATGGAGGTCGTTCAGAGCAAGCAATGAGCTAAATAACTGCTTTCATAGAGTCCTTGCAGTGCAGAAAGAGACTGCTTGGCCCACTGAACCTGCACCAACCCTCCAAAAGAAGGCATCTCCCCCAAAACCGAGCCTCCCACCCTATCCCCCTGATCATGCATTTCCCATGGCTAATCCACCTAGCCTACACATCCTTGGACATGTTAGCAGAGCTAATCTACCTAACCTGCACATCTTTAAACCCTGGGAGGAAGTTAGAGCACCTGATGGAAACGCATGCAGACACAGGGAGAATGTGCAAACTCCACACAGACAGTCACCCCCAGCTGGAATTGAGCCAGGGTCCCAGAGAGACAGCAGGGCTAACCACTAAGCCACTGTGCTGCCCATTTCTGAGACCTGCTTAGTCCAGCTCGTTAGATGCATTTGGCATGCTAGCAGGATAAATATTAATGAGGAGAGTTGTACCATTATGTTTAATAATGCTTTAAAATGATTTTGAAATGTTTAACGAGCCACTTAAATGATAACCCACCTTGGCCAAGCACGAAGCTCATGACCCCACTTGGCGAAAGTATACAAGATGGAGTGAGTATTCCTGAGACTGAGATAGACCTCAATGAACTTCTCATTCGATTCTGCTGCAAATCTCCCCATTGCTCACACCACTCAGATCCCATAAGATTTCACCCTGAAGTCATGTGTCAGGATGATGTGATGATTTTGTTTGCTGTTTCACCACACATTACTCAAAACATTGATATATAGTTAAATTAAATCAACAATTAAATTTCGACCCAGGAGGGGTCAAGTCAAAATTGATCTTAAAACTGAGCCAGGCATTTAATGTGAAGAAAGGGTTTGATGACCAGACTCAGAGAAATCGTTTCCATTTGTGGCTGAGTTCAGAACAAAGAGCACATCAATATATGAATCACTGATAGATCAAGTGATTAATTTGCAGCATCTATTTACACAGAGAGTGATGGACAATGTGAGACATGCTGCCACATACAGTGACTGCAACACAAACCATTGGTTTAAAGATTAGTGGAGGAGAATGGGGTAGAGATAAATATGGATTAAGATGGGGAGAGGTTGGGGAAGATAGGAATATGGAGCAGCTGGGCTGCATGCTGATTCAGTGGAAGGCTGTGCCAATGTTTGCCTCCATTATGCTGTCCAGTAGCCCACTCCACCCTGCATTGATCACTCCCTGATTGATGTAAGTTTAGTGCTGTATCGACCTTTCCACCAACAAGATTTAGCTGGAAGTCACATTCATCTCATTTAATATCAACCCACAACTCGAGGCATAAGGGAGCTCAGAGAAGAGAACAACTCGTTCTGACCTTGATGGTGAATTAATGGAACAGAAATAGAACATTGGAACAAGGCGCAAGATGTATAATGCTCTCCTGAAGGACTAAGTGCCCTGTTATTACTGTATTGGATATATTGTTTGCGAACTAGATATGATGAATGGCTATGTAATCCTTACTTGAAGGAAGAGATTAATATCGATCTTCAATATTGTGTAGGCACTGGCATTACTCTGGGCAATGCTGTGGATGTTGATATGATGATCTTTGTATCCACAAAAGTATATACTCTCTAGATTATGTAGAGTTAGGCTTACCTATGGAGCTTGGCAAAATTGATGCAATAAAACTCAGAGCACCCTCTGAAACGATGGGCAAAGTTCTCTGCTCTCATTCATGGTGAGTCTAGTGATGGCAAAGTGAAATAACTGCACAGAGACTGGTATCCTGTCACCAAGCCCCCCCTTTATTTACAAGGACAAAGTTAAAAATCGCACAACACCAGGTGATAGTCCAACAGGTTTATTTGGAAGCACTAGCTTTCAGAGCGCTGCTCCTTCATCAGGTAGCTGTGGAACAGGGTCATAAGGCACAGAATTTATAGCAAAAGATCACAGTGCCATGCAACCATAATGACATATTGAACAAAGCTAGATTGCTGTTGAGTCTTTCATCTTTTAGAATGGGTTGCAGGTTTCAGTAAATCCCAGAACTCCTTTGAAGTCACATTGTCAAGATAACTTAATTTATATTTTAAAAAGTATATGCCTGTGAGAGGGTGTGTGCATGGGCGTGGATGTGGGTGTGGGGGAATGTGTGTGTGTCTGAGAGAGACAGTGTGTATGAGAGAGGGTCTGTGTGAGTATATAAGAGTGTGTGTGTATGTGCGTGTGTATGTGAGTGAGTGTATAGTGTAGTGGGGTCACCTGTAGTGTGATATGAATCCAAGTTCTCAGCTGAGGCCATCCTCATGGGTACCAAACTGAGCTATCAGCCTCTGCTTGGCCAGTCTGTGTTGTTGCATATCTGAAGTGTGCCTTTGAGGATGGTCAACCTAAAATCCGATGCCGCATGTCCCTAACTGCTGAAGTGTTCCCCGACTGGCACCTCCACTCATTTACCTGTGCATAGTACACTACTGGTGAACATGAGATTCGAAATCCTTGGTTAATTGATCATCCGGGGCTCCCTGATTGGCTCAGATTAACAAGCACAGTCAAGGATATTATTGTCAATAAGATCTACCTGGTTCCAATTACTATAGAGGGGCATGGAATTAGATAAGATTGTGTTGTACCTGAATCCCATTGCATTTGCACCTTCTCCTGAATTACATTCTGGATCGAATACCACATGATTGACTTTTTTTTCCTGCATCGGTCAGTTGTGGTCTCGGCAGCAGCTAAAGCTTGTGTGGTCCCTTGATCAAAGGCAGTCAGTGCTGATCAGGGGACCAGATACCAGGATGAAGAGGGATCCAGATAGCCAAATTCTTGTCCTTGCAACCAACCTCTACCCTCCTTGAACTACAACCCAACCCCGTCCGGTGAACAGCCGCAGCCCCACTCGTATGTTCCATACTCTTGGCCTGGGACACTCCCATAATCCTGTGCATCTGGGAGGGTGTGTTTCCTGAAGCAGCTATGATCTCTCCCTGGCACCACTTTCCAGCACAAGGTCTGTTAGCCTCAGATCGATCTGGCTTGGCAGGCATGACCTCTGGCCTCGGGGATGGGGGAATGGAGGGGGCCAGAGCCAGGGGGAAGTCCCAACAACTGTCTTGCCACTTCCTGGTTGGTGCATGATGCAGCAAGCTTTCACATAAAGAGGGGAGTAGGGGGTCTTGACAAGACCCTCAATACCTCAACAAGATTCTGGCCATTAACTCTGTTTACCTCCACAGATATTTCCTGGTGTGTTGAGTATCCCAGGTTGTTTTTGGTTTTAAGAACAGAGTTTGATTGTTGAAGCAGTGAATGACAAGCTCCAGGTATGAATGGAAGAAGGTCAGAGGCCCTACTGTGCAGCAGTGGTAGTGTCCTTACCCATGGAGCAGGAGCCCTCATGTGCAGCAGTCCTTACCCATGGAGCAGGAGGCATATGTTCCTGCGATAATAAAAACAATGCTGAACTGTTTGATCAGAATGTAGATTAAATTTAAAATGAAAAGACCCCGCAGTTCTTGAGTCTAACCTCTTTGATAATGCAGAATGAATATTGTTTTATTCTGCTGATCACCAATTAGCACAGACCATCGCTGCTTCAATCAGATGTTAGTTGAAGATATGACAACATTATGGAAGCACTCATCACAAGTTTGTGCAGATACAGCCTGATCGAGATTCCCTCTTTATCTGAGCCATCTAGTGAAATTGTAAGGAGAAGCTAGAAAAACTCGAGTTGTTTCTCTTGAGCAACGAAAGCTGAGGGGGGATTTGATAGAAGTCTATAGAATTATGAGATGAATAGATAGGGTTGACAGTCAGAATCTTTTTTTCCCAGAGATGAGATGTCTAAAACAAGGGGAGCATGCATTTAAGGGGAGAGAGGAAAGTTCAAAGATGATGGGAGGGGCAAGTTTTTATTGGAGAGTGGTAGGAGTCCAGAATATGCTGCCAGGGGTGGTAGTGGAGGCAAAATTGATAGGTGGACTTAAAGGACTCTTAGATAAACACATAAATATGCAATAATGGAGAGATATGAACCAAGGGCAGGCAGAAGGAATTAGTTAAATTTAGCAAGTTCAGCGCAACATTGTGGGCCGTTCCTGTTCGGCACTGTTCTATAAATAGATCATTCCTCATGGGTCTCCAGCGTAGAATCCCTACAGTGGAGAAGCAGGCCATTCAGCCCATCGAGTCCACACCAAGCCTCCGTACAGCATCACACCCAGATGAACATCCTCTCCCCTATCCCTGTAATCCTGCATTTCCCATGGTCAATCCAGCTAACCTGTACATGTGGGATTAAACCCACAGGTAAACAGGGAGAATGTACAAACTCTCCACAGACAGGCACCTGAAGTTGGAAGCAAACCCGTATCCCTGGTACAGGGAGGCTGCAGTGCCAACCACTGAGCCACCATGCTGCCCATCAGTCTCAATTTTTTTTAAGAAAAACGGTGAGTGGTATTTGGGATGCTGCCTGAACTGCTGTGCTCTTCCAGCACCACTAATCCAGAATTTGGTTTCCAGCATCTGCAGTTATTGTTTTTACCTGGAAAGATATCCAGGCAGACAAACCTTACCTAAACTTCAGACCGACTCTCTCCAGCAGGGAGAGATCTCCAGAGAATTAATGGGAAAATAAAAGTCATGCCATTCAAAAATAATAGTTTTGTTTCTTATGAGGAAATAGACATCGATGCTGGGTAACTCCCTCAGAATCCAATTCTATTTCGAATTGATGTCCAGGTGTGGAATGTGTGTGAAAATGTATCAGAAAATCTCAGCAGTAAAGTCCTGGGGTAATGAAGGCAAACTGAGGTGATGCTTGTATTTATATATGTTGGACCTCTGCAAAGATGACACTTGTTTCAATGTGTGTGATTGGTTTTATTCACAGTACTTTAAAACGTCTGTACTGTACTGTGCTCATCCTTCAGCTGTCTACTTGCCCATTGCAGAAAATACGGAGGCATGGGTTTGAGGGTGATTTAGCAGTTTGCATCAGAAATTGGTTGGCTGTAATAAGACAGAGTGTGGTGGTTCATGGGAGATGCCCATCCTGGAGTCGCTTACTAATGGTGTACTGCAAGGATCTGTTTTGGGGCCTCTGCTGTTTGTCATTTTCATAAATGCCCTGGATGAGGGCATAGAAGGATGGGTTAGTAAATATGCAATAATGCTGAAGTCGGTGGAGTTGTGGATAGTGTGGAAGGATGTTGCAGGTTACAGAGGGACATAGATAAGCTCCAGAGCTGGGCTGAGAGGTTGCAAGTAGAGTTTAATGCGGAAAAGTGTGAGGTGATTCACTTTGGAAGGAACAACAGGAATGCAGTGTACAGGCTCTTGGTAAGATTCTTGGTCATGTAAATGAGCAGAGAGATGTCCGTGTCCATGTGCATAGATCCCTGAAAGTTTCCACCCAGATTGATCAGGTTGTTAAGAAGGCATACATTGTGTTAGCTTTTATTGGTAGAGGGATTGGGTTTTGGAGCTATGAGGTCATGCTGCAGCTGTACAAAATGCTGGCGTGGCTGCACTTGGAGTATTGCGAGTTTGGTTGCTGTATTATAGGATGGATGTGGAAAGTTTGGAAAGGGTGCAGAGGAAAATTACAAGGATTTTGCCTGGTATGGAGGGAAGGTCTTATGAGGAAAGGCTGAAGGGTTTTTGGCTGTTTTCATTTGAGAGAAGGTTAAGAGGTGACTTAATAGACATTCAAGATGATCAGAGGATGAGATAGGATGGACAGTGAGAGCCTTTTTCCTCAAATGGTGATGGCTAGCACGAGGGGACATTACTTTAAATTGAGGAGTGATAGATACAGGACAGATATTAGAGGTAGGTTCTTTACTCAGAGAGTAGTAGGGACGTGGAAAGCCCTGCCTGCAACAGTAGTAGACTCGCCAATTTTAAGGGCATTTAAATGGTCATTGGATAAATATATGGATGAAAATGGAATGGTGCCGGTTAGATGGGATTCAGATTGGTTTCACAGATCAGCACAACATTGAAAGATGAAGGGCTGTAATGTTCTATGTTCTAAGTCCACACACAGGGCTTAACCAAACAAGCACAGCAAGCATAGGCCAGACATACTGGAACAAAGACTGAATGACCACAGTAGTGGTCAAGAAGGCAAGTAGAATGTTTGCCCTTATGAAATGGAGTATAAGAACACGGAAATTGTGCTGGAACTGAATATATTATTCACTATATCATTTGGGGTAGCACAGTGGCTCAGTTCTTAGCACTGCTGCCTCATAAAAGCAGCGACCGTGTTTGATTCCACCCTCAGACAAATGCCTGTGCGAAGTTTGCACATTCTCCCTATGTTTGCGTGGGTTTCCTCCTGGTTCTCTGGTTTCCTCTCCTGGTCCAAAGATGTGCAGGTTAGGTGGATTGGCCATGGGAAATGCAGGGTTACAGAGATAGGGTAGGTCTGGGTGGGATGCTTTTCGAAGGGTTGGTAAAGGCTGAATAGCCTCTTTCCACACTGTAGATTCTTCTAGGTGCTGCTCGGATACCAAGATCAGTCATTGTCATTGTATTACCATAGAACATAGAACATTACAGCGCAATACAGGTCCTTCAGCCCTCAATGTTGTGCTGACCTATGGAACCAATCTGAAGCCTTTCTATCCTACACTATTCTGTTTTCATCCATATGTTTATCTAATGACGATTTAAATGTCCTTAAAGTAGGTGAGTCTACTACTGTTGCAGGCAGTGCATTCCATACCCTTACTACTCTCTGAGTAAAGAAACTACCTCTGACATCTGTCCTATATCTATCCCCCCTCAATTTAAAGCTACGTCCCCTCGTGCTCGCCATAATTATCCGAGGAAAAAGGCTCGCACTGTCCACCCTATCTAACCCTCTGATCATCTGATATGTGTCAATTAAGTCACCTCTCCACCTTCTTTTCTTGAATGAAAACAACCTCAAGTCCCTCAGCTTTTCCTCATAAGACCTTATGACAAATAGCATCCCAAAGAGAGAGTAGATCTCTTCACTCTCACAGGAACTAATTTTCCTGTCACTGTAAACTGATATGTTGACTCTTGGGAAGTGGACCAGTTGACATCAATGATGACTGATGACATAGTTGGATGCCCAAAAGCAGACTTCAGCTGTTGCAGCATTCCTGTCATTGTGAGGAGCTACATTGGCTCAGTTTACCAGTGATTTCAGCTGCTTCATACAACCCCACACATTACCTCCACACCATCCCAATTCAAATGGAATTGCTGGGGTGAGAATAAAAATTGCAAAAAGAAATCAAGAAATTGAGCCTAACCAGCCCCAGATCAATCCATTCCTTGAATGAAAATATGGACCCACTGAAGGCACAGATAGTAAGTGCCACACCACACCAAAGTGACTCTTCCAATAGCAAACAAAAGTTACTGAAGCCAGAAGTAGCAACAAGTGCGAGTGACAAAAATCAAGGTGAAACAGTGGGACGCCAATTTACATCTTCACAAAGCTGCTCAATCATTGCCAGAGTTGAGAATGAAATAAGCAACCAGGTTCAGAATCTTCAAATCTTTCAATAAAAGCCAGTCCAAGTGACTACTTGGGATCTGGGTAAAGCAGTTGCCTTCTTTATTTTATGCAATGGAAATGGATGGCCAGATACAGCAAGACAGCAACAGCAGGCACATAAGTGGTGGGAAGGCTGTTCCTCAACTGCCAGGGCCAATCAGAAATATGTGAACATGCTATCTGTCCAAACCACGGATCAATCATGAGTCCTAATAGTACAACATTCCGGAAGAATGTAAATCGAGCAGCAGCAAACACCATGGCATTAACAAATGACATAAGGTCAACAGTCCCCAGGAAAGAACATCATCCAGATGAGCAGCCAATGACAATGTGCATAAGAGACTGGAATGATTTAAAGACTATGTGCACGATACATGTGCAGACACCGATAGAAAAAATGAAATGTTAATGACTGAGAACATTTGTGTGCATATTGTGTAACTTCGCTAACTCAAAATTGAATAGTATAGCATGCAACATTTGGATTTTTATGCATTGAAAGGGAATGTTTGGGATAAAGTTCAATGCTTCACCAATATGCCTTCTGGCTTGCTGTACTCATGTGATGTTTACTCTGAGGCACAGACTGCGGGTATCCATCTTGCAGTTAGTTTCAATCAATGCCCAGTACAAGCCAGATAGTGTCTTGAGAATGCATAATAGACCTCTTATGTTAAACTCCAAGTCTGGAATCCTTTGCAACAAGAACTATCCTTTCCACTTACACCTTGTCATGACTATTTTAATTGGAGTTTCTGTCTCTGGGTCATGTGGATTTGCCTTCAAACACATTCCAAACGAGGTTATGTTGTTCCTCTGTTCAAACTATTCCAATATACATTCGAATTAATAGATAAGTACCATCTTAGAAAACTCAGCCATCATGAAAGCTTGGACATGTGCAGTACACACATTCACTGAGCAAACTCCATGAGTTATTGGGTTTATTGCCCTCATCCTGTTCCTAAAGAGCCTCGTGTTTGATCTACTGTCCTAATTTGAGATCATGTTCTCTACCTCATAGAACCAATATTTGGCATTCTAACTATTAAATTATCAGATTTAAAGCATTGAACAAATATTCAGGCTTCATTAGAACTGGATTTAATTGATTTGTTGAGTATGATCTATGTAATCTGCAGTCAAGCATGACAACAATCAGAGACTACTGCTACTGAGCAGTGAATAATTGCACTGAGCTACCAACTCCAATATTCTGCTAATGCTCCATTAAATGTGTATGATTTATTGAGAACCAGAAATCAGTGCTAGGTAGCTCATTCACATCAGTTACTTCCATGATCTGTTCTGTTTCACCGTGGGTGGCACGGTGGCATAGTGGTTAGCACTGCTGCCTCACAGCGCCAGAGACCCGGGTTCAATTCCTGCCTCAGGCGACTGACTGTGTGGAGTTTGCACATTCTCCCCGTGTCTGCGTGGGCACCCTCCGGGTGCTCCGGTTTCTTCCCACAGTCCAAAAGATGTGCAGGGCAGGTGAATTGGCCATGCTAAATTGTCCCTAGTGTTAGGTTAGGGGTAGATGTAGGGGTATGGGTGGGTTGCGCTTCGGCGGGGCGGTGTGGACTTGTTGGGCCGAAGGACCTGTTTCCACATTGTAAGTAATCTAATCTAATCGAAATAGAAGCTGGGTGAACATGCAGGAAAGGAGATGGGAAATACACAGCTTCATGCATTGTATTGTGTAACTTTGTTGGAGCACTGCATTCTATGGTTGAAAGGTTTCGAGCTCAGATGTTGATGTCTCCTTTAAAATGTTGGCACACAGACATGGATTTCTGGAATTTTTAATCATTGAGTCATAGAGTGGTACAGCATGGAAACAGACCCTTCGATCCAACTCGTCCATGCTGACCAAATTTCCCAAACTAAACTAGTCCCATTTGCCTGCATTTGCCCCATATCCCACACACTTTTCCTATTCATGTACCTAAATAATTTTTTTAACTGCATCTGCATCTATCACTTCCTCTGGCAGTTCATTCCAGATATGAACCACTCTCTGTGTGAAAACATTGTCCCTCAGGTCCCTTTTAAATCTTTCTCCACTCTCATTAAAAATATGCCCTCTAGTTTTGACCTCCCTTACCCAAGGGAAAAGGTGTTTGTTATTCACATTATCTATGGTCTTGAATTTATAAACGTCTATAAGCTCACCCCTCAGCCTCCTATGCTCTTGTGCGAGAAGTCCCAGCTTATCCACCCTCTCCTTATGACTTAAACCCTCCAATCCCAGCAACATCCTTGTAAATCTTTTCTGTACCCACTACAATTTAATAACATTCTTCCTATATCAGGGCGACCAGAACTGTACACAATACCACAAATGTGACCTCACCAAAGTCCTTTACAATCGCAACATGATATCCCAATTCCGATGTTCAAAGTTCTGAGCAATGAAGGCAAGCATGCCAAATATCTTCTTTACCACCCTGTCTACCTGTGACGCAACTTTCAAAGAACTATGTACCTGAACTCCCTAGGTCACTCTAATTGACAATACTCCATAACACTATCATTATCTGCAAAAGTTCTGCCCTTGTTCTTCTTATGCATCACCTCACCCTTATCCAAATTAAACACCATCTGCCACTCCTCAGACATTTGGCACAATTGATCAAGGTCTATTTGTGACTTTAGATAACCTTCTTCACTGTCCATTGTACCACCAATTTTGGTTAGGATTTGGAGATGCCGGTGTTGGACTGGGGGGTACAAAGTTAAAAATCACACAACACCAGGTTATAGTCCAACAGGTTTAATTGGAAGCACACTAGCTTTCGGAGTGACGCTCCTTCATCAGGTGATTGTGGAGGGCTCAATCGTAACACAGAATATATAGCAAAAATTTGCAGTGTGATGTAACTGAAATTATACATTGAAAAATTGATTGTCTGTTAAGCCTTTCATCTGTTAGAATACAGTGATTGTTTCAGTCCTTTCATGTGTAAATCACAAAACCCTTTTTTTTAAGGTTGCATTCTCGGGTTAGCTGTTATCAATGGTGATAGCTAGACAATATGTTGAAGGTGTTAGCCCCCTGTGTTCTCTGTCTATGACCTGATGTTTAGATTGATTCTAATCTAAAAAGTGAGATAACAGAGTTTTACATGAATTCATGCAGTTTTTGAGCTCAGAGTTCTACATGAATGTATGTGGTTTTTGAGCAAAGTGCAATGTAACTCTGCAAGTACAAATTCACCCCACAAACATATATGTGTGCATGTGGGTCTTTGTCTGTGTGTGTGTGTGTCTGTCTGGGGTGGGGGTTGTGAGTGTGAGAAAGTGTGTGTGTGTGTGTGTGTGTGTAGTGAGTGCAGAGTGTCTTAGGTCTGTGAGGTGGTGCATGTGTGGGAGTGTGTGTGTCTATAAGGGTGTGTGTGGGTGTCTGTGTGCGCGCCTGTGTGTACCTGTATCGGTGTGTATGTGAGAGTGTGTGTGTGTGTAGGAATATGTGTGTGTGTGTGCGTGTGTGTGTGTGTGTGTGTATAGTGCAATGGTGATCACCTGTAATGTGACATGAACCCAAGGTCCTGGTTGAGGCCCTCCCTATGACAAAGGTCCACTGTTAAGGGTAGGATGATTCCCACCAAGAAGAGGAAGTTGCCAGTTACACAGAGCTGGCGTTCCTGAGCAGCCCAGTACTCACTAGAGCTGGAGGTGCCATGCCACGTAGAGCAGCTGTAAGCAAATTTGGGAATACGCAACTGCCCACCTCCCCTACCCTCCCTCTCCCACTCCATCCTTCCTGAGCTGCCCCAGCAGAACCACCCTTCCTTAATCGTCTTACCATTTCCATTCTGACATGGGTCTCTCGCTGTATCTTGGACATCTCATCTACTAGCTCCAGGCAAAATGAGTGAGATAGACCACTTCTCCCACTCACCTGTCCCATGCCTGCCTCCTGCAGCTGGGATTATTTGAAGGTTAGGTCTTGGGCAAGGCTCATAATTTAAAATGGTGATCATTCAACCTTCAATCTGCCTGCAATATCCTGGTGGGCATGGAAGGTGCCAGGCAGCTTGTCCAGCACTGGGCCTCATGTAAGCACTAAGGACTTCATACCATCTCATTGCTGTTGTGCCCATGGCAAAGGTAGACACGTGACATGATGGGTGACCTGGTAGCGGCTTTTAATGTGTGGTTGGTTGTCGGGCAGGAGTGAGGGGACATCTCCTTTGGGGAATATCCTTTCATCAGAGGTACCCACCTAAGATTGTAGTCTCCTTTTCCATCCTAGCTCAGGCCTCTAAAAATCCATCATACCTCACTCCTCACCATATTCCACTCACTTCCCTGTGGCTTGCTGGGAAGGTCCTTTCCAAAACCATCAGATTTACCTGCAGTCCAGGATTCATCAATCTCCCTCTTCAGGGAATCCCAGATCTAAGGATATAGAGTTCCCAGCCCAACAAGTTGACTCCCGATTCTCTCAGGTGAGACTAGTTCAGAGATGGGGCAGCTTCCAGATGAGATCACACTGCGGTGTCAGCAAAGTTTCAAATGGACAGGCTGACCACCGACCTTTAGGAGTCACAGAGTCATACAGCATGGAAACAGATCCTTCGGTCCAACCAGTCCATGCCGACCATAATTCCAAACTAAACTAGTCCCAGCTTTCTGTGTTGGGCTCATATCCCTCTAAACCTTTCCTATTCATGTACTTCCCCTCCAAATGTTTTTTAAATGTTGTAAATGTATCTGCATTCAACACTTCCTCTGGCAGTTCATTCTGCACACTCGCTGTAAAAGATATTTCTTCTCATGTCTTTTTCAAAACTTTCTCCTCTCACCTTAAAAATATGCCTGTAGCACTGAAATCCCCCACATGAGGGAAAGGGCACCTGCCAATCACCTCATCTATGACCCTGATGATTTTATAAACTTTGAAAAGGTCAACCTCCTATACTCCAGTGAAAAGATTACCCACCTATCCAGCCTCTCTTTATAACACAAACCTTCTATTCCTGGCAACATCCTGGCATAGCTCTTCTGAACACTTTCCAGCTTATTAATTAACAATTCCCCAGGGACATCTATCTCCCTGTAAAACTCAGTGCAATATTATGTGAAAGCTATGACAGACAGCCCAGAGACTTTCCAAATATGATGTCAGATCTTCACTGCAGGGATTGAGAGAGACAGAGTGCTACTTGAGTTTGGTTGATGGTGAATAAATTGATCACAATCTGCCTGCTTTCCAATTCTTTTCAACAGACTGTGTGACATTTTGCTCATCTTTTGATGGAGAGTTAATGCCCCATTACAATCAGAGAAGGAGATCTGGGTGAAATGCTCATGCTAATCTGGGTGAAACATGTTCATCAAAAAGCATGACTTCTCTGTCCTGCTCCCTCACAATTTGACCACTGCTGTGGAGGTCTCACTCAACATCAATGACCTCACGGAAAGAATGGGCCCTTGGTATGGAGCATGACCCGGCTTCTTCATGACGGAAGGAGAGGGAGCAGGAAGGAGAAGTCATGCTTTTTGATGAACATGTTTCACCCAGATTAGCATGAGCATTTCACCCAGATCTCCTTCTCTGATTGTAATGGGGCATTAACTCTCCATCAAAAGATGAGCAAAATGTCACACAGTCTGTTGAAAAGAATTGGAAAGCAGGCAGATTGTGATCAATTTATTCACCATCAACCAAACTCAAGTAGCACTCTGTCTCTCTCAATCCCTGCAGTGAAGATCTGACATCATATTTGGAAAGTCTCTGGGCTGTCTGTCATAGCTTTCACATAATATTGCACTGAGTTTTACAGGGAGATAGATGTCCCTGGGGAATTGTTAATTAATAAGCTGGAAAGTGTTCAGAAGAGCTATGCCAGGATGTTGCCAGGAATAGAAGGTTTGTGTTATAAAGAGAGGCTGGATAGGTGGGTAATCTTTTCACTGGAGTATAGGAGGTTGACCTTTTCAAAGTTTATAAAATCATCAGGGTCATAGATGAGGTGATTGGCAGGTGCCCTTTCCCTCATGTGGGGGATTTCAGTGCTAAGGTGAGAGGAGAAAGTTTTGAAAAAGACATGAGAAGAAATATCTTTTACAGCGAGTGTGCAGAATGAACTGCCAGAGGAAGTGTTGAATGCAGGTACATTTACAACATTTAAAAAACATTTGGAGGGGAAGTACATGAATAGGAAAGGTTTAGGGGGATATGAGCCCAACACAGAAAGCTGGGACTAGTTTAGTTTGGAATTATGGTCGGCATGGACTGGTTGGACTGAAGGATCTGTTTTCATGCTGTATGACTCTGTGACTCCTAAAGGTCGGTGGTCAGCCTGTCCATTTGAAACTTTGCTGACACCGCAGTGAGATCTCATCTGGAAGCTGCCCCATCTCTGAACTAGTCTCACCCGAGAGAATCGGGAGTCAACTTGTTGGGCTGGGAACTCTATATCCTTAGATCTGGGACTCCCTGAAGAGGGAGATTGATGAATCCTGGACTGCAGGTAAATCTGATGGTTTTGGAAAGGACCTTCCCAGCAAGCCACAGGGAAGTGAGTGGAATATGGTGAGGAGTGAGGTATGATGGATTTTTAGAGGCCAGAGCTAGGGTGGAAAAGGAGACTACAATCTTAGGTGGGTACCTCTGATGAAAGGATATTCCCCAAAGGAGATGTCCCCTCACTCCTGCCCGACAACCAACCACACATTAAAAGCCGCTACCAGGTCACCCATCATGTCACGTGTCTACCTTTGCCATGGGCACAACAGCAATGAGATGGTATGAAGTCCTTAGTGCTTACATGAGGCCCAGTGCTGGACAAGCTGCCTGGCACCTTCCATGCCCACCAGGATATTGCAGGCAGATTGAGGGTTGAATGATCACCTTTTTAACTTATGAGCCTTGCCCAAGACCTAACCTTCAAATAATCCCAGCTGCAGGAGGCAGGCATGGGACAGGTGAGTGGGAAAAGTGGTCTATCTCGTTCATTTTGCCTGGAGCTAGTAGATGAGATGTCCAAGGTACTGTGAGAGACCCATGTCAGAATGGAAATGGTAAGACGATTCAGGAAGGGTGGTTCTGCTGGGGCAGCTCAGGAAGGATGGAGTGGGAGAGGGAGGGTAGGGGAGGTGGGCAGTTGCGTATTCCCAAATTTGCTTACAGCTGCTCTACATGGCTTGGCACTTCCAGCTCCAGTGAGTACTGGGCTGCTCAGGAACGCCAGCTCTGTGTAACTGGCAACTTCCTCTTCTTGGTGGGAATCATCCTACCCTTAACAGTGGACCTTTGTAAGGGTCCTCAACGAAGTCGGGGACTCATTTGTGCTAAGTTCTAGCTCCTGTCACCATTCCCCATTGTGCAGGGCAGTATTAGGGGAGAGATTTCATTTTATTTACTGGCACCCCCACCTCTGACTCTGGTTGTATCATTTGGGGTGTGGTAACATTCACACCAAGTGCGTTTGAGTCTGAGAAAATATGGCTAAGCACGTGTGTATTTGTATATAGCTGTGTTTGTGCAGGTATGTGCACATGAATACATACTTGTCAGGCTGTTCAACTGTATGTGTATGACTGTGAGTGTGAAATTGTGCATTTGCAGATGTGTGCATGGTGCATATGTGTGAATGTGGATTCCAGGCAGACAGAGGGAATCTTCCTGCTGTGAGAATTGTGTCACTAACACACATTCTCATATTCCAATCACTTAATTTGAACTATCAACATCCTTTCTGCCCTAGCACTCCATCCCCTGCCCTGTTCCCCCATTGCATAAATGCTGCCCCCCTCCACACTTCCCAACAGCTCTGAGGAAGAGTCATGTAGACTCGAACCGTTAGCTTGCTTTCTTTCCATGGATGCTGCCTGGCCTGCTGTGATCTCCAGCACTTTTTCTTTTCAGTACAGATTCTCACATCTGCAGTGATTTGCTCACACATTGATTTGTATTTGATATGTATTGACTAAATAGGAGAGAATGTAAGCAAAGGGAATGTCATTGAGGGACTGGGACCCTATCTCCTGGTTTCTAAATGGCTACATTGTGTGATCATTTTGTATAGGACTGATCAGTATCATGTAAGAAGGATAAAGAGAAAACATTCATTTCTATAACACCTTGTAGGAATTCAAACAACAAAACATTTAATCAATTACCTTTGTCTCAATGAGGCTTCCTATGTAATATTGCTTGGAAGACTCAGATTTTGAAGGATTGTGGAAAAAGGGATTCATTTCAAGTCTGGAGTCACTTCTTTAAATTAGGTCATTGAAAGAGATTTCTAGAAAAATCACAATTCTTGTGAGAACTGCTTGCTTTGCTGCAGACCCTGCTGAGGCTATTTTGAAGAGTGTCTGACTTGTAAGATTCTTGGTTTATTTGCTTCCGTTGGAGGGAAGCCACCTAAGAATAAGTTGAGTTGGAGGGAAGCCTGTAAAGCACAAGTTGTCCAGCTGATCTCACACATTTTTGAAAAGAAAACCCTCCACATCAAATCTGGGTGAAACCTACTTGTTGTTCAGAAAGAGTGACTGAAAAAAAAATCTTAATATTGTACTTCTTGAGCAAGCTGTGTCTGCAAGACTTCAGAGACAAACATACATGATTAATGACTTGATCACGCCTGCCCAAAATGTCAAAGCAATGTTCTTCAGGATATAAAACCCAAAGAACTTGTGAAAGCTGGAAGTCCAAACCAAAAGCAGAGAATGCAGGAGACGCTCAGCAGGTCTTGCAGCATCTGTAGAGTGAAAGGAGACTTAAAGTTTTGGATCTAATGACACTTCTTCTGAACTCTACTCAAGAATAACCATTGGATAATGTGTTTTTTTATTTTCAGAAAGCCAAAAAACATTTTCGCTTGTTTGGAGAGAAGAGGGTGGGGTGGGGGAAGAGGGAGAAGAGAGAGTGTGTGCGTGTGTGTGTGTGCGTGTATGTGTGTGTGTGATTACATTTTCATTGAATTTTTCTTATTAATAATAAACCAATGATTATGTTTAATTAAGAAACTTGGTCGATAGATCTTTTTGTTTTAAACCTGATTTCAACAAGATGTTTATTTGATCACATTGACAAGAGGGAACAGTATTTTTATTTATATTATGACCCATGGAGCAGTGGGATTAGAGCATTGGTAAAAATACTTTGGAATGTAGTTGCTTTTGACATTTACCAAATGCAGCAAGCAATTTGTGGTTAGCAAACTCTCACACCCTTTAATTTGACTAAATAATCTGTTTTAGTGATGTTAGTTATGGGATAAAGATTGACATCATTAATTTATGAACAATACACTGACATCATTGGCTCAGTGATTTAGCTCTGAGGTTTAGGTTAGTAACTGTCCACTTTGTGCCAATATTACCTGAGATCTGATTTAATTCCCCAGAATAATTTGAGCAGGCGACTTGTTACCGTTGGCATGGAAATAACAAAGCCCGTCTGAGTAGTGACATAAAACCTGTAGGTAGTTTTTCTGTGGATTGTAGCTTGTTGAGTGGTTGGTTGCTCTCTGTGACGTTGTTATTTTAACGTTCAACAACTGGTAAGAGAGAAATGGGCATGACTCCCCCTCCTGGCTTACATCCTGTCCAACTTGCACAAAGAGTTTACGAAAGAGAGAAAGAGAGCGAACAGCAAAATACGGTAGAGAATGAGAAAAAGAATGAGAGTGTGTGTGAAAGATGATGAGCTTGTAAAAAGGAACACGTGAATGACAGTAATAGAGAGAGAGAGAACAAGGATTTATAAGAAGAAGAGAGCAAGAGGGCGAGATTCTGAGAGCAAGTGAAAGGACAGAAGAGGAAGATTGTGAACAAAAATGATTGAATGAATGGGAAAATATAAGAGTGATTGCATTTAGAAGCATGAGAGTGAAAATGATTGCATGGGAGAGGACTGCTTAGGTCCACAAGCCACAATGTGGCAGACCCCTCTTAAAGCTTTAATATTAAATGTTTTGAACACCAACTCAACAACGTTGCTTCAACAGAACCTCACTGCCTAGTAACATCCACCACTGAGGACACAAAAGGAACAAGGACATTAGCTTCATGTTCCCCTCCAAGTCCTACACCACTCAAGCATGAAGATTAAACACCTTTCCTTCTCTATCACTGAGCCAATTTCGAAAGATTTCTGACTGAGCATGACTGTGAGAGCATCTTCATCTCACAATCGTAACAATTCAGTGGGAAAGCCTCACTCCCATCTTCTGAAGAAGCGGTTACGATGGACAGTAAAGGCAGCCTTGGCAGTGACACCCACCATCCCCACCCATCCTAATGGCAGGGAATAAAAGACTCAGTGTAACCTCAAGAGGGGACTAGTATTCACATAGATGAGCTCCAGTTTGGCAGGGTTGGAGAGGTAAGTCACGTTTGTCCAAACACCTAGATTAATTGAGTAGTTTTCTCTTTCTGACCTGGTGGTGACTCAGTCCCGATGTTTGATCAGTAGCCCCAGAAGAATATGATGTCACCGTGGGGAACAAAACTACTGTCTGATGTTGCTGAAGAACGATTAAATCTGCACTTGAATGATGGCCAGCATTTACTTTCAGAGGGAGGTGGTCTCCCAGTATGACGTGACCCCCACCCACCCCCCACCCCCCAATCCCAGCATCAACACCTTATCCTCTTTCTACAACCCTGTCTCTGTCACAACTCATTGGGTAACATAGATTTGTCTAAGTCAGAAGCTTATGAGTTCAAGTCCCATTCCAGAGATTTATCACCAATATCTAGTTGACAGTGTAGTGCTGAGGAATGCTGCATTGTTGGGGGTGCTGACTTACAGCTGAGATCTTAAACCAAACCCTGTCTGTCCACTCAGTTAGACATAAAAGATCCAAGGATACAGCATATGGTTGCTTTCTCATGCCCTGCCCAATGTTTATCAAATAGATAATCAAACCATGTTCATTAATTCTAGTGCTCAGATTGGCTCCTGTTTTTCCTATAGGCAAAAGTGAGGACTGCAGATGCTGGAAACCAGAGTTTAGATTAGAATGGTGCTGGAAAAGCACAGCAGGTCAGGCAGCATCCTAGGACCAGGAAAATCAATGTTTCAGGCAAAAGTCCTTCATCAGGAGCGGCTTTTGCCCAAAACATCGATTGTCCTGCTCCTCGGATGCTGCCTGACCTGCTGTGCTTTTCCAGCACCACTCTAATCTAAACTCGTGAGCTTTCTATGACAGTGAAGAACTGTGGTATATTCTGAAATGTTAAAAGGGAAGCATTGAGTTAATTTCTTTCACAAGAATTCATTCTCTTTTGCCCTCCATTCTCAAGTAGAATGCAAAGGCTTTTAGGCACAATGGGCTGAAAGTCCTCCTCTTGCGCAAACCAACTTTGTGATTCTGAGGATTAGGTTGCGAAAAAATAACACAGATAAATCATTTCCAATATCTTCAGACTTGATGCTCAAGTTTTCACACAAGCATGAGAGTGGTTTCGATTCAATTCAAGAGCTGAAATATCACCAACACTTTATAATAAAATTTGTTACTCTTCTTTCACAAGTTCCTATTGCCAATTGTCACATCGCCCAGTTTAATTGAATTATGACTCTTGTGGACTGCTGCATGTAACTTGTTGTCTGGAATCTCCACACGCTTCTGAAAGTTTGATGACAAGAATTGGACACGAGAAATCAGATGAGCACAAAACATTTTTGTGAATCTTTTGAGAAGATTCATTGCGGTTTCCCTGCCTTCATGTGTATTTGTTGGGTCTGGTGCTGGCGGTAGGGAAATGATGTTGGAAGGGCATCACAGTAACATCGATGATGTGGGCTGCAGTGAGAGGCTCCGACGTTGGTGAGCCTGGCACCAGTAGTGGTGAAGGTGAATCCACCCAGGAATGAAAGATGGTGCCTGAGAATTGGCGATATTGATGTTAGTTGGATGTCGCGAGGTGTTGGTGGTTCTGAAGTTCAGAACTCAAACATGAATGGACTTTTCTTTAAGTTATAATCTTTTAATTTTTTTCTTGCTCTTAAACTGTCGATATGGTGCTGTATCGTGGTGGCAAATGAAGGCTTTTATTGTATTTGTCACTGTAAAACACATGTTACAATAAAAACCATTTGTTCATTCAACTGATGTTATTACTGGACAAGTCAGACCCCAGACTGAATTTTGGCTGGATACATCAAACTTTATTTTGTTTTTGGTTTTAACCAGGTGGTTGTTCACTGAAACATAAGGTGTTTTAACAATAAAACCATAAACAAGAGTGAGGACTGCAGATGCTGGAAACCAGCGTTTAGATCAGAGTGGGGCTGGGAAAGCACAGCAGGTCAGGCAGCATCCGAGGAGCAGGAAAATTGACGTTTCAGGCAAAAGACCTTCATCAGGAATAGAGGCAGGAGCCTTCAGGGTGGAGAGATAAATAAGAGGGGGGTGGGGCTATGGAGAAGGTAGTAAAGAGTAGACTCAGTGAGATTCTTGTGGAGAGAGGAGGAGAACTTCTTCAAGGTAGGCCCTTGCAAGAGGATTTGTTGTTTATTAACCAAAAAAAGTATAAGGCAATTTATTTATACATAATACAAATTCAAGACTTTTTAAAGACACGCTACAAGTATAGAACATAGAACATAGAACAGAGAACAATACAGCGCAGAACAGGCCCTTCAGCCTTCGATGTTGCGCCGACCTGTGAACTGTTCTCAACTCATCCCCCTACACTATCCCATCGTCATCCATGTGCTTATCCAAGGATTGTTTAAATCTCCCTAATGTGGCTAAGTTAACTACATTGGCAGGCAGAGTATTGCACGCCCTTACCACTCTCTGAGTAAAGAACTTGCCTCTGACACCTGTCTTAAACCTATCACCCCTTAATTTGTAGTTATGTCCCTCGTACAAGCTGACATCATCATCCTAGAAAAAAGACTTTCACTGTCTACCCTATCTAATCCTCTGATCATCTTGTATGTCTCTATCAAAGCCCCCTTAGCCTCTTCTTTCCAATAAGAACAGACCCAAGTCTCTCAGCCTTTCCTCATAAGACCTTCCCTCCAGACCAGGCAGCATCCTGGTAAATCTCCTCTGCATCTTTTCCAATGCTTCCACATCCTTCCCAAAATATGGGGACCAGAACTGTACACAATATTCCAAGTGCAACCACACTAGCGTTTTGTATAGTTGCAGCATGATATTGTGGTTCTGGAACTCAATCCCTCTACCAATGAAACCTAACACACTGTATGCCTTCTTCACAGCACTATCCACCTGGGTGGCAACTTGCAAGGATCTATGTATATGGACTCCAAGATCCCTCTGCACATCCACACTACTATTTGCCACCTTTCAGCCCAATTCTGCAGTTTATTCCATTAATCCCAAAGCACTCCTTAATAGAGCCAAAAACATTCTTGTAGAGTACTCAAACTAGAGGAACAATCTTTTTCTTACACCACAAGGTAACCGATTTCAATTCCCATTCTGAAAATAAATTGTTAGCCTTTTTCTGGAGCCTTCCCACACCCTGGGTTTAAACATGGCTGGTGAGGAAATGAGTAATCAGGCATGTAGTGTTCATGGCCTGGAAGAATTGGTTGGGGAAAAGTGATTGAGGGAAGTAGTGGGAGGGATAAAGGATGAGCCATAATGGAAGGTATGTGCAGTAGCAGAGATTGAATGAGTATGAGGTAGGAGAAAGAAGATGGATCCTTGCAGTGTAGGGGATGTCATTGAGTTTTTCCTTGCATTTTTGGACATTTCACCAGATGGCTGAGATTGCACTGGCTAAGGTGGCAATCTCGGATGAGGGTCTGGTGTCATGGACTCATCTGCCTGTTCTGTGTTAAGAGGACATCCCTCCTCTGCACTATACCATCCACAGTGACTTCCAGGTCCCTGTCCACAAAGCAGGGCACCAATATCCCCTTCTCTAGCACATCTGAGGCAAATGTTACAAACCATGCAGCGCAACTCTGGGCTGAGTGCACAACAGACTTTTAACAATGCCAGAGGCGCAGGTCAATCCCAGGATACCCTGGCAGGGATGAGCATTTCCAGAGACAGTAAGTGGGAGAATCAGACTAGCATCAGTCAAGAGTGGGAGACTGTGTATTGAGTCGGAAGAGATAGGAGAGGTTTTGAACAAGTACTTCTCTTCAGTATTTACGAACGAGAGGGACCGTATTGTTGAAGAGGAGAGTGTGAAACGGACTGATAAGCTAGAAGAGATACCTGTTAGGAAGGAAGATGTGTTGGACATTTTGAACAACTTGAGGATAGACAAGTCCCCCGGGCCTGACGGGATATATCCTAGGATTATGTGGGAAGCAAGAGAGGAAATTGCAGTACCGTTGGCAATGATCTTCTCGTCTTCACTGGCAACGGGGGTGGTACCAGGGGACTGGAGAGTAGCGAATGTTGTGCCCCTGTTCAAAAAAGGGAATAGGGATAACCCCGGGAATTACAGGCCAGTTAGTCTTACTTCTGTGGTAGGCAAAGTAATGGAAAGGGTACTGAGGGATAGGATTTACGAGTATCTGGAAAGACACTGCTTGATTAGGGACAGCCAGCACGGATTTGTGAAGGGTAGGTCTTGCCTTACAAGTCTTATTGAATTCTTCGAGGAGGTGACCAAGCATGTGGATGAGTGTAGAGCGGTGGATGTAGTGTACATGGATTTTAGTAAGGCATTTGATAAGGTTCCCCATGGTAGGCTTATGCGGAAAGTCAGGAGGCATGGGATAGAGGGAAATTTGGCCAATTGGATAGAAAACTGGCTAACCGGTCGAAGGCAGAGAGTGGTGGTAGATGGTAAATATTCAGCCTGGAGCCCAGTTACAAGTGGAGTTCCGCAGGGATCAGTTCTGGGTCCTCTGCTGTTTGTAATTTTTATTAATGACTTAGATGAGGGAGTCGAAGGGTGGGTCAGTAAATTTGCAGATGATACGAAGATAGGTGGAGTTGTGGACAGTAAGGAGGGCTGTTGTCGGCTGCAGAGGGACTTGGATATGATGCAGAGCTGGGCTGAGGAGTGGCAGATGGAGTTCAACCCTGCCAAGTGTGAGGTTGTCCATTTTGGAAGAACAAATAAGAATGCGGAATACAGGGTTAATGGTAGGGCTTTTAGTCAGGTGGAGGAACAGAGGGATCTTGGGGTCTATGTACATAGATCTTTGAAGGTTGCCACTCAGGTGGATAGAGTTTGTAAGAAGGCCTATGGAGTATTATCGTTCATTAGCAGAGGGATTGAATTCAAGAGTCGTGAAGTGATGTTGCAGCTGTACAGGACTTTGGTTAGGCCACAGTTGGAGTACTGTGTGCAGTTCTGGTCACCTTACTTTAGGAAAGATGTGGAAGCTTTGGAGAGGGTGCAGAGAAGATTTACCAGGATGTTGCCTGGAATGGAGAGTAGGTTGTACGAGGATAGGTTGAGAGTTCTCGGCCTTTTCTCGTTGGAACGGCGAAGGATGAGGGGTGACTTGATAGAGGTTTATAAGATGATCAGAGGAATAGATAGAGTAGACAGTCAGAAACATTTTCCCCGGGTACAACACAGTGTTACAAGGGGACATAAATTTAAGGTGAAGGGTGGAAGGTACAGGGGAGATGTCAGGGGTGGGTTCTTTACCCAGAGAGTGGTGGGGGCATGGAATGCGCTGCCCGTGGGAGTGGTAGAGTCAGAATCATTGGCGACCTTTAAGCGGCATTTGGATAGGTACATGGATGGGTGCTTAATCTAGGTTAGAAGTTCGGCACAACATCGTGGGCCGAAGGGCCTGTTCTGTGCTGTATTGTTCTATGTTCTATGTTCTATGTTCTAAGAGGGGCACACATGGGTGAGGTTGCTAATTAACGAGACCAGTTTGGAATGATCATATGAGAGTTTTGTGAACAAAAGCCTTCCATGAGAATTAACAAAAATGAGACTTAAATAAAACTTTCAGTCCATGGTGTGTGTGTTGTGTATCTTCAAGGTTTCTTCAACTTTCACTGTGACCTCAGTGTGTCATAAAGCTCAGGGAAAATGCACTTCCATTCCCTTGTTTGATTTTTGTGTTGCTTTTAAGTTAATGGATACCATTGCTTTTACAAAGCTAACTTATAGACCTCGCCTTGGGCCGTGCGAAGCTATAATGATGCACTTTAGGTGATGCAGCGTTTCCCACTTTCATATCTGAGGTCATGGATTAAAGTCCAACACCAACACTCATCAATAACCAAACACCAATCATATAGCAAAGGAATGGGAGCAACAAACATGGAACAGGATGTCACTGCAGCTTTATAAGATTTTGGTTAGGTCAACCTTAGAGTACTGCATTCAATTCTGGTTGCCACAATACAGGAAGGATATGGAGGCACTGGAAGGGGGTGCAGAAGAGGTTTACCAGGATGCTGCCTGGATGAGAGGGTATGACCTAAAAGGAGAGGCTCGAAAAGCTCGAGTTGTTTTCTGTGGAGCGGTGGAGGGGCTGAGGAGAGACTTGATAGAAGACTATAACATTATGTGATGCATAGCTAAGGTTGACGATCAGAATATTTTTCCCAAAATTGAAATGTTTAATATTAGGAGCATGCAGTTAAGGTGAGCAGGGGAAGGTTCACAGGAGATGAGAGGGGCAAGTTTTTGACACAAAGAGTGACAGGCGTCTGGAAGAGGTGGTGGTAGCAGATACAACAGGGTCACATGAATATGCAAAGAATAGCAGGATATGGACAAGGGCAGGCAGAAGAGATTCGTTTAATCTGGCATCACGTTTTGCACAACATTGTGGGTTGAAGGGCCTGTTCCTGTGCTGTACTTTTGTATATTTTATGAAGCTTTGTCTGCCCTCTCAGTGGAACTGAAAGATCTTGTGGCAAATCCTTCATTCAAGACCTGGGGAGCTTTCCTCTCAGGCTAATATTTATTTCACAAAAAAACATCAAAAGCTGATTGTCCATCCTTGACATGATCACATTTTTGAGAATTTTCTTTGCATAAATTGACCATATCTTCACCTAAATTGTGACAGAAAACACACCTTAAATGGACTGAATGGCCTAAATCACAAGAACATTAGAAATAGGAGGAGGCCATTCAGCCTTCTGTGCCTGCATCACCATTCAACAAGATGATTGCTGATCTGCCTCCATGGATTCACTTCTTGATTAAGAATGTGTCAAAATGAACCAGTCTCCTCTGCTGCTTGCAGGAAAAAAAACTCCAAAGGCTGATGACCCTCCAAAAGAAGAAATTCTTTCCCCCTTTTCAATTGTGGGCCCTTGTTTCAAAATGTGCCATATCATTATAGCATCCCCCGTGGGACTCTCCCTCTCAGCCTGTTCTCTGTCAAGCCCCCTCAGAATAATATCCTCTTGCGTCCTTCAACGCTCCAATGACTCTAGACTCAATCTGCTCAACCTTCCGCCATAGGCATGCCCATTCACACCAGGAATCAGTCAAATGAATCTTCTCTGAATTATTTCCAATGCTTCCATTGTTTCTTAAATAAGATGAAACTACTCCATAGAGATCCGTATCCCATCATCAAGTTACTCTTTATTTACACAGGGAGAGTCATTGACATTGATCCAACTCTCAGAGTGAACAGAATGTCTGATATTCCTGTTCTTATGTCAGCCAGGGCTCCCTGATTGAACAACATTAAGAGCCCCAATCAGGGAACCCATATTCTTTGAGGTCAGTCTGGCTGCCCTCATTACAATCACTACACAAAGTTATATACAGCACTCCAGATGGAGTCTCACCAACATGATTACAGTAAGGTTTTCCTCATTTGATACTTTGCAATAAACATTAACATTCCATTTGCCTTCTGAACCACATCCTGTAATTGCATGCTAACTTCGTGTAATTCATCAACAAGGATTCTCTGTTGCAGAGTTTTGCAATCTCTTTCCCTTGAAATAATGTGCTGTTTCTCTCTTCTTGCCAAAGTGGCATTATATTTCCCCACATTATGTTTCATCTGCCACCTTTTTCACCACCCACTTTTTCCTTCCATATTCTGTTATGGACACTTTGGATACAATTTGACTCGGGAGCCACAGAGTGACTCTGGTATTGCTGCAGTTTGAAGATTTGTCACACTAGATGCTATCCTCAGGACTGCGAACAGCAGTGCAGGAAGTGAGAGAAGGGAATTAAATACAATGACTTTTATATGTTTGCTACATTTGGTTCCTCTGTGTCATGGGTTTATAATTGTCATGTCCCAGAATGAAGGGGATTGTTCCAGCTGCAGATTTAATTATCAACTTTTACAGTCAATCAGATGCCAAATGAATCTTTTCTAAATGATACTGGAAACATTCCCAGTCTAATGTAGTCCTGCAATAATACAACAATTATATTGATAGCAGTGCATGTACAAATCATTCAGGAGCACTTTAGCTCCTCTTGTTTATCCAGCACATATGAAGAACTGTTGTGACGACTGGGATGCATTGAAATGAGCTAGCAATGGCCCAAGACATCTATATGATGATGAACAAGCAATCTGTTGATGTTATTTTTTGTTGTCCGTTGAAGGAGTTGGATTCCCCTGACAACGCTGACTTCTTTTGACATTGTAGTTTTGCCATCTGCCCTTGCCTTGGTTCATTTGCTGGTGAAACCCTCAAGCGTACATTTGCTACTTCCATACTGACTATGCCAACCCATTCTGGACAAGCCTCCCTCCCTCTAGCCCTCATAAATGAGAGGGAACCCAAAACCCTGCCATCTATAATGAAGCATTTGCAACAATCTTCAGCCAGAAGTGCCGAGTGGATAATCCACCACAGGATCTTCCAGTGCTCCCCAGCATTACAGGTGCCAGACTATAGCCAATTCAATTCACTCCATGTGATATCAAAAAGAAGTTGGAAGCACTGGATACTGCAAAGGCTACAAGCCCTGACAACATTCCAGCAACAGCACTAAAACTCTTTGCTCCAGAATGAGCCACATTCCAAGCCAAGCTCTTCCAGTCCAGTTGTAATACTGGCATCTACCTAACGAAGTGGAAAATTGCTCAGGAATGTCCTGTACATAAAAAGCAGGACCAATCCAACTTGGCCAATTAGTGTTCCATCAGTCTACTCATGATCATGGGTAAAGCGATGGAAGAGGTCATCAATGGTGCTATCAAGCAGCACCCACTCTGCAATAGCCTGGTCAGTGATGTTCAGTTCGGGTTCTGCCAGGGCCACTCAGCTCCTGATCTCATTACAGCCGTGGTTCCTATGTGGACAAAAGAGCTGAATTCCAGAGGTTAGATTAAGAAAGACAGCCTTGATATCAAGGCTGCATTCGATCGAGTGTGGCATCAAGGAGCTGTGGCAAAACTGGAATCAATGGGACTCAAGGGCAAGCTCTCTGGTGGTTGGAGACATACATGACTCATTGGAAGATGGCTGTAATTGTGGAAGGTTAATCATGTCAACTCCAGGGCATCTCTGCTGGAGCTCCTCAGGGTGGTATCCTAGGACCAACCATCTTCAGCTGCTTTGTCAATGGCCTTCCTTCTATCATAAAGTCAGAATTGGGATGTTCGCCGATGATTGTACAATAATCATTGCCATTCACGACTCCTCAGTTACAGAATGCAACAAGATGTCCAAATGCAACAAGATCTTGGACATATCCAGGCTTGGGCTGAAAAGTGGCAAGTAATATTGATGCCAAGCCCACGACCACCTCTATTTAGAAGGACAAGGGCAACAGATTTGTATGAACCCCACCCCCTGGACTTTCCCCTCCAAGCCACTCACCATCCTGACTTATAAATATATCATCGTTCCTTCTGTGTAACCCAGATCAAAATCCTGGAATTCCCTCCCTCAGGGCATGATGGATCAAGTTATAGCAGGTGGACTTCAGTGGTTCAAGAAGATAGGTCATCACTACCTTTTCAGGGGCAATTAGGGATTGGTAGTACATGCTGGCCCAGCCAACAATGCCCAAGTCCCATGAGAGTGAATAAAAAAAATGCTTTGCACACATGTCCAACTCACCCATCAACCCTCACAGCGCCAGGGACCCAGGTTCGATTCCAGCCTTGGGCAACTGTCTGTGTGGAGTTTGCATATCCTCCCCATGTCTGCGTGGGTTTCCTCTGGGTGCTCCGATTTCCACCCACTGTCCAAAGATGTGCAGGTCAGATGAATTAGCCATGCTAAATTGCCCATAATGTTAGGTGCATTAGTCAGAGGGAAATGGGTCTGAGTGGATTACTTTTCAGAGGGTTGGTGTGGACTTGTTGGGCCGAAGGGCCTGTTTCCACACTGTGGGGGAAACTTAATCTAATATTTTGAAAAACCATGCTTACTGATTATACTGACTGTTAGTTGACCAATGTATTAAACTGAATTGAATTGAATTGAATTGAATTGAACTTATTGTCACATGTACCGAGACACAGTGAAAAGCTTTGTCTTGCGAGCAATACAGGCAGATCACAGAATTAAATAGAAAAGATAAGTAAATAATAGGTAAACAGCAGCAAAAACCAAACACCGGTACAGGCGAATGTTAAGAGTTTGTGAGTCCATTCAGTATTCTAACAAAAGGAGGGTAGAAACTGTTATAAAACTGGCTGGTGCATGTGTTCAGGCTTCTGTACCTTCTCCCCGATGGTAGAGGTTGTAGAAAAACATTGCCAGGGTGGGATGGATCTTTGAGAATGCTGGCAGCCTTTCCTTGACAGCGGGCCTGGTAGATGGATTCTATAGATGGGAGTTTGGCCTTTGTGATTGTCCGGGCCGAGTTCACCACTCTCTGTAACTGGCTCCAACCTTGAATAGCACAGTTACCATACCAGGTAGTGATACGTCCAGACAGAATGCTCTCGGTGGTGCACTTATAAAAGTTGGCAAGGGTATTCGCCATCATGCCAAATTTTCTCAGCTGCCTGAGGAAGAAGAGACATTGTTGGGCCTTTGTAAATGGTGTGTCCACATGAAGAGCCCAAGAAAGCTTGTTGTTGATGACCACTCCCAGGATCTTGACACTCTCCACTCATTCCACCTGTGTTGTTAAGGTGTAGGGGGGCATGAGTAATATTCGGCCGAAAGTCAATAATGAGTTACTTGGTTTTGCTGGCATTGAGAGCTAGGTTGTTCTCAGGAACAATTTCTCCTGATCTTCCACCTCCTTTCTGTCATCTTTTTGTCGCCATCTGAGATTCGACTGACTATAGTGGTGTCATCAATGAACATGTAAATAGCATCAGTCTGGTATTTGCAGTCATGGGTATACAGTGAATACAGTATGGGGCTGAGTACGCACCCCTGGGGGGAGCGGGGTGGGGGGGGGGGGGTGTTGGGGGGAGGCTCCAGTGTTGAGTGTTAGTGAGGATGAAGTATTATCCCCAATCTTCCCTGATTGTGACCTTTGGGTCAGGAAAATGAGGATCCAGTTGCAGAGCGTGGGGTTTAGTCTGAGATCACTAAGTTTAGTAATCAGTCTCAAAGGGATAATAGTGTTGAAGGCTGAACTGTCGTCAATGAGTAGGATTCTTACATAGCTGTTCTTGGTGTCAAGATATTCCAGGGCAAGTGACATGGCATCTGACATGGATCTGTTGGTCCGATAGGCAAATTGGAGTGGCTCAAGAGTAGTGGGGAGGCTGGAGTTGAGAAGTGGCAGCTTTCTCCCCATTTGCATCCACAGTCTCACCCCTCCTAGTCTCTGTAATCTCCTACAGCCCCACACCTCTCTGTTATACCCTTTGTTCATCCCAGATTATAAACAGCCCACCATCACCATCTATGTCACAAACCAGATAAACCTGTCTGGTAAAAACAATGACTGCAGATGCTGGAAAGCAAATACTGGATTAGTGGTGCTGGAAGAGCACAGCAGTTCAGGCAGCATCCAACGAGCAGCAAAATCGACGTTTCGGGCAAAAGCCCTTCATCAGGAATAAAGGCAGTGAGCCTGAAGCATGGAGAGATAAGCTAGAGGAGGGTGGGGGTGGGGAGAGAGTAGCCACTCTCTCCCCACCCCCACCCTCCTCTAGCTTAACTCTCCATGCTTCAGGCTCACTGCCTTTATTCCTGATGAAGGGCTTTTGCCCAAAACATCGATTTCGCTGCTCGTTGGATGCTGCCTGAACTGCTGTGCTCTTCCAGCACCACTAATCCAGTATCAAAACCTGTCTGACTGAGCCCATGAAGTCTCCTCCAACATTCGATGAGATCATGGCTGTTCTGATAACCTTCAACTCCACTTTGCTGTTTTTTTCCTCATAACCCTCGATTCCCTTGGATGAGAGATTATGGTTTAGTCAAGGCATTGGAGGTAATTCCCAGGAATCTTACCACATTAAAACCTGGGATGAGTGGGTTGTTTTATGAGAAGGATTGGACAGGCTGGGCATGCTTGCATTGGATTTTCAAAGAGCAAGATCAAAATATACAAAATCCTGGACAGTTTTGACAAAGTGGACTTAGAAAAGATGTTTCCTCCCAGACCTGAGGACTCTTTCAAAATTAGGCATTGCAATTTTAGGACAGAGAGGAAGGGAATAGTTTTCTCTCAGAGGATTGTGTATTTTCGGGACTTTTGTGTTTTTATTTAAATATTCATTCCCGAGATGAAGGCATCACTGGCTAGGCCAGCATTTATTGACCATCCCTAATTGCCCAGAGGGCAGATAAGAGTCAATCAATTGCTGTGGGTCTGGAGTCACATGTAGACCAGACCAGGTAAGGATGGCAGCTTCCTTCCCAAGAAGACATTAGTGAATCAGATTTATTTTTTCCAAAACAATGAACAACAGAGTTATGCTCGTTATTAGATTCGTAATTCCAGATCTTTCCCCCCTGATTAAATTCAAATTCAATCACCTGCCATAGTGGGATTTGAACCTACACCCCCCCCCAGAACATTATCTGGGTCAATAGATTGACAGAGATAATAACATGGGTAAATGTAAGGGAATGAGTCTGGGTGGGTTGCTTTTCAGAGGGTCGGTGTGGACTTGTTGGGCCGAAGGGCCTGTTTCCACACTGTAAGTAATCTAATCTAATCTAATCTAAACACTAGGCCATCATCTCTCCCTTAACCTGCCTCAGATGACATTTTACGGGATGTCATTGAATATTTTCAAGGTAGAGGTAGATTGCTTCTTTTGAGGCAGGGGAATCAGAGATTATAGGGGCACATGGGAATATAGAACTCAGAGCACTCCTCCATGATCTTATTGAATGGTGCAGCAGATTTGATGAACTTAAACTGCCTACTTCTGTTCTCAATTCAAATGTACACAGGTTTGATTGGATCCAGTTAGAACAATTGAGAGCTGAGGGATTACAGTTAAATAGACATTTGATTGAGGCTTTAAAATCACTTTAGATGAAGAAAATACTTCCAGTAGCTAAAGGGGCAATAACCAAGTGACACAGATTTAAGGTGATTGACAAAGAACCAAACAGCGATGTTAAATAACTTTTTTTATCCAACAAACTAGGCTGTGGAATGTATTGACTTGCAAGGCAATGGATTCAGTTTTAAATGTATTTTTTAAAATTGCATTACGTAAATACTGGAAGTGAAAAAGTTTGCTAGGATATGGAGATTGGGACTAAATAGGGGATTGTCCTTTGAGACCACAAACATAGACTTAATGGGTCAAATAGCCTCTTTCTGTACTGCTCTACTACCTGGTTTTATGAGTTTATATCATTGAATTGGATTCTGTTTTGTAAGATCTTCAGGAGCCAGAAGGAATCTTGCAATGATGTCATAGAAATGCACATTACTGGGTCTAAATAACACAGAGTGGGCAGAGTTAGAACATTCTGGATGACTCACTTGACCATATGAATGTTACCACACAAAGTTCTTACTTAATGTACTATCAGCCAGAGCCTAGCATATATACAGTTACAATTTATAGAGTATTCAACTTTAATTTATAATTAGTGATGTTACTTTGAAGGTGAAGCTTGAACTCAGTTCTTGACTTTGTCTTCTCCACAACCAGCCTGTTTTGATCTCAAATTCATTGAGTGGCATCAAGCTACTTATAAAAGAGATTCTAATGAAGAGAGTGTAGGAGAATAAGTTGGAGTCATTCTATTTGCGCAAAGGGCAATAGAATTGCAGACAGAAATAGAGTAAAGTAAGTGAAGTCAAGATCAATCAAAAGGATTTGACTCATTTGTCCCAGTATCCTTTCTGTGTTCTGAAATGATAGTGCCTCTTTCCATCTTAGTTTTGCTGTTGTTAGAAACGAGTGATGATTAGCATTCTGGGTGGTCAGGCAATATGGTTGGGTGAGGTTTTGTCAGAATATCATTGGCACATGAGGGGAATATGAGAAAACTACAGTCTGTTCATTAGAATGATGTGCAAGAGAAAGCAGAATTCCCAGGAGGATATGCTTTGCAATATATTGCCGAACCTTCATGAGCATTGTCACTAGGGGGGACATTGGCCATTGTTTGGGATCGGAAAAAGTGAAAAGCTATGCTTATATAGAATCTGTCACAGTTTTCAGATGTCAAATGACACTTCGCGGTCGATGTAACACTTCCAAAGTTTATTTTGAACAGTAGCAATACAGGGAAATAAGACGAGCAGTTCACATGTTAAAACATCTGCTGAAAGTGCACAGCAAGATCCCAATGACAGAATTGCTGTGTTCAGATTATCCATGTGGTCTGCTGTGGTGTTTTCCAACATCAGGATGACAGACGATCTGCCTCCAGTTGTCGAGATTTAAGTAAATCTCATTGTCATTTGACTCAGTTCAGAAACGTGTGTTATGTGATTATGTGACAGACATATTAAAGTGTGGAATAAGATATGGCATTTTTAATTGAATTAACTTTTTTAGAATTAATTAATATTGGCACTTGTACCTAGGTACCGTGAAAAGTGTATAATGTCACCACGTTGCGGTGCCATCTTGGATTCAGAATAAATCACTGAACAAATTGCACAAATGGTAAAATACTGAATAAATTAATATTAAGTTGATACTATTAAAGCTAAAATGACTTCAAATGTTCATTAAATCCACCTTGGTTTTATTCATTTCCAACCAGTAGAACATGTCCATCGATTGTTCTATCAGGACAAATGATGGGTTTAGAGTAAGCCGACTTGCACCACACCATTGGTGCTGGAAGAATTAAATGGGCATAAAAGGGCTGCCTATTAATAGTGATTGGTTTATCTTTAAAACTTAAGGATTGACTCTCAGAGTGAGGCATCTCACCGCCAACTTCTCAAAGCCAATTAAGGAGTGGGTAACAAATGCCAGTCTTGCCAGAAATACTCACAACCCATGAATAAATAAATTGAAACAAACTTAACCAAACTTCCTTCAAACCTACTAACCAACCAAGCTCTCCATTACACTCTTTCTGTCCCTTTGTGGATCCTTTCTCTCTACCATTAGCTGCCATCTTTTTAGTTACTTAGGACACACTCTCTGGAATGCTCAAGAAATGATTTCCAGCATGTGTGCAATCAAGATATTACTGCACTTTCAGATTCCTGAAGGCAAGGCAAAGACAAACTGCATCTAACTGCAGCAGATACTTGGGGTTTGTACTGACTGTGTTAACATCAAGGGATTCATGTTTGGTACTGACCCAAACCGGAAGGCTGTAGATTAAAGTCCTGTGGACATTAGTGCCTTCAGCCGCAGGAGGACACAACTATGTTTTCCCACCACTGGGTGCACCGCTGAAAAGTGCATGAACAAAGCAGTCCACAGGACTGTCACAAGTTTGCCAGTTGTTTGCCCCCTTAAGCATTCACCTCCTCCAATGTTGGCACATTGTAGCAGCAGTGTGCACCAATTGAAAGATGCACTACAGCAATATGCTCAAGAGTGTTTGGCAGCACCTCCCAAAACCGGTAATCTCTGCCACATAGAAGGACACCCAAAACATTGACTTCTCCACCTCCTGGTGCTTCCTGGCTTACTGTGTTTTTCCAGCCTCCTGCCTGTCTACTTTGGATTCCAGCATCTGCAGTTTTTTTTGTCACTAGCCTAGAAGGGCAAGGGTAGCAGATACATGGAAAGACCACCATCCAAGTTCCCCTCCAAGCCACTCACTATCCTAACTTGAAAATGTGTCGCTGTTGCTTCAGTGCTGTCAAGTCACAATTCTGAAATTTCCTCCCACAGGGCATTGTGGATCTATCAATAGCACACAGTTCAAGAAGGCAGTTCCCTATCACCAACTCAGGGGTAATTTGGGATGGGCAATAAATTCTGCTTAGATAGTAAAGCTGACAGCACCAGTACAAATTATTTTTGAGTTGCTGAGTATTGGGCATGACTATGAAACAATGCCTTGTCAATTAATGCAAAATTAAGTTTGTGAAAAGTTTCTGAGGAATATAGAATGGTATACTGCATAAAGGCAAGTTTCTCTTGGTTAAAAGAGAAGAACCCTTCAAAAAACAGTTCAGGGGGTAAGGATCCCTTTCCTAAAGAATTCCTATTTGTTAGAGTTTCTCTTTAAACACAATGGGTAAAATCCAAACACCATCCAATCAATTCCCAGTGGACAATTGCAAGTGAGAAGTGAACTTTCTGTAACATCAGATGCAGATGCCAAAGGGCACTGTTATTAATTCTATTTTCCTGAGTCACTGGCAAAGAACTCTAAATGTAGGCATTCATCTGGATGCACGGATGGTGTTAGAGGGAACTTGAAGGTGAGAGAAAAAACATTACAAAAATATACATCTTTCATCAGTCCACAGTAATTCTTCGCCATAGCAACACTTCCCCATAGCAACACCACCTTGCTAACCCATTACTGCGGATGCATTAACTTTAAGCCATGAGATGTGACATTCAATGGAACTGGCAAACACAGTCAGATACAAATTGCATCCTGAGTCTGTGAGAGACTGTATTCTGGGAACACTAATTCACTATAGATAAAAATATTGATGGGAATATCCCCCATTTCAGGAAGAGCTTGGTGATAATTCTAAATAAGGATTAACCCCAGGAAGGGAGTTGTTAACCCATCAAGGAACCTCCTCTGCACGAGCAACATTTAGAAGGCAGCAACAGTTTTGAAGAGAAATCTTCACATAAACATCAGGAGCTTAGCTTTTATGATGAAAATTCTTTGTGTGAGTAAAAGGAAAAAAAACCTATAAGGCATTTCACGGCCGGAATTTACTGTATTGCATTTAAAGTAAATTCACTGTTGAAGAGTAGGGAAAAGTAACTATCAATTTGCAAGGATCAATTTGGTGAGATAATGAATGGTCACTGGTGATGATGAAGGAAAATTTTTGAACCAGATCACTTGGTGAGAATACTCTTCTCTTCTTCTAATACATCCATAGAATCATTCATAATGGAAGCAGGGCCTCTGTTGATCATTTTAGCTAAGAAATGTCACTCCTGGAGATACAACTCCCTCCCTGAGAGTGTTGGCCTTGCTTAAATATTTAAATCATGGAAAAAGTAAGATAGCAGCCTCCGGTGTTAGCTCTGTATTTTTAGACTCTTTCTGCTGCATCAGTGAACATATTCCGTCAGATAAATATTAAGACCACAGATGCTGTAAGGTAAACTTCTAAACTGTGGTTCAGAGAACACTGCTGCATCCGAGCTGAGGCTGATGCTGAACCTATGTTTTTCTCTCTTCTTTGTTCAATTATTTAAGTTCCTAGGAATGATCTCCTTCCCCCCTCACATTTAGATCATATCAAGTGGCTTGAGGGCAGTGATGTAGAATGAGGTGGAAAGAAACCTCAGAACACAGAGAGGGTGAACCAGTTGGAAACCCCTTACACTTACTGTACCTTGGGTTGGAAAGTTTTTCTGGAGTAAAGTTCTGCTCAGAATTATACCAAGTTTTTCCCAAGGGCTTTGCATATTGTATAAAACAACTGCAACATGTTTGCTATCCATTATTTTCTATATTATTTTTGTGACCCAGTTTTAAATAATGAATTTCACTCAGTTAGAGTCGTGGAGTCATAGAGCTATATAGCACGGAAAAAAACCATTCAGTCCAACTTGTCCATGCTAACCGGATGCCCGAGATTGATCTAATCCCATTTGCCAGCACTTGGCGCATATTCCTCTATACCCTTCCTATTCAGATAACCATCCAGATGCCTTTTAAATGTTGTAATTGTACCAGCCTCCCCCACTTTCTCTGGCAGCTCATTCCATCTCAATCAGCAAAGGCAGTAGCTGTGTAGATTCACTGCTGTGTCAGACAGCAGTGTAGGTTTCTCTCTAGGGTTTGGAGGGATATGGACCAGGTGCTGGCAGATGGAACTAGATTGGGTTGGGATATTTGGTCGGCGTAGAGGGGTTGGACCAAAGAGTCTGTTTCCATGCTGTACAGCTCAATGACTCTATGACACTGACTATGTGGTCTCTACCTTTACGTCTCTTCCTTTTAAAAGTGCGATTGTTTTGATTTTTTTTTCGCCAAAGTTCCAAACCAATGCAACAGCTTAGAAAATGGCAATTACTGCTCCTGGAATTTGAGGAAATCAGTTCCAATTCCTAAAATACCTCAAAAAAGGAGCAGCTCTTACAGCCACAATATTTTCCTTTCCTCCATTCTCAGGCTCTACGTCTTCAGAGGAATTTATTGGTCTCAGAATAGATGTAGCTCAGATTGATCAGAATCGTCCTTGGAATCAGGATGAAGTTCATATGAAGTTAGAAGTTTATAAGATTGTGAACCCTGGTAGAAGTTTATAAGATAGTGACTGGCAGGGATAGAGTGAAAAGTATGAGGCCTTTTCCCAGGGTCGAGGTGTCAATGACTAGGGGAAACAGGTTCAAGGTGTTGGAGCGGAAGTTTAAAAGAGATTTGTGAGACCCATCTTTCATACAAAAGGAGGTGAGTGTCTGGAACGCGCTGCCAGATGAGGTGGTAGAAGCAGACACAATGGCAGCATTCAAGAAGCACCTTGATGAATGCATGAATAGGAAAGGAATAGAGGGATGTGGATCCTGAAAGTGAAGATGGTTTTAGTACAGAAGGGCAAAATGTGTCAGCACAAGCTTTGTTCTGTAGGCAGGAGGCCATTCAAAAAGGTGACAGAATTGAGGCACACATCAGCATGATCTAATAGGATGTTGGAATAGATTGAAGGGGCTGAATGATTTTAGCCTGTTCCCCTAACAGGGGTCCAGGTAGATTTTTTTCCTTGGGGGTCGAGATAGCTGAACAAGGAGAGCTAACCATTGCCACAGGAATAATGATAGAACATTCCAGAAAGCACTGCAAAGAACACTCTGATTTGTGATAGTTTACCCTGGAATTGAAATCCAAAGAAGAAAAAGGCTGTGCAACGAATCCTGTGTTAATGCATCTATAGGAGGTATTGTAATTATTTCCTATTTGTAAATCGCATGAAAATTGTGTTAGCAACTAAAGCAGAGGTATACACTGAGTTTCAAAAATAATTACCCACTCTACTACAATAGAAAACACTTCCATTCAAAATGTAATTTGCTTTATTTATGATTTGTGCCATGTTTCTTTCCTTCTCAGATCTTTAATTGACATATTTTGCTGCTAAACCGTATTTCTCACCATTGAGAGACTGAAATGTCAAATTTAATCTTAACATTGTGGTTGACTAAGAGCACTTCTCTCTTGCCCACGTGGTGCAGCTAAGTGCTTTTAGAAACACCTTAACTTGACCGTAATGATCATATAATACAGAGATGGGTCTTATTACCAGTCTGGAACTTGAAGACTCCAAAAGAAAAACAGGCAGTGAACTGCCAGCACACCGAAAGAGAGTTTTTAAAGTATTAAATCTGGAGTTAACATTTCAGAGCACAGCCTGAAAGGTCACAAACTTGAAATGTTGATTCTATTCCTCTCTTCACAGATGCTGTTATTTGAATATTTCCAGCATTTTCTCCTTTCATTTCAGATCTCCAGCATCCGCAGGGTTCTGATTTTGCCATTATGAATGAAATAAATGTGTGAATGCCCCCCATTTAATCTCAGAGGGCCAAAGTTAAGGAGAAGCAATGACCAAGTGGTATTATTGCCGGACTCTTAACCCAGAGACCCAGCTCATGTCCTGGGGGCCTGAGTTCCAATCTCACCACAGCAGGTGGTGGAATTTGAATTCAATAGAAAGTGGAATTAAGACTAAGAATTAATCTATAATGACTAGGAATTGATTGTCGAAAAGCCCATCTGGTTCACTGATGTCCTTCAGGGAAGAGAACTGCTATCCTTATCTGGTCTGGCCTACATGTGACTACAGACCCACAACAAAGTGGTTGACTCTTAACTGCCCTCTGGGCAATTAGGGATGGGTGATAAATGTTGGTCTAGCCAGCAATATCCTCATTCTGTGAATGATTTTTTTTTAAAATCAATTGACATTTGCTAAACATCAGCATTTTCCTTTTGACTCTCATTTTCCTGCCGACTTAGCTAGCTTTTTTTTAAATTCACTCCTGGGATATGGGCATTACTGGTCACGCCAACATTATTGCCCATCTATTCTTCAGAAAGTGGTGGTGAGCTGCCTTCTTGAACCAATGCGGTCCACGTGCTGTAGGTTGAACCACAATGCTGTTCGAGAGGGAAGTCCAGGATTCTGACCAAGTTACACTGAAGGAGCGGTAGTATATTCCTCAGTCAGGGAGGTAACAGACTTGGAGGAAAATTTGCAGCTACTGGTGTTCCCATGTCCTGCCCTTATCCTTCTAGATGTTTTGGAGGGTGCTGTCTAAGAATCTTTGGTGAATGCCTTTGGCGCATCCAGTAGATTGCATACACTGCTGCTCCTAGTTTTAACTTTGAAGTGATGTGCTTATTTTAGCTTGAGCATGGCTATTGTACTACTGTCTGTTGCTTGTACCTTAGAGATATATAATTTGATCAACTTTTGACTCATCGTGTATGGGATCTGAGATAACTATCATTTTAGCTTCACCCTTTTTTGATGATGAAACATTTAGTTTCTAATATTTTCTTTGCCTTTGTATTTTCTGTTTCTTATCTTTATATAATGCCAGCAATTCCACTGGGAATTCAAGGCAGTATTCAGGGCATAAGAACAGAAAACTGCAGCACGTCTGCCAGTACATTTGGACACAGAAATCAGACTAACAGAGCAGCTTAGAAAAGAGGTTAAAAAGGATTGTAAAAGGAAACTTGCAAGGGACATAAAAGACAATCAGAAGAGATTTTCTCGTTACATAAAGGGAAAAGGGGTGGTTAAGAGTGCTATTGGCCCACTGAAGTCTAAGCGTGGGGAATATTGTCATTGACCACAGGGAAATGGCAGACATACTGAACAACTATTTTGCTTCAGTATTCACTGCAGAAAAAGAGAATAGCTTGCCAGAAAAATCAAAGAAATTGACAGAGGATCAGGGACATGATCTAAATAAAACTAGTTTACGTGAGTCATCAATAATTGGGAGATTAATGGAACTGAAGACTGACAAATCCTCAGGACCTGATGGTGTTAAAAGAACTAGGAGAGTATATTGCTGATGCCCTAACCATAATCTTTCAGAGTTCCCTGGATTCAGGTATTGTACCTCTGGGACTGGAAGTTTGCTCATGAAATTCCTCTCCTTAAGAAGGGCAACAGAAGGAAACCAAGTAATGACAGAACAGTTAGCCTAACATCTGTGATGGGGAAATTGCTGAAGTCTATAATCAAGGAAAGAGTAACTGATCATATTGAGAACATTCAGTTAATCAATGAGAATCAGTATGGATTCATGAAGGATGGGTCATGCCTGATAAACCTCAGAGTTTTTTTGAATGGTGGTGGTGGACAAAAGTAAATCGATGGATGTTGTTTAATTGGACTTCCAGAAGGCTTTTGATGAAGTCTCACACAAGTGACCCTTAGCTAAGGTTGAAGCCCATAGATTTAAGGGAAAATTACTGACTTGGACAGGAAATTGTTTGAGTGGCAGGAAACAGACAGATGGAATGATAGGAGAGTACTCAAATTGGTAGGATGTGTCTTGTGGTGTACCACAGAGATCTGAAATGGGGCTTCAATTATTCACATTATTCATTAATATCCTGGAAAATGGCATAAAAGTCAAATATCTAAAGGTCCTGATGACACAGAATTGGGCAGCATTATAGACAGTGTTGGTGACAACATAAGATTCCAACAGGATATTGGTAGATTAAGGTAAATGTGCAAAGCTGTGACAGATGGATTTTACTGTCAGCAAGTGTAAGGTTATGCTTTGTAGAACAATAAAAGATACATCAGGGTACTTCCTAGAAGGCACAAAGTTAACTGAAATGGCTGTCCAATGAACTTTGGGAGCTCTTTAAATGCAGAAAACCAGGTGCAGAAAATGTTCCTGAAGGCTAATGGAATTCTGGCCTTCATCTCTAAAGTGTTGGTGTATCAGGATGCAGATATTATGCTACAGTTGTACAAAACCTGTCTTCAACCCCATTTAGAGTACTGTGAGAAGATCTGGGCATCACACCTTAGCAAGGATGTTTTGCAGATTTGAGTTTTGCTGAAAAAGATTTTTTTTTAAACTTTTCATCTTCCTGTCATCAGGACAATTCACAAGAAGCACCAAAATAAAGAGAAAATAGCATTTTGACTGCATGAGCAGAGATTCCTGATTGGTTTGATGAGGAGTCACCGGATTTGAAATATTAACTTTGCTTTCTCTCCATGGATGCTGCCAGACTCGTTGAGTTTCTCCAGCAATTTCTGTTCTTCTGTCAATTGGTTAATAATTTGAGTCCGACTATGGTAGAAGAATGGTAATGGGAAATACAGCAGTTAATGCTGATGTAAGTTACTCACCAGGCTTCGTGTAAATTTTAAACACAGCAAATTGACTCTGATTGGCACACTGCCGCTATTGGTGCATTGAGTATAGGAGTTGGGATGTGATATTATAGCTGTATAAGACATTGGTTAGACCACTTTTGGAATATTGTGTGAAATTCTGGCCTCCCTCCTACAGGGAAGGTTCAGAAAACATTTACAAGGATGTAGCCAGGGTTGGAGTGTTAGAGTTATGGAGAGAGCCTGAATAAGCTATTTTCCCTGGAGTGTCAGAAGCTAAGGAGTGACCTTAAAGCGCTTATAAAATCATAAGGGGCAGGGACAGGGTGAATAGTCAAGTTCTTTTCTCCAGTGTAGGGGAATCTAAAACTAGAGGGCATATGTTTAAAGTGAAAGGGAAAAATTTAAAAGGGACCTAAGGGGGCAATTCTTTCACACAGAGGGTGATGCGAGTATGGAATGAGCTGCCAGAGGAAGTGATGGAGGCTGATACAATGACAATATTTAAAAGGCATATGGATGAGTATATGAATAGGAAGAGTTTAGAAGGATATGGCTGGTAAATGGGACTAGATTAATTTAGTATATCTGGTTGGCATGGATAAGTTGAATCTAAGGTTCTGTTTCCATGCTGTACAGCTCTGTGGTCAAGATATGAACCTGACAAATGACCCAGAAGATGACAAGTCACTAATTTTGTTGCATTGGGCATTGGGCACAAATATGTTATTTTTGTTTCAAGTTATTAGGGAGCTATATATTAATAGTTTCTAGTTGCTGTAGTTGCACCATTCTGCAAGCTCAACTGACAATTATAAATTGGTTCTTTGCATAATTCTTTGCACTCACAGCAAATACTTCCCAATTGCAGAATCATATTGAATGATGGATATAGTTTGTAGATTTTGAAGGTGAAGGGATAAACTGTTTGATACAATTGAATCTTTGGGATGTATGGGCTACATACCTAGCATGGAAATTCATTTACCAGCGTACTCATTTGTGTGATAAACAGATTTTACAGCAGCATACTGCTTATCACAAACAACACTACAGTAGTTACAATCGCTCATGAAATGAGCATTTTTGGCTCAACCAGAAGTTTTGCTCATCCCTGATTTCCTCGGAGAAAGACATGGTAAGCTAACTTCTTGAGATGTAGAGACAACTGTACTGCTGTTAGGATGGGAGTTCCAGATTTTGGTCCAGCAACACCCTTTCACTGGTGCATCTTAGGAAGCCTCTGCACAACAGTGACGAGGATGATGGATAAGGTACCAATCAAGTGAGCTGCTTTGCCCTGAATGATGTTGAGCTTTTCAAATGTTGTTGGAGTTGCACTCATCTGGATAAGTTATGAGTATTTTAACACATCCTCAATGTGTGCCTTGCAGGTGGACAACAGATATTGGGGAGACAACAGGTGAGTTATTCTTAAAAAATACCTAGTCACTGACTTTATCTTGTGGCCATAATATTCATATGGGTAGTCCAGTTCAGTCAGTCAATGGTAACACCTTGTAATATACACAGTGGGGGGGTTCAGTGCTAACTAGGCTCACTTATTACCTCACATGGGCTCCTTAACTTCATGCCTTCAAAAGTATTGAAGGTTATCTACTTCTCTGAAATCTCCACAGCCTGTGTGTATGACTTTCTTCGAAGCATCTCAGCACTTGTCCCCCAAACCTAATTGCTTGTATTGCTAATAACAATAAGGCTGCTTTTAAAGACCTGTTCTCTCTAAATGAACCTGTCCCAATGAGGGCTTGATTTATAATGAAAGGCTGGATAGGCTGGGACAATTGTCTTAAGGCCTAGGAGCCTGAGGGGTGACCTTATAGAGGCTTTTATAAAATCATGAGGGGCATAGATAAGGTAAACAGCAAAGTTTTATTTTTCCTTAGGGTAGGGTATTTCAAAACCCATAATTTCAAGGTGAGAGGATAAGGTTTTAAAAGGGACCTGAACAGCAATTTTTTCATCCAGAGGTGTGTAGAATTAGCTGCCAAAGGAAGTGATAGACACAGATATAGTTACAATATTTAAAAATCATTTTGACAGATACATGAGTGAAAAGGTTAAGAAGGATATAAGTCAAACCCAGTCAAGTGTGACTAGTTTGGTTGGGAAAACTTGGTTGGTGTGGACAAGTTGGATCACAGGGTCTGTTTCCATGCTGGATGACTCTATGCCTCTCTATTTGAATGAATATTTTTTTCTGGAGATGCTCCCCCCCTCCCCCTATCTCCCAAAGTTATAAAGCTGGATCAGCAATCATCCTAGCAATCAACTCCAAGGTAGCCTGCTGGTCATTTGTCTAAAGTCACATGATTTCTTGGGTTTTCTATTGCAAGTTCATTGTTTAAAATTATTTGACTTCCGAAATAAATATTCCACACACAACTGAACACTAACATCGATTTTCCTCCACTTCAGAATCAAACTTCCCAAATAACGATAATTTATTACAAACCTTTATCACACATACCAAAAACAGCAGGTTGGCATCTCCAGGTCTCAGAGTAATAAATGGTTCGCAGCTGTTAGAATGATGGCTGCATAAGGAGAATATCTGTTTGCAGAGATACCACCTGGATGTGAAATTCCAACAAGGGACACATATTTATATTATTAACGTACTGATCAGAGTGACACTCTTTATGAAGAATGTTAAGGCTGGTTAGATACAGTATGAAACTTTCAAGAGAATGAGAAGCAACTGGCTCAGTAGTTAATCCCACTGCCACACAGCAGCAGGGACCTGGATTCGAATCCAGCCTTGGGGAACTGTCTAGGTGGACTTTGCATATTCTTCCCGTGTCTGCATGGATTGCCTCCAGGTGCCCCAGTTTACTCCCATTGTCCAAAGATGTGCAGGATAGGTGGATTGGTCATGCTAAATTGCCCAGAGGGTTCAGTCAAAGGTAAATGTAGAGTAATTGGATAGGGGAATGGGTCGGGGTGGGTTATTCTTCAGAGGGTCGGTGTGAACTTGTTGGGCCGAAGGGCCTGTTTCTGCACTGTAGGGATTCTATAAACTGTTCGTCATGATTTAGGAATTATCCCAGAAAGCCCATGCGTGGAATTGGCCAGTTCACTCACATAGAAACTAGTCATTTTATTATTGTTGACAACGTGGAAATTCTAAAAATACAGTTCAGTCATTATGACATTTCAGACATTCTGATGAGTTCAAACACTCTGATCAGTGTCAATAGCCCTCAATTCACAAGTGAAGAACCCACCCATGTCAGAGAAGTTTGGGGAATTCAACATTGTATCTCATCTCTACACTAAAGAACCAAAAGTAAATGCAGTAGAGTCTTGGGCAAGGCAGTCCTTGAGTGGAGAAACCCTTACTGAAGACATGAAAAGTAGTTTGACAAAAGACTCACATCACATCCCACCTAAACTATTCTTTCAATAATGAAAAGAATTACTGAAACCATAAATAATAACTAGCTTGAGCGGCATGATCAAAGTGAAACCATGGAAAGTCAGACTTCAGTTTTGATAAAACTGCCAAGTGATTACCAGGGCTGAACATTGATAAATCAGGCAGAGGAGAAAGTGAGGACTGCAGATGCTGGAGAGCAGAGCTGAAAATGTGTTGCTGGAAAAGCGCAGCAGGCCAGGCAGGTCAGCCCTTTCCTGAAGAAGGGCTCATGCCCGAACTGTCGATTCTCCTGCTCCTTGGTTGCCGCCTGACCTGCTGCGCTTTTCCAGCAACACAATTTCAGCCCTAAATCAGGCAGAGGGCAAATGTTCAATGTTATCAATTTGAGTCAGCCCACAAGACAACTTAGGACCTACGTTGACCAAGTATCACCTTAATTGTGTGCCATCAACAAGAACAGCCAGATATGCTGTCTGTAGTGATTGGAACCAGGTCCTGTTGGATCTCATTGAATATGAGATCCTTGATTGGGATTGTTAAACCAGGGATTAGAGCAGAGTGGTGCTGGAAAAGCACAGTAGGTCAGGCAGCATCCAAGGAGCAGGAAAATTGACGTTTTGGGCAAAAGCCCTTCATCAGGAATAGAGGCAGGAAGCTTCAGGGTAGAGACATAAATGGGGGGGATGTGGGGGGGGGGGAGGGGTGTTGCTGGGGAAATGATATCAAAGAGTCGAGTCTGTTTCAGTACATGGTTGAAGAACTTCAGGGCAGAGGAGATGACCTGGGGGTTGCAGTGTGAGACAGAGAGAGAGAGAGAGAGAGAGAGAGAGAGAGAGACTCACTGAGATTCTTGTGGAGAGAGGAGGAGGACTTCTTCAAGGGAAGCATCCTTGCCTAGGCAGGTCATCTCCTCTGCCCTGAAGCTCTTCAACCATGTACTGAAACAGACTCTTTGCTACCTTCTCCCCAGCCCCACCCCCCATCCACCTCCCCCACCCCCATTTATCTCTCCACCTTGAAGGCTCCTGCCTCTATTCCTGATGAAGGGCTTTTGCCCGAAACATCGATTTTCCTGCTCCTCAGATGCTGCCTGACCTACTGTGCTTTTCCAGCACCATTCTGACCTAAACTCTGGTTTCCAGCATCTGCAGTCCTCACTTTTGCCTTGTTAACCAGGGAGCCCTGGCTGACAGATATAAACAAGGGATCCAGAAGGTCTCCCCTGTCTAGGGACTGGGTTTGATCTGGCTGGTCACAGCCAATGTACTGTGTGCATGTAAATAAAGGGTGACTTGGAGATGAGATACCAGCCTCTGTACAGCTATTCCACTGTCATAACTGCACATATCTATGTACAGCCAGAGAAGCTGTTTCTTCATTGCAAATAGCAGACCAGGCTGATGGGATCCCATCACCAGTGTGTAATACAAATGACTCTCAGTCCCAAAGGTCTGTGATTCCAGATCTACTGCTCCGGAGCAACAGGCAAGGATCAGCAACGATAATGACCAAGGTAACAGTACTCGCTCCTAGAACAATACCACCACCCCTGCCCCCAACCCCGTCAAAAGAACACTAACATAGAAATGAGCAGATATCAGACAAACAGCCAACAACAATATGCGTGCACACAATGGGGACACTTGCATAATGAAAGACTATGGGAGCTATACATGCGCTGAAACTGATGAAAGTGGAACTGATTAGATTTACCAGACTCTGGATTAGTGGTGCTGGAAGAGCACAGCAGTTCAGGCATCATCTGAGGAGCTTCAAAATCGACATTTCAGGCAAAAGCCCTTCATCAAGAATACAGGCAGAGTGCCTGAAGGGTGGAGAGATAAGTGAGAGGAAGGTGGGGGTGGGGAGAAAGTAGCATAGAGTACAATAGGTGAGTGGGGGAGGGGATGAAGGTGATAGGTCGGGGAAGGAGGGTGGAGTGGATAGGTGGAACAGAAGATAGGCAGGTAGGACAAGTCATGGGGACAGTGCTGAGCTGAAAGTTTGGAACTAGGGTGAGGTGGGAGAAGGGGAAATGAGGAAACTGTTGAAGTCCACATTGATGCCCTGGGGTTGAAGTGTTCCGAGGCGGAAGATGAGGCGTTCTTCCTCCAGGCGTCTGGTGGTGAGGGAGCGGCGGTGAAGGAGGCCCCCAGGACCTCCATGTCCTCGGCAGAGTGGGAGGGGGAGTTGAAATGTTGGGCCACAGGGCGGTGTGGTTGATTGGTGCGGGTGTCCCGGAGATGTTCCCTAAAGCGCTCTGCTAAGAGGCGTCCAGTCTCCCCAGTGTAGAGGAGACCGCATCGGGAGCAATGGATGCAATAAATTATATTGTAAGTAAAACTTTGATGGATGTGGAAGGCTCCTTTAGGGCCTTGGATGGAGGTGAGGGAGGAGGTGTGGGCACAGGTTTTGCAGTTCCTGTGGTGGCAGGGGAAGGTGCCAGAATGGGAGGGTGGGTTGTAGGGGGGCGTGGACCTGACCAGGTAGTCACAGAGGGAACGGTCTTTGCAGAAGGCGGAAAGGGGTGGGGAGGGAAATACATCCCTAGTGGTGGGGTCTTTTTGGATGTGGCGGAAATGTCGGCGGATGATTTGATTTATGCGAAGGTTGGTAGGGTGGAAGGTGAGCACCAGGGGCGTTCTGTCCTTGTTACGGTTGGAGGGGTGGGGTCTGAGGGCGGAGGGGTGGGATGTGGACGAGATGCGTTGGAGGGCATCTTTAACCACGTGGGAAGGGAAATTGCGGTCTCTAAAGAAGGAGGCCATCTGGTGTGTTCTGTGGTGGAACTGGTCCTCCTGGGAGCAGATACGGCGGAGGCGGAGGCTTACCAGACTATTGTTAATGAATGACATACTTCCTTTTTCCACTGACCAGTTGTTTTGGACAACTTGTGTGATATCAAAGAGCAAATGATAGTGCACGCATTTTCTTAAAGTTGGGGGTTTGTCGAAATGCAATTTTACTTCATGTGTTAGCTGGCTTGCAATTGTCAGATGATCTCTATCTACTGTAAGTGTCTTTGGGTGTAGATTATGACAGTGATTAAACACACATCACTTGAAACAATGTAATTCTTTAAATATGGAAAGTGAAACCATAGACTTTATTTCAAGGGTATGGGGTCAACATAGATCAGCAAGTACAGAGGGGATGGAGGAGCAGGACTTGGTGTGACTTAGCCGAGGTTGGATGACCTCAGGTTCATAGAAATGCAAACAATGATACCATCTAAGACGATACTAAAGTAGTTATCTCTGTAAGTAGCAACACCACTGATGAGGTAAACATATCCACTGTTTTATAAAGGGAACATAAATCAATGTCAATGCCAAATCTGCTCTTTTTTGTAATCTTTCAGAGCAGTGTTCACCATATTCTAACATTGCTTGTTGTTATGGTGATTTCACTGTGTAGGAGGACTCGCCACATTGCCTCAAGGTTTGATTATTTCACATGATGTTCAGCAAAGCATGAAACCAGATCATGTTTCCGTTTCCTGCAAATATCAACCTTTCCCTCCCATCACAGCCGAACTCTTGTGCTGAGCCTTTGGTCGAACTGGCAGCCCAGGGATTGTGGGGCAAGAAACCAATTAATTCTTCATGTGTCCCCACCTAACATCCACAGAGAGATACAGCATCTGAAATCACACACTCACTCACCCACTCCGACACTCACTCACACACACACTCACTCACCCACTCTGACACTCACTCACCCAATCTGACACTTGCTCACACAGTTACCCTGGCACTCACTCACCCACTCAAACGCTCACTTACCCACTCTGACACTCGCGCACACACTCACTCACCCACTCTGACACTCGCTCCACGGTTACTCGCACATTCACTCACAAACTCTGACACTTGCTCACACAGTTACCCTGGCACTCACTCACCCACTCACACACTCACTCACCCACTCTGACACTCACTCACCCACTCTGACACTCACTCACCCACTCTGCCAATCACTCACACAATTACTCTCACACTCACTCATCCACTCTGACACATACACACCCATTCCATCATTCAGTCACACAGTTACTCTCGCACTCACTCACCCACTCTGACACTCACTCACACACTCTGACACTCACTCACACACTCACTCACCCACTCTGACACTCACTCACACAGTTACTCTCACACTCATTCACCCACTCTGACACTCACTCACCCACTCTGACACTCACTCACACATTCACTCACCCACTCTGACACTCACTCACACACTCTGACACTCACTCACCCACTCTGACACTCACACACTCAGTCTGACACTCACTCACCCACTCACACACTCACTCATCACTCTGACACCCACTCACACAGTTACTCTCACACTCACTCAACCACTCACACTAACTCACCCACTCTCACACTAACTCACCCACTCCGCCACTCACTCACACAGTTACTCACACACTCACTCACCCACTCTCACACTCACTGACACAGTTACTCTCACACTCACTCACCCACTCACACACTCACTCACCCACTCTGACACTCACTCACCTACTCTGCCACTAACTCACCCACTCTGCCACTCACTCACCCACTCTGACACTCATTCACACAGTTACTCACACACTCACATACCCACTCTGACACTCACTCACACAGTTACTCTCACACTCACTCACCCACTTCAAAACTCACTCACACACCCACACTCTCACTCTGACACTCACTCACACAGTTACTCACACACTCACTCACCCACTCTGACACTCAGTTACTCACTCACACACTCACTCACCCACTCTGACACTCACTCACACAATCTGACACTCGCTCACAGTTACTCTCACACTCACTCACCCACTCACACACTCACTGACTCACTTTGACACTCACACACACTCTGCCACTTACTCACACAGTTACTCTGACACTCACTCACCCACTGTGACACTCACTCACCCACTCACACTCTCACTCACTCTGACACTCACTCACCCACTCTGACACTCTCTCACCCACTCTGACACTCGCTCACTCAGTTACTCACACACTCACTCACCCACTTTGACACTCACTTACCCATTCCATCACTCACTCATACAGTTCCTCTCACTCTCACTCACCCACTCTGATACTCACTCACACACCCACACGCTCACTCTGATACTCACTCACACAGTTACAGACACACTCACTCACCCACTCTGACACTTATTCACACAATTACTCTCACACTCACTCACCCACTCTGCCACTCACACACACATTCTGACACTCACTCACACAGTTACTCACACACTCACTCACCCACTTCAAAACTCACTCACACACCCACACGCTCACTCTGATACTCACTCACACAGTTACTCACACACTCACTCACCCACTCTCACACTCATTCACCCACTCTGACACTCGCTCACAGTTACTCTCACACTCACTCACCCACTCACACACTCACTGACTCACTCTGACACTCACACACACTCTGCCACTCACTCACACAGTTACTCTGACACTCACTCACCCACTCACACACTCACTCACTCTGACACTCGCTCACACACTCTGCCAATCACTGACACGGTTACTCTCACACTCACACACCCACTCTGACACTCACTCACCCATTCCGTCACTCACTCACACAGTTACTGTCACACTCACTCACCCACTCTGACACTCACTCACCCACTCTGTTACTCACTCACCCACTCGGACACTCGCTCACACAGTTACTCTCACACTCACTCACCCACACTGACACTCACTCACCCATTCTGACACTCACACACACACTCTGCCATTCACTCTCACAATTACTCTCACACTCACTCACCCACTCACACACTTACTCACACAATCTAACACTCGCTAAAACACTCACTCACCCACTCTGACACTCAATCACCCACTCTGACACTCACTCATCCACTCACACACTCACTCACTCTGACACTCGCTCACACACTCTGCTAATCACTCACACGGTTACTCTCACACTCACACATCCACTCTGACACTCACTCACCCATTCCGTCACTCACTCACACAGTTACTGTCACACTCACTCACCCACTCTGACACTCACTCACCCATTCCGTCACTCACTCACACAGTTACTGTCACACTCACTCACCCACTCTGACACTCACTTACCCATTCCATCACTCACTCACACAGTTACTCTCACACTTATTCACCCACTCTGACACTCACTTACCCATTCTGACACTCCCTCATACAGTTACTCACACACTCACTCACCCACTCTGATTCTCACTCACACAGTTACAGACACACTCACTCAGCCACTCTGACACTCGGTCACCCACTCTGACACACGCTCACACAGTTACTCACACACTCACTCACCCACTCACACACTCACTCACCCACTCTGACACTAGCTCACACACTCACTCACCCACTCTGATACTCACACACCCACTCTACCCTTGCTAACACACTCAGTCACTCACTCCGACACTCACTCACCCACTCACACACTCACTCACCCAATCTGACACTCGATCACACACTCACACACCCACTCTGACACTCACTCACACTGTGACTCGCAAACTCACTCACCCACTCTGACACTCACTCACCCACTCTGACACTCACTCACCCACTCTGACACTCACTCACCCACTCACACACTCACCTTCCCACTCACACACTCATTCACCCACTCTGACAGTCACTCACGCAGTTACTCACACACTCACTCACCCACTCACACACTCACTCACCCACTCACACACTCACTCACCCACTCTGACACTCGCTCACACAGTTACTCTCACACTCACTCACCCACTCTGACACTCATTCACCCACTCTGACACTCGCTCACAGTTACTCTCACACTCACTCAACCACTCACACACTCACTGACCTCTCTGATACTCACACACCCACTCTGACACTCACTCACACAGTTACTCACACACTCACTCACCCACTCTGACACTCACACACCCACTCTGACACTCACTCACACAGTTACTCTCACACTCACTCACCCACTCTGACACTCACTCACCCACTCTGACACTCACACACTCAGTCTGACACTCACTCACCCACTCACACACTCACTCATCACTCTGACACCCACTCACACAGTTACTCTCACACTCACTCAACCACTCACACTAACTCACCCACTCTCACACTAACTCACCCACTCCGCCACTCACTCACACAGTTACTCACACACTCACTCACCCACTCTCACACTCACTGACACAGTTACTCTCACACTCACTCACCCACTCACACACTCACTCACCCACTCTGACACTCACTCACCTACTCTGCCACTAACTCACCCACTCTGCCACTCACTCACCCACTCTGACACTCATTCACACAGTTACTCACACACTCACATACCCACTCTGACACTCACTCACACAGTTACTCTCACACTCACTCACCCACTTCAAAACTCACTCACACACCCACACTCTCACTCTGACACTCACTCACACAGTTACTCACACACTCACTCACCCACTCTGACACTCAGTTACTCACTCACACACTCACTCACCCACTCTGACACTCACTCACACAATCTGACACTCGCTCACAGTTACTCTCACACTCACTCACCCACTCACACACTCACTGACTCACTTTGACACTCACACACACTCTGCCACTTACTCACACAGTTACTCTGACACTCACTCACCCACTGTGACACTCACTCACCCACTCACACTCTCACTCACTCTGACACTCACTCACCCACTCTGACACTCTCTCACCCACTCTGACACTCGCTCACTCAGTTACTCACACACTCACTCACCCACTTTGACACTCACTTACCCATTCCATCACTCACTCATACAGTTCCTCTCACTCTCACTCACCCACTCTGATACTCACTCACACACCCACACGCTCACTCTGATACTCACTCACACAGTTACAGACACACTCACTCACCCACTCTGACACTTATTCACACAATTACTCTCACACTCACTCACCCACTCTGCCACTCACACACACATTCTGACACTCACTCACACAGTTACTCACACACTCACTCACCCACTTCAAAACTCACTCACACACCCACACGCTCACTCTGATACTCACTCACACAGTTACTCACACACTCACTCACCCACTCTCACACTCATTCACCCACTCTGACACTCGCTCACAGTTACTCTCACACTCACTCACCCACTCACACACTCACTGACTCACTCTGACACTCACACACACTCTGCCACTCACTCACACAGTTACTCTGACACTCACTCACCCACTCACACACTCACTCACTCTGACACTCGCTCACACACTCTGCCAATCACTGACACGGTTACTCTCACACTCACACACCCACTCTGACACTCACTCACCCATTCCGTCACTCACTCACACAGTTACTGTCACACTCACTCACCCACTCTGACACTCACTCACCCACTCTGTTACTCACTCACCCACTCGGACACTCGCTCACACAGTTACTCTCACACTCACTCACCCACACTGACACTCACTCACCCATTCTGACACTCACACACACACTCTGCCATTCACTCTCACAATTACTCTCACACTCACTCACCCACTCACACACTTACTCACACAATCTAACACTCGCTAAAACACTCACTCACCCACTCTGACACTCAATCACCCACTCTGACACTCACTCATCCACTCACACACTCACTCACTCTGACACTCGCTCACACACTCTGCTAATCACTCACACGGTTACTCTCACACTCACACATCCACTCTGACACTCACTCACCCATTCCGTCACTCACTCACACAGTTACTGTCACACTCACTCACCCACTCTGACACTCACTCACCCATTCCGTCACTCACTCACACAGTTACTGTCACACTCACTCACCCACTCTGACACTCACTTACCCATTCCATCACTCACTCACACAGTTACTCTCACACTTATTCACCCACTCTGACACTCACTTACCCATTCTGACACTCCCTCATACAGTTACTCACACACTCACTCACCCACTCTGATTCTCACTCACACAGTTACAGACACACTCACTCAGCCACTCTGACACTCGGTCACCCACTCTGACACACGCTCACACAGTTACTCACACACTCACTCACCCACTCACACACTCACTCACCCACTCTGACACTAGCTCACACACTCACTCACCCACTCTGATACTCACACACCCACTCTACCCTTGCTAACACACTCAGTCACTCACTCCGACACTCACTCACCCACTCACACACTCACTCACCCAATCTGACACTCGATCACACACTCACACACCCACTCTGACACTCACTCACACTGTGACTCGCAAACTCACTCACCCACTCTGACACTCACTCACCCACTCTGACACTCACTCACCCACTCTGACACTCACTCACCCACTCACACACTCACCTTCCCACTCACACACTCATTCACCCACTCTGACAGTCACTCACGCAGTTACTCACACACTCACTCACCCACTCACACACTCACTCACCCACTCACACACTCACTCACCCACTCTGACACTCGCTCACACAGTTACTCTCACACTCACTCACCCACTCTGACACTCATTCACCCACTCTGACACTCGCTCACAGTTACTCTCACACTCACTCAACCACTCACACACTCACTGACCTCTCTGATACTCACACACCCACTCTGACACTCACTCACACAGTTACTCACACACTCACTCACCCACTCTGACACTCACACACCCACTCTGACACTCACTCACACAGTTACTCTCACACTCACTCACCCACTCTGACACTCACTCACATACTCACACGCTCATTGTGACACTCACTCACACAGTTTCTCACACACTCACTCACCCACTCTCACACTCATTCACCCACTCTGACACTCACTCACCCAATCTGACACTCGCCGACAGTTACTCTCACACTCACTCACCCACTCACACACTCACTGACTCACTCTGACACTCACACACACTCTGCCACTCACTCACACAGTTACTCTGACACTCACTCACCCACTCTGACACTCACTCACTCACTCACACACTCACTCACTCTGACACTCACTCACACACTCGGCCAATCACTCACACGGTTACTCTCACACTCACTCACCCATTACATCACTCACTCACACAGTTACTGTCACACTCACTCACCCACTCTGACACTCACTCACCCACTCTGACCTTCGTTCACACACACTCACACACCCACTCTGACACTCACTCACCCACTCACACACTCACTCACTCTGACACTCACTCACACACTCTGCCAATCACTCACACGGTTACTCTCACACTCACTCACCCACTCTGACACTCACTCACCCACTCTGACACTTGCTCACACACTCTGACACTCGCTCACACAGTTACTCACACACTCACTCAGCCACTCTGACACTCACACACCCACTCTGACACTCACTCACCCACTCACACACTCACTCACACAGATACTCACACACTCACTCACCCACTCTGACACTCACTCACCCACTCACACACTCACACACCCACTCTGACACTCACTCACCCACTCACACACTCACTCACACAGATACTCACACACTCACTCACCCACTTTGACACTCACTCACCCACTCACACATTCACTCACCCACTCTGACACTTATTCACACAATTACTCTCACACTCACTCACCCACTCTGCCACTCACACACACATTCTGACACTCACTCACACAGTTACTCACACACTCACTCACCCACTTCAAAACTCACTCACACACCCACACGCTCACTCTGATACTCACTCACACAGTTACTCACACACTCACTCACCCACTCTCACACTCATTCACCCACTCTGACACTCGCTCACAGTTACTCTCACACTCACTCACCCACTCACACACTCACTGACTCACTCTGACACTCACACACACTCTGCCACTCACTCACACAGTTACTCTGACACTCACTCACCCACTCACACACTCACTCACTCTGACACTCGCTCACACACTCTGCCAATCACTGACACGGTTACTCTCACACTCACACACCCACTCTGACACTCACTCACCCATTCCGTCACTCACTCACACAGTTACTGTCACACTCACTCACCCACTCTGACACTCACTCACCCACTCTGTTACTCACTCACCCACTCGGACACTCGCTCACACAGTTACTCTCACACTCACTCACCCACACTGACACTCACTCACCCATTCTGACACTCACACACACACTCTGCCATTCACTCTCACAATTACTCTCACACTCACTCACCCACTCACACACTTACTCACACAATCTAACACTCGCTAAAACACTCACTCACCCACTCTGACACTCAATCACCCACTCTGACACTCACTCATCCACTCACACACTCACTCACTCTGACACTCGCTCACACACTCTGCTAATCACTCACACGGTTACTCTCACACTCACACATCCACTCTGACACTCACTCACCCATTCCGTCACTCACTCACACAGTTACTGTCACACTCACTCACCCACTCTGACACTCACTCACCCATTCCGTCACTCACTCACACAGTTACTGTCACACTCACTCACCCACTCTGACACTCACTCACCCATTCCGTCACTCACTCACACAGTTACTGTCACACTCACTCACCCACTCTGACACTCGCTCACTCAGTTACTCACACACGCACCCACCCACTCTGACACTCAGTTAGACAGTTACTCACACACTCACTCAGCAACTCTGACACTCACACACTCACTCTGACACTCACTCACCCACTCACAGACTCACTCACCCACTCTGACACTCGCACACACAGTTACTCTCACACTCACTCACCCACTCTGACACTCATTCACACACTCACACTGACACTCACTCACCCACTCTGACACTCAATCGCACACTCCGCCACTCACTCACACAATTACTCTCACACTCACTCTCCCACTCTGACACTCACTTACCCATTCCATCACTCACTCACACAGTTACTCTCACACTCACTCACCCACTCTGATACTCACTCACACAGTTACAGACACACTCACTCAGCCACTCACACACTCATTCACCCACTCTGACACTCGCTCACACAGTTACTCTCACACTCACTCACCCACTCACACACTCACTCACCCACGCTGACACTCACTCACTCACTCACACACTCACTCACCCACTCTCACACTCATTCACCCACTCTGACACTCGCTCACAGTTACTCTCACACTCACACCCCCACTCACACACTCACTGACTCACTCTGACACTCACACACACTCTGCCACTCACTCACACAGTTACTCTGACACTCACTCACCCACTCTGACACTCAATAACCCTCTCTGACACTCGCTCACACACTCTGACACTCGCTCACACAGTTACTCACACACCCACTCATCCACTCCGACACTCACACACCCACTCTGACACTCACTCACCCACTCTGATACTAACTCACACAATTACTCTCACACTCACACACCCACTCTGACACACACACACACAGTTACTCTGACACTCACTCACCCACTTTGACACTCACTCACCCACTCACACACTCACTCACTCTGACACTCACTCACACACTCACTCACCCACTTTGACACTCACTCACCCACTCTGACATTCACTCACCCACTCTGACACTAATTCACACAATTACTCTCACACTCACTCAACCACTCTGACACTCACACACCCATTCTGACACTCACTCACACAGTTACTCACACACTCACTCACCCACTTCAAAACTCACTCACACACCCACACGCTCACTCTGACACTCACTCACACAGTTACTCACACACTCACTCACCCACTCTCACACTCATTCACCCAATCTGACACTCGCTCAGTTACTCTCACACTCATTCACCCACTCACACACTCACTGACTCACTCTGACACTCACACACTCTCTGCCACTCACTCACACAGTTACTCTGACACTCACTCACCCACTGTGACACTCACTCACCCACTCACACTCTCACTCACTCTGACACTCGCTCACACACTCTGCCAATCACTCACACGGTTACTCTCACACTCACTGACCCACTCTCACACTCACTCACCCACTCTGACACTCACTCACCCATTCCGTCACTCACTCACACAGTTACTGTCACACTCACTCACCCACTCTGACACTCAGTTAGACAGTTACTCACACACTCACTCAGCAACTCTGACACTCACACACTCACTCTGACACTCACTCACCCACTCACACACTCACTCACCCAGTTTGACACTCACTCACCCACTCTGACACTCGCTCACTCAGTTACTCACACATGCACTCACCCACTCTGACACTCAGTTAGACAGTTACTCACACACTCACTCAGCAACTCTGACACTCACACACTCACTCTGACACTCACTCACCCACTCACACACTCACTCACCCACTCTGACACTCGCTCACTCTGACATTCACTCACACAGTTACTCACACACTCACTCACCCACTCTGACACTCACTCACCCACTCTGACACTCGCTCACTCAGTTACTCACACATGCACTCACCCACTCTGACACTCGCTCACTCTGACATTCACTCACACAGTTACTCACACACTCACACACCCACTCTGACACTCACTCACCCACTCACACACTCACTCACCCACTCTGACACTCGCTCACTCAGTTACTCACACATGCACTCACCCACTCTGACACTCGCTCTCTGACATTCACTCACACAGTTACTCACACACTCACACACCCACTCTGACACTCACTCACCCACTCACACACTCACTCACCCACTCAGACACTCGCTCACACAGTTACTCACACACTCACTCACCCACGCTGACACTCACTCACCCACTCTGTTACTCACTCACCCACTCAGACACTCGCTCACACAGTTACTCTCACACTCACTCACCCACACTGACACTCACACACCCACTCTGACACTCACTCACCCACTCTGACACTAATTCACACAGTTACTCTCACACTCACTCACCCACTCTGCCACTCACACACCCACTCTGACACTCACACAGTTACTCACACACTCACTCACCCACTTCAAAACTCACTCACACACCCACACGCTCACTCTGACACTCACTCACACAGTTACTCACACACTCACTCACCCACTCTCACACTCATTCACCCACTCTGACACTCACTCACCCAATCTGACACTCGCTGACAGTTACTCTCACACTCACTCACCCACTCACACACTCACTGACTCACTCTGACACTCACACACACTCTGCCACTCACTCACACAGTTACTCTGACACTCACTCACCCACTGTGACACTCACTCACTCACTCACACACTCACCCACTCTGACACTCACTCACTCACTCACACACTCACTCACTCTGACACTCACTCACACACTCGGCCAATCACTCACACGGTTACTCTCACACTCACTCACCCATTACATCACTCACTCACACAGTTACTGTCACACTCACTCACCCACTCTGACACTCACTCACCCACTCTGACCCTCGTTCACACACACTCACACACCCACTCTGACACTCACTCACCCACTCACACACTCACTCACTCTGACACTCACTCACACACTCTGCCAATCACTCACACGGTTACTCTCACACTCACTCACCCACTCTGACACTCACTCACCCACTCTGACACTCACTCACCCACTCACACACTCACTCACCCACTCTGACACTCACTCACCCACTCACACACTCACCCACCCACTCACACATTCACTCACCCACTCTGACACTAATTCACACAATTACTCTCACACTCACTCACCCACTCTGCCACTCACACACCCATTCTGACACTCACTCACACAGTTACTCACACACTCACTCACCCACTTCAAAACTCACTCACACACCCACACGCTCACTCTGATACTCACTCACACAGTTACTCACACACTCACTCACCCACTCTCACACTCATTCACCCACTCTGACACTCGCTCACAGTTACTCTCACACTCACTCACCCACTCACACACTCACTGACTCACTCTGACACTCACACACACTCTGCCACTCACTCACACAGTTACTCTGACACTCACTCACCCACTGTGACACTCACTCACCCACTCACACACTCACTCACTCTGACACTCGCTCACACACTCTGCCAATCACTGACACGGTTACTCTCACACTCACTCACCCACTCTGACACTCGATCACACACTCACACACCCACTCTGACACTCACTCACCCATTCCGTCACTCACTCACACAGTTACTGTCACACTCACTCACCCACTCTGACACTCGCTCACACAGTTACTCTCACACTCACTCACCCACTCTGACACTCATTCACCCACTCTGACACTCGCTCACAGTTACTCTCACACTCACTCAACCACTCACACACTCACTGACCTCTCTGATACTCACACACCCACTCTGACACTCACTCACACAGTTACTCACACACTCACTCACCCACTCTGACACTCACACACCCACTCTGACACTCACTCACACAGTTACTCTCACACTCACTCACCCACTCTGACACTCACTCACATACTCACACGCTCATTGTGACACTCACTCACACAGTTTCTCACACACTCACTCACCCACTCTCACACTCATTCACCCACTCTGACACTCACTCACCCAATCTGACACTCGCCGACAGTTACTCTCACACTCACTCACCCACTCACACACTCACTGACTCACTCTGACACTCACACACACTCTGCCACTCACTCACACAGTTACTCTGACACTCACTCACCCACTCTGACACTCACTCACTCACTCACACACTCACTCACTCTGACACTCACTCACACACTCGGCCAATCACTCACACGGTTACTCTCACACTCACTCACCCATTACATCACTCACTCACACAGTTACTGTCACACTCACTCACCCACTCTGACACTCACTCACCCACTCTGACCCTCGTTCACACACACTCACACACCCACTCTGACACTCACTCACCCACTCACACACTCACTCACTCTGACACTCACTCACACACTCTGCCAATCACTCACACGGTTACTCTCACACTCACTCACCCACTCTGACACTCACTCACCCACTCTGACACTTGCTCACACACTCTGACACTCGCTCACACAGTTACTCACACACTCACTCAGCCACTCTGACACTCACACACCCACTCTGACACTCACTCACCCACTCACACACTCACTCACACAGATACTCACACACTCACTCACCCACTCTGACACTCACTCACCCACTCACACACTCACACACCCACTCTGACACTCACTCACCCACTCACACACTCACTCACACAGATACTCACACACTCACTCACCCACTTTGACACTCACTCACCCACTCACACATTCACTCACCCACTCTGACACTTATTCACACAATTACTCTCACACTCACTCACCCACTCTGCCACTCACACACACATTCTGACACTCACTCACACAGTTACTCACACACTCACTCACCCACTTCAAAACTCACTCACACACCCACACGCTCACTCTGATACTCACTCACACAGTTACTCACACACTCACTCACCCACTCTCACACTCATTCACCCACTCTGACACTCGCTCACAGTTACTCTCACACTCACTCACCCACTCACACACTCACTGACTCACTCTGACACTCACACACACTCTGCCACTCACTCACACAGTTACTCTGACACTCACTCACCCACTCACACACTCACTCACTCTGACACTCGCTCACACACTCTGCCAATCACTGACACGGTTACTCTCACACTCACACACCCACTCTGACACTCACTCACCCATTCCGTCACTCACTCACACAGTTACTGTCACACTCACTCACCCACTCTGACACTCACTCACCCACTCTGTTACTCACTCACCCACTCGGACACTCGCTCACACAGTTACTCTCACACTCACTCACCCACACTGACACTCACTCACCCATTCTGACACTCACACACACACTCTGCCATTCACTCTCACAATTACTCTCACACTCACTCACCCACTCACACACTTACTCACACAATCTAACACTCGCTAAAACACTCACTCACCCACTCTGACACTCAATCACCCACTCTGACACTCACTCATCCACTCACACACTCACTCACTCTGACACTCGCTCACACACTCTGCTAATCACTCACACGGTTACTCTCACACTCACACATCCACTCTGACACTCACTCACCCATTCCGTCACTCACTCACACAGTTACTGTCACACTCACTCACCCACTCTGACACTCACTCACCCATTCCGTCACTCACTCACACAGTTACTGTCACACTCACTCACCCACTCTGACACTCACTCACCCATTCCGTCACTCACTCACACAGTTACTGTCACACTCACTCACCCACTCTGACACTCGCTCACTCAGTTACTCACACACGCACCCACCCACTCTGACACTCAGTTAGACAGTTACTCACACACTCACTCAGCAACTCTGACACTCACACACTCACTCTGACACTCACTCACCCACTCACAGACTCACTCACCCACTCTGACACTCGCACACACAGTTACTCTCACACTCACTCACCCACTCTGACACTCATTCACACACTCACACTGACACTCACTCACCCACTCTGACACTCAATCGCACACTCCGCCACTCACTCACACAATTACTCTCACACTCACTCTCCCACTCTGACACTCACTTACCCATTCCATCACTCACTCACACAGTTACTCTCACACTCACTCACCCACTCTGATACTCACTCACACAGTTACAGACACACTCACTCAGCCACTCACACACTCATTCACCCACTCTGACACTCGCTCACACAGTTACTCTCACACTCACTCACCCACTCACACACTCACTCACCCACGCTGACACTCACTCACTCACTCACACACTCACTCACCCACTCTCACACTCATTCACCCACTCTGACACTCGCTCACAGTTACTCTCACACTCACACCCCCACTCACACACTCACTGACTCACTCTGACACTCACACACACTCTGCCACTCACTCACACAGTTACTCTGACACTCACTCACCCACTCTGACACTCAATAACCCTCTCTGACACTCGCTCACACACTCTGACACTCGCTCACACAGTTACTCACACACCCACTCATCCACTCCGACACTCACACACCCACTCTGACACTCACTCACCCACTCTGATACTAACTCACACAATTACTCTCACACTCACACACCCACTCTGACACACACACACACAGTTACTCTGACACTCACTCACCCACTTTGACACTCACTCACCCACTCACACACTCACTCACTCTGACACTCACTCACACACTCACTCACCCACTTTGACACTCACTCACCCACTCTGACATTCACTCACCCACTCTGACACTAATTCACACAATTACTCTCACACTCACTCAACCACTCTGACACTCACACACCCATTCTGACACTCACTCACACAGTTACTCACACACTCACTCACCCACTTCAAAACTCACTCACACACCCACACGCTCACTCTGACACTCACTCACACAGTTACTCACACACTCACTCACCCACTCTCACACTCATTCACCCAATCTGACACTCGCTCAGTTACTCTCACACTCATTCACCCACTCACACACTCACTGACTCACTCTGACACTCACACACTCTCTGCCACTCACTCACACAGTTACTCTGACACTCACTCACCCACTGTGACACTCACTCACCCACTCACACTCTCACTCACTCTGACACTCGCTCACACACTCTGCCAATCACTCACACGGTTACTCTCACACTCACTGACCCACTCTCACACTCACTCACCCACTCTGACACTCACTCACCCATTCCGTCACTCACTCACACAGTTACTGTCACACTCACTCACCCACTCTGACACTCAGTTAGACAGTTACTCACACACTCACTCAGCAACTCTGACACTCACACACTCACTCTGACACTCACTCACCCACTCACACACTCACTCACCCAGTTTGACACTCACTCACCCACTCTGACACTCGCTCACTCAGTTACTCACACATGCACTCACCCACTCTGACACTCAGTTAGACAGTTACTCACACACTCACTCAGCAACTCTGACACTCACACACTCACTCTGACACTCACTCACCCACTCACACACTCACTCACCCACTCTGACACTCGCTCACTCTGACATTCACTCACACAGTTACTCACACACTCACTCACCCACTCTGACACTCACTCACCCACTCTGACACTCGCTCACTCAGTTACTCACACATGCACTCACCCACTCTGACACTCGCTCACTCTGACATTCACTCACACAGTTACTCACACACTCACACACCCACTCTGACACTCACTCACCCACTCACACACTCACTCACCCACTCTGACACTCGCTCACTCAGTTACTCACACATGCACTCACCCACTCTGACACTCGCTCTCTGACATTCACTCACACAGTTACTCACACACTCACACACCCACTCTGACACTCACTCACCCACTCACACACTCACTCACCCACTCAGACACTCGCTCACACAGTTACTCACACACTCACTCACCCACGCTGACACTCACTCACCCACTCTGTTACTCACTCACCCACTCAGACACTCGCTCACACAGTTACTCTCACACTCACTCACCCACACTGACACTCACACACCCACTCTGACACTCACTCACCCACTCTGACACTAATTCACACAGTTACTCTCACACTCACTCACCCACTCTGCCACTCACACACCCACTCTGACACTCACACAGTTACTCACACACTCACTCACCCACTTCAAAACTCACTCACACACCCACACGCTCACTCTGACACTCACTCACACAGTTACTCACACACTCACTCACCCACTCTCACACTCATTCACCCACTCTGACACTCACTCACCCAATCTGACACTCGCTGACAGTTACTCTCACACTCACTCACCCACTCACACACTCACTGACTCACTCTGACACTCACACACACTCTGCCACTCACTCACACAGTTACTCTGACACTCACTCACCCACTGTGACACTCACTCACTCACTCACACACTCACCCACTCTGACACTCACTCACTCACTCACACACTCACTCACTCTGACACTCACTCACACACTCGGCCAATCACTCACACGGTTACTCTCACACTCACTCACCCATTACATCACTCACTCACACAGTTACTGTCACACTCACTCACCCACTCTGACACTCACTCACCCACTCTGACCCTCGTTCACACACACTCACACACCCACTCTGACACTCACTCACCCACTCACACACTCACTCACTCTGACACTCACTCACACACTCTGCCAATCACTCACACGGTTACTCTCACACTCACTCACCCACTCTGACACTCACTCACCCACTCTGACACTCACTCACCCACTCACACACTCACTCACCCACTCTGACACTCACTCACCCACTCACACACTCACCCACCCACTCACACATTCACTCACCCACTCTGACACTAATTCACACAATTACTCTCACACTCACTCACCCACTCTGCCACTCACACACCCATTCTGACACTCACTCACACAGTTACTCACACACTCACTCACCCACTTCAAAACTCACTCACACACCCACACGCTCACTCTGATACTCACTCACACAGTTACTCACACACTCACTCACCCACTCTCACACTCATTCACCCACTCTGACACTCGCTCACAGTTACTCTCACACTCACTCACCCACTCACACACTCACTGACTCACTCTGACACTCACACACACTCTGCCACTCACTCACACAGTTACTCTGACACTCACTCACCCACTGTGACACTCACTCACCCACTCACACACTCACTCACTCTGACACTCGCTCACACACTCTGCCAATCACTGACACGGTTACTCTCACACTCACTCACCCACTCTGACACTCGATCACACACTCACACACCCACTCTGACACTCACTCACCCATTCCGTCACTCACTCACACAGTTACTGTCACACTCACTCACCCACTCTGACACTCGCTCACACAGTTACTCACACACTCACACACCCACTCTGACACTCACTCACCCATTCCGTCACTCACTCACACAGTTACTGTCACACTCACTCACCCACTTTGACACTCACTCACCCACTCACACATTCACTCACCCACTCTGACACTAATTCACACAATTACTCTCACACTCACTCACCCACTCTGCCACTCACACACCCATTCTGACACTCACTCACACAGTTACTCACACACTCACTCACCCACTTCAAAACTCACTCACACACCCACACGCTCACTCTGATACTCACTCACACAGTTACTCACACACTCACTCACCCACTCTCACACTCATTCACCCACTCTGACACTCGCTCACAGTTACTCTCACACTCACTCACCCACTCACACACTCACTGACTCACTCTGACACTCACACACACTCTGCCACTCACTCACACAGTTACTCTGAGACTCACTCACCCACTGTGACACTCACTCACCCACTCACACACTCACTCACTCTGACACTCGCTCACACACTCTGCCAATCACTCACACGGTTACTCTCACACTCACACACCCACTCTGACACTCACTCACCCATTCCGTCACTCACTCACACAGTTACTGTCACACTCACTCACCCACTCTGACACTCGCTCACACAGTTACTCACACACTCACACACCCACTCTGACACTCACACACCCACTCTGACACTCAATCAACCACTCTCACACTCACTCACCCACACTGACACTCACTCACCCACTCTGTTACTCACTCACCCACTCGGACACTCGCTCACACAGTTACTCTCACACTCACTCACCCACACTGACACTCACTCACCCATTCTGACACTCACACACACACTCTTCCATTCACTCTCACAATTACTCTCACACTCACTCACCCACTCACACACTTACTCACACAATCTAACACTCGCTAAAACACTCACTCACCCACTCTGACACTCACTCACACAGTTACTCACACACTCACTCACCCACTTCAAAACTCACTCACACACCCACACGCTCACTCTGACACTCACTCACACAGTTACTCACACACTCACTCACCCACTCTCACACTCATTCACCCAATCTGACACTTGCTCACAGTTACTCTCACACTCACCCACCCACTCACACACTCACTCACCCACTCTGACACTCACTCACCCACTCACACACTCACTCACTCTGACAATCGCTCACACACTCTGCTAATCACTCACACGGTTACTCTCACACTCACACATCCACTCTGACACTCACTCACCCATTCCGTCACTCACTCACACAGTTACTGTCACACTCACTCACCCACTCTGACACTCACTCACCCACTCTGTTACTCACTCACCCACTCTGACACTCGATCACACACTCACTCACCCACTCTGACACTCGATCACACACTCACTCACCCACTCTGACACTCACTCACCCACTCTGACACTCAGTTAGACAGTTACTCACACACTCACTCAGCAACTCTGACACTCACACACTCACTCTGACACTCACTCACCCACTCACAGACTCACTCACCCACTCTGACACTCGCACACACAGTTACTCTCACACTCACTCACCCACTCTGACACTCATTCACACACTCACACTGACACTCACTCACCCACTCTGACACTCAATCACACACTCTGCCACTCACTCACACAATTACTCTCACACTCACTCTCCCACTCTGACACTCACTTACCCATTCCATCACTCACTCACACAGTTACTCTCACACTTATTCACCCACTCTGACACTCACTTACCCATTCTGACACTCCCTCATACAGTTACTCACACACTCACTCACCCACTCTGATTCTCACTCACACAGTTACAGACACACTCACTCAGCCACTCTGACACTCAGTCACCCACTCTGACACACGCACACACAGTTACTCACACACTCACTCACCCACTCTGTTACTCACTCACCCACTCTGACACTCGCTCACACAGTTACTCTCACACTCACTCACCCACACTGACACTCACTCACCCATTCTGACACTCACACACACACTCTGCCACTCACTCTCACAATTGGAAGATATAAAATGTACGGAAATAGTTGGTGACATCTTGAAAAATATCCAGATTACAGAGGAGGAAGTGCTCGATGTCTTGAAATGCATAAAATGAATAAATCCCCAGGATCTGATCAGGTATATCCTAGAAATCATTGGGAAGTTAGGGAAGTGATAGCTGGCCCTTTACTGAGATATTTGTATCATCGATAGTCACAGGTGAGGTGCCGGAAGACTGGAGGTTGGCAAACGTGGTGCCACTGTTTAAGAAGGGTGGTAAGGACAAGCCAGGGAACTATAGACCAGTGAGCCTGACGTCAGTGGCGGGCAAGTTGTTGGAGGGAATCCTGAGTGACAGAATGTACATGTATT